>NC_061509.1:279620943-279922244 GCF_022539505.1 Lolium rigidum
TTGTTTTCTGCTGTTTTTGGTTTCGAAATCCTAGTAACGAAATATTCTCGGAATTGGACGGAAATCAAAGACCCGGGGGCCTATTTTGCCACGAAGCTTCCGAGAAGACCGAAGGAGCAGTCGAAGTGGGGCCACGAGGTGGCCACACCACAAGGCGGCGCGGCCCGGCAGGGCCGCGCGCCGCCTGTGGTGTGGGCCCCTCGTGCGGCCCCTCGACTCTGCCCTTCCGCCTACTTAAAGCCTCCGTCGCGAAACCCCCGATGCGAAGAGCCACGATACGGAAAACCTTCGCGAGACGCCGCCGCCGCCAATCCCATCTCGGGGGATTCACGGGAGATCTCCTCGGCACCACTGCCGGAGGGGATTCATCTCCGGAGGACTCTACACCGCCATGGTCGCCTCCGGAGTGATGAGTGAGTAGTTCACCCCTGGACTATGGGTCCATAGCAGTAGCTAGATGGTTGTCTTCTCCTCATTGTGCTTCATTGTTGGATCTTGTGAGCTGCCTAACATGATCAAGATCATCTATACGTAATACTATATGTTGTGTTTGTCGGGATCAGATGGATAGAGAATACCATGTTATGTTAATTATCAAGTTATTACATATGTGTTGTTTATGATCTTGCATGCTCTCAGTTATTAGTAGAGGCTCCGGCCAAGTTTTTGCTTTTAACTCCAAGAGGAGTATTTATGCTCGATAGTTGGGTTCATGCTGCATTGACACACGGGACGGTGACAGAAAGTTCTAAGGTTGTGTTGTCTTTGTTGCCACTAGGGATAAAACATTGATGCTATGTCTAGGGATGTAGTTGTTGATTACATGACGCACCATACTTAATGCAATTGTGCTGTTGCTTTGCAACTTAATCTGGAGGGGTTCGGACGATAACTTTGAAGGTGGACTTTTTAGGCATAGATGCGAGTTGGATGGCGGTCTATGTACTTTGTCGTAATGCCCAATTAAATCTCCACTATACTTATCATGTACATGATATGTGCATTGTTATGCCCTCTCTATTTGTCAATTGCCCAGTGTAATTTGTTCACCCAGCATGCTTTTATCTTATGGGAGAGACACCTCTAGTGAACTATGGACCCCGGTCCATTCTTTAACATCTTGAAATACAAATCTCTTTGCAATACTTGTTTACTATTTTCTACGCAAACAATCATCTTCCACAATACGGTTAATCACTTTGTTACAGCAAACGGTGAGATTGACAACCTCATTGTTTCGTTGGGGCAAGTACTTTGGTTGTGTTGTACGGAGTTCACGATTGACGCCGGAATCTCAGTGTTGCGCCGCACTACATCCACTTGCATATCAACCTTCAACGTGCTTCTTGGCTCCTCCTGGTTCGATAAACCTTGGTTTCTTTACGAGGAAAACTTGTGCTGTAACGCATCATACCTTCCTCTTGGGGTTGCCTTGACGGTGTAAGTGACCAAATATGAGGTGCCAAAAATAATTCAAGAAAAGAAAGTTTTATAGTACATAGAGGATGACATGCGGGTCCCGAGTTAGCGACGAGCGGTATCACCGTTTGAGAGGCGGCAGGGGATCGAAAGAAAAAGGCAAGTGACCAAATTTGAGGTGCCAAAAAAAACTCCAAGAAAAGAAAGTTTTATAGTACATAGAGGATGACATGCGGGTCCCATTTAGCAGACAGCGGTATCACCGTTTGAGAGGCGGCGGGGATCAAAAGAAAAAGAAATTGCCAAAAATCGGAGGGTGAAAAAAAACCAAGAAAATGAACTTTTATAGTACATAGAGGATGACATGCGGGTCCCATGAGCCTGCAGGTTCCTCAACGTTTCAAACGTGGCATGAGATCGAAAGAAAAAGGTAAGTGACCAAATATGAGGTGCCATTCAAGAAAAGAAAGTTTTATAGTACATAGAGGATGACATGCGGGTCCCAGTTAGCAGCAACGGTATCACCGTTTGAGAGGCGGCAGGGGATCGAAAGAAAAAGGTAAGTGACCAAATATGAGGTGCCAAAAATAATTCAAGAAAAGAAAGTTTTATAGTGCATAGAGGATGACATGCGGGTCCCGAGTTAGCAGCGAGCGGTATCACCGTTTGAGAGGCGGCGGGGATCGAAAGAAAAAGGCAAGTGACCAAATTTGAGGTGCCAAAAAAAACTCCAAGAAAAGAAAGTTGATTGCACATAGAGGATGACATGCGGGTCCCATTTAGCAAGCGGCGGTCTCAACGTTTCCAAGGCGGCAAGGGATCAAAAGAAAAAGGAAGTAGCCAGAAATCGGGGGTCAAAAAAATCCAAGAATAGAAAGAATTTTGGTTCATAGAGGATGACATGCGGGACCCATGATCCCGCATCGTAAACGGCTCGATCGGAGAACGTTGAACGAGATGGCGCGATCGAGAAAAAAACAATGCCGGAGAGGCTGCCATCCGGGCCCTACATCCCTCGGCGGTGCGGATTTGCGTTGACTCGGCCGGCGAACCCGAGATTTCGAGATGCACCACGTCCCGGGCCACCATACGCGACGTTTTGGCCGCTTTCGTCGGGCTAGGTGGCCTCAAAAACGAGAAAAAAAAAGTTTTGACATGCACCACGGAGGGACCAAAAATCGTCGGCCATGGTACACCAGCAACCACGGCGGACTTCAACTTCGTCGGCCATGGCAACTTTTCTTGTAG
Organism: Lolium rigidum; assembly: GCF_022539505.1. Classification (NCBI taxonomy): domain Eukaryota; kingdom Viridiplantae; phylum Streptophyta; class Magnoliopsida; order Poales; family Poaceae; genus Lolium; species Lolium rigidum. Next base: position 279,623,611 of record NC_061509.1, read on the forward strand.
TGGGAGAGACACCTCTAGTGAACTGTGGACCCCGGTCCTATTCTTTACATCGCATACAATCTACTGCAATACTTGTTTTACTGTTTTCTGCAAACAATCATCTTCCACACAATACGGTTAATCCTTTGTTACAGCAAGCCGGTGAGATTGACAACCTCACTGTTTCGTTGGGGCAAAGTACTTTGGTTGTGTTGTGCAGGTTCCACGTTGGCGCCGGAATCCCTGGTGTTGCGCCGCATTACATTCCGCCACCAACAACCTTCAACGTGCTTCTTGACTCCTACTGGTTCGATTAAACCTTGGTTTCTTACTGAGGGAAAACTTACTGCTGTGCGCATCGCACCTTCCTCTTGGGGTTCCCAACGAACGTGTCAATTATACGCGCATCAAGACTGTTTTCCGGCGCTCGTTGCCGGGGAGATCAAGACACGCCGCAAGGGAGGCTCCACTTCCCAATCTCTTTACTTTGTTTTTGTATTGCTTTATTTTATTTACTACTTTGTTTGCTGCATTATATCAAAACACAAAAAAATTAGTTACTAGCTTTACTTTATTTACTGTCTTGCACTCTATATCAAAAACACAAAAAATTAGTTACTTGCATTTACTTTATCTAGTTTGCTTTATTTATTACTGCTAAAATGGCCACCCCTGAAGATACTAAGTTGTGTGACTTCACAACCACAAATAATAATGATTTCCTATAAACACCTATTGCTCCACCTGCTACTGCAGCAGAATTCTTTGAAATTAAACCTGCTTTACTGAATCTTGTTATGCGAGAGCAATTTTTCGGTGTTAGTTCCGATGACGCTGTTGCCCATCTCAATAACTTTGTTGAACTATGTGAAATGCAAAAGTATAAGGATGTAGATGGTGATATTATTAAATTGAAATTGTTTCCTTTCTCATTAAGAGGAAGAGCTAAAGATTGGTTGCTATCTCTCGCCTAAGAATAGTATTGATTCCTGGACTAAATGCAAGGATGCTTTTATTGGTAGATATTATCCCCCTGCTAAAATTATATCTTTGAGAAGTAGCATAATGAATTTTAAACAATTGGATAATGAACATGTTGCTCAAGCTTGGGAAAGAATGAAATCTTTGGTTAAAAATTGCCCAACCCATGGATCGACTACTTGGATGATCATCCAAACCTTTTATGCGAGATCTGAACTTTTCTTCGCGGAACCTCATCGGATTCAGCTGCTGGAGGTACCTTTATGTCCATCACTCTTGGTGAAGCAACAAAGCTCCTTGATAATATGATGATTAATTACTCTGAATGGCACACGGAGAGAGCTCCACAAGGTAAGAAGGTAAATTCTGTTGAAGAATCCTCTTCCTTGAATGATAAGATTGATGCTATTATGTCTATGCTTGTGAATGGTAGATCTAATGTTGATCAAAATAATGTTCCTTTAGCTTCATTGGTTGCTCAATAAGAAAATGTTGATGTGAATTTCATTAAAAATAATAATTTCAACAACAATGCTTATCGGAACAATTCTAGTAATAACTATAGGCCATATCCTTATAATAATGGTAACGGTTATGCTAATTCTTATGGGAATTCTTACAATAATAATAGGAACACACCCCCTGGACTTGAAGCTATGCTTAAATAATTTATTAGTACACAAACTGCTTTTAACAAATCTGTTGAGGAAAAGCTCAATAAAATTGATATTCTCGCTTCTAAGGTTGATAGTCTTGCCTCTGATGTTGATCTTTTGAAATCGAAAGTTATGCCTAATAGGGATATTGAAAATAAAATTGTTACTACAGCAAATGCCATCCAAGTTAGAATTAATGAGAATATAAGATTAATGGCTGAATTGCGTGCTAGGTGGGATAGAGAAGAAAATGAAAAACTAGCTAAAGAGAAAAATGTAGCTAAAGTTTGGACTATTACCACCACTAGCAATGCTAATGCTTCACATGTTGCTGCACCTACTACTATCAATGGTAAAATAATTGGTGTTGGCAATGTTTCTACTCCTAGTGCAAAGCGCGCAAAATTACCTGAAATTGCTAAAACTGCTGAATTGCTTGTGATAAAACTGCTGAAATTTTTTCCAACCTTGGGGACAATGATCCCATTGCTGTAGCTCATAATGATTTAGATTTTGATGATTGCCACATCTCTGAAGTTATAAAGTTCTTACAAAAACTTGCTAAGAGTCCCAATGCTAGCGTCTGTAAACTTGGCTTTCACAAAACATATTACAAATGCTCTCATAAAAGCTAGAGAAGAGAAACTAAAACTTGAAACTTCTATTCCTAGAAAGCTAGAGGATGGTTGGGAGCCCATCATTAAAATGAGGGTCAATGATTTTGATTGTAATGCTTTATGTGATCTTGGTGCAAGTATTTCTGTTGTGCCTAAGAAAGTCTATGATATGCTTGACTTGCCACCATTGAAAAATTGTTATCTGGATGTTAATCTCGCTGATAATGCTAAAAAGAAACCTTTGGGGAGAATTGATAATGTTCATATTATGGTTAACAATAACTTTGTCCCCGTTGATTTTGTTGTCTTGGATATTGAATGCAATGCATCTTGCCCCATTATATTGGGAAGACCTTTTCTTCGAACCGTTGGTGCTACTATTGATATGAAGGAAGGTAATATTAAATATCAATTTCCTCACAAGAAAGGTATGGAACACTTCCCTAGAAAAAGAATGAAGTTACCTCTTGATTCTATTATTAGAACAAATTATGATGTTGATGCTTCGTCTCTTGATGTTACTTGATATACACTTTCTGCGCCTAGCTGAAAGGCGTTAAAGAAAAGCGCTTATGGGAGACAACCCATGTTTTTACTACAGTACTGTGTTTTATATTTGAGTCTTGGAAGTTGTTTACTACTATAGAAACCTCTCCTTATCTTAGTTTTGTGTTTTGTTGTGCCAAGTAAAGTCTTTGATAGTAAAGTGAATACTAGATTTGGATTATCGCGCGAAACGCATTTCTTTGCTGTCACGAATCTGGGCCTAATTCTCTGTAGGTAACTCAGAAAATTATGCCAATTTACGTGAGTGATCCTCAGATATGTACGCAACTTTCATTCAATTTAGGAATTTTCATTTGAGCAAGTCTGGTTCCTCAATAAAATCCATCTTTACGGACTGTTCTGTTTTGACAGATTCTGCCTTTTATTTCGCATTGCCTCTTTTGCTATGTTGGATGAATTTCTTTGATCCATTAATGTCCAGTAGCTTTATGCAATGTCCAGAAGTGTTAAGAATGATTGTGTCACCTCTGAACATGTTAATTTTTATTGTCCACTAACCCTCTAATGAGTTGTTTCGAGTTTGGTGTGGAGGAAGTTTTCAAGGATCAAGAGAGGAGTATGATGCAATATGATCAAGGAGAGTGAAAGCTCTAAGCTTGGGGATGCCCGGTGGTTCACCCTCGCATATTTTAAGAAGACTCAAGCGTCTAAGCTTGGGGATGCCCAAGGCATCCCCTTCTTCATCGACAACATTATCAGGTTCCTCCCCTGAAACTATATTTTTATTCCGTCACATCTTATGTACTTTGCTTGGAGCGTCTGTTTGTTTTTGTTTTTGTTTGAATAAAATGGATCCTAGCATTCACTGTATGGGAGAGAGACACGCTCCGTTGTTGCATATGGACAAATATGTCCTTAGGCTTTACTCATAGTATTCATGGCGAAGGTTGAATCTTCTTCGTTAAATTGTTATATGGTTGGAATCGGGAAATGCTACATGTAGTAATTTTAAAATGTCTTGAATAATTTGATACTTGGCAATTGTTGTGCTCATGTTTAAGCTCTTGCATCATATACTTTGCACCCATTAATGAAGAAACACCGAGAGCTTGCTAATTTGGTTTGCATATTTGGTCTCTCTAAAGTCTAGATAATATCTAGTATTGAGCTTTGAACAACAAGGAAGACCGTGTAGAGTCTTATAATGTTTACAATATGTCTTTTATGTGAGTTTTGCTGCACCGTTCATCCTTGTGTTTGTTTCAAAATAACCTTGCTAGCCTAAACCTTGTATCGAGAGGGAATACTTCTCATGCATCCAAAATCCTTGAGCCAACCACTATGCCATTTGTGTCCACCATACCTACCTACTACATGGTATTTCTCCGCCATTCCAAAGTAAATTGCTTGAGTGCTACCTTTAAAATTCCATCATTCGCCTTTACAATATATAGCTCATGGGACAAAATAGCCTAAAAACTATTGTGGTATTGAATATGTACTTATGCACTTTATCTCTTATTAAGTTGCTTGTTGTGCGATAACCATGTTTCTGGGGACGTTGACGTGGGCATTACCCTTCGGGTAACCAGTATTGCCCTATCTGATATTGACAAGTTGGAAGCCCATGAAGCTACCAGAAGGCGAGATGGGCCACTAGGCCGGTGCGTCAGAAGATTCCTTGGCGGACAAGATCAGGAAACGGACGAATAAGGAAAGATTGGATCTAATCTACTGTAAACCTAGTCGTCCTCGGTTAGGACCCTTGAGACCTGGCCTCCTATATAAAGGCCAGGAGAGGGGCTGCCGAGGGACGGAATCAATCTTAGCTACAATAGCCAGCAGAAGCTTAGAACTAGGTTACCCTAGCAACTAGCATCTCGACGAGATCACAGCCGATCTATTCGGCACCCCATTGTAACCTGTTTTCATCATAATCAAAGAACAGACAGGCAGGACGTAAGGGTTTTACCTCATCGAGGGCCCCGAACCTGGGTAAATCGCTCTCCCCGCTTGTCTGTGTACCGATGTCTCGTGTCAGCTTGCAGGATTCCATCAACCCTAAGCCCCTATCGGAGGGCATTGCCGAGGAGCACCCTCGACAATTGGCGCCGTCTGTGGGAACCCTGTTGGCACAAGGCATGGCATCGGCAGATCCGATCACGACATCGGCAGCCTCATCGGCAAACTTGCTGGCAACTTCGCCAGCAAGTTCGCCAGTAACTTCATCAGCAACCTCATCGACACCATCGTCGCCCGTCCTGGGAAGCCCGATTCGATTCGGCTCCTACGAGTTTACTCCACACAGCGAGTCCTCCCGTTCAAACTTTTCGGATCTACAAGGGAACATGGAGATGACCTTCGGCAGCGTCCATTACAACGTCAACGCAGAAGGAATCCTTCAACTGCTGGAATCCCCCGCTTCCGGATCGACAAGTTCGAACGCATCATCTTCAGTCGATCTGTCGGCTGGCCTAACGGGATCAACGTGCTCTCCTACACCATCGGCTCCCCGCTCGACGTCCTCTATGTCAGTAGGGTCGGACGATTCTTCATCTTCCAAGTTGACCTCGTATTATTGCCTGAACTGCGACACCAGGCACGGACTGGGATCTACCGACACGCCGTTCATCTGCAACGCCCAGTATTCATCGGGAGAGGACAGTATCGACAGCACCATCCTACGAACCAACCAAAAGGCGGCACGCCATCAGGTCTATGTCGCCAATAACACAGGGAACGCAAGGCGCAGAGGAGACGAGGACCATACCCCCCGCTCTAGCAGAAGGGAAAGTTTTGAGGACAGCGCCAGCAACCGCGATAGCGATTACACCATTGCGGATGAGGAGTGGGCGGCAGCACGGGCAGCAGTACTCAACAACACACCGCTCCCCGCAGGAACTTCGGTCGGAACCCTCAATGCTTACCGCTCCATACTAGAGAAAAACCGAGAACACTTGTCGAAAGAGCAAGCCTCCCTCGAGAGACGATTAACCGTCGCGGATCGATCCAACGAACGACGAAGGGGTTCACAGGGAGTGCCTCCCGAAACACCCAGGGAGCAGGCAAGCACCGGTCGAGAATGTCCGGGCTTTCGGAAGATGACGCCGAGAGATAACGTCAAATCTGACTAAATCTTTCATGACCACGGATACCGCGGGCATGCCACGGCCAAAAACCGTTGCAGAGCAGCAACGACCAACCTCGCCGCTTACCTCATCAACCAGCGCCCGAAGGATCTATGGCTCGAGCTCACCGAGGTGCCCTCGAGAGTCTCGCGATATTGGGAAACAACCTGGTCCCGCAAAAGGAAAAAACTATGGTCCAAGGCAGTGGGTCAAAACATCATGCGAGAGACGCTCGGGACGAGATCACCCAGAGCAGGATCGACAAAGCAAGGCGTCGACGCGCCACCAGGAAAGACGACGATAGCGATTCTTCGGATGAAGACCAGGAGTACGACGGCGAGCTCAGGGAGCCGACCGCCTAAGTTACAAGATACGCGAAGCAATGCCACCTAAAAAGTTTAAGCCTACCCCTACCGACGCTGCCAAGTACGATGGGCAGCAAGAACCAAGATCTTGGATAGATGATTACCCGTAGCATGCTGATCTTGCACAAAGGAAACCAGATAGCGGCAATGCAATGCTTACAACTTTACTTGAAGGATTCAGCACGGGCCTGGCTACGGGGTCTGCCTAAAGGTTCTGTCAAATCATGGGATGACCTAGTAGACGCCTTCGTTGCCAACTTCCAAGCAACATATAAGAGGCTCGCCGGGATCGAAGAGCTACGGAATTGTCGGCGTAGCTGCATGGAGTCGATGCGTTCTTACATTGGGAGATTCACAAAGCTCCCGAATGCCGCCGAAGACGTATCTCGTCGACAGAGCAATCGACGCTTTCAGCGACGGCGTCCAGCGGGAAAGTTACATAGAAGAACTCGGGCGCAAGAAGCCAAAAACCATAACCAAGTTAATGGAAATTGCCAACAGCTGGGCCGATGGCGAAGATAACGTGCGAAGGCCACGGCAGCGCATCGATGACGAAGACGATGATCAGCCGAAGCACGACTCGGGTAGCCGAAGGGACCGACACAAGAAGAGGAAAAAACGCAACTACGATGATAACAATCTGGTAGCAGCAGGGTATGCCGATCGGCAGGACGACCGAGACGACAGGCACGATGGTAACCGGAACAACTCTGGGAACCGTGGTAACTATAAACCACGGCAGCAGAGGACTCCCGAACTACCCTACGCTGAACAGGTCAACGCCCCTGTTACCTACATTCGTATGTCGATTCCAAAGACGGCAAAACGAAGTCGAGTCACCTGCTCAGGGACTGTCGACAGTTCCTCGACATGCACAAACTCATCCAGCAGTCAGGCCAACAACAGCTACCACCACCGCCACCACCTCCACCGCAGCACCAAGTCCAGCAGGCTCAACCCAACGAGGCGTTCCCACCGCCACGTGGGCAGATGAGTATGATCCACAGGACATGCGTTTCAAGAAGAGAGATGAAGAAGCTCACCCGAGAGATCAATTTGGCAGAAAGCATCATGGCAAACATCCCCGAGTACGTCGACTGGTCTTCTCAGAGCATTACGTTCAGCCGAACAGATCATCCGATGACCATACCAAAACCAGGACATGCCGCCCCGGTAGTCGAAGCACAAATTGGAGGGTTCAAGATGAGCAAAGTGTTTATGGATGGCGGAGCGGGCTAAACCTGATATTCGTCGATACAATCAGGAGTATGGGGATCACCATGAGCATGTTGGAAGAAACAGACACCTGCTTCCACGGGATCCTTCCAACCGCACCGGGATACTCTCTTGGCAAAGCTTACCTGAATGTCATCTTCGGCAAAGCCGATAATTTCAGGAAGGAGAAAATCGAGTTTGAAGTAGTGAACTGGGGAATCACCAGTACCACGCTATACTCGGAAGACCAGCTTATGCCAAGTTCATGGCTGTGCCGCATTATGCATACCTCAAGCTGAAAATGCCTGGGAACAATGGGACAAACCTCACAGTCCATGGAAGTTTTTCACGATCGGACAATTGTGATCGCGATTTTCAGAGGATTGCTGCAAAGTTTGGGCCACAGCGAGAAATCGTCGGCCCTCCGCCCAAGCTGTCCTTGCGAGAGATCAAGGAAGAAAAAGATGGCAGGGAAATCAAGAAGAAGCCAGCCGCTCTCGCCCTTAAAGCATCGGCAGCTGAGACTTCGGCAGCAGAAGCTTCGGCAACAAAAGGCTCGGCAGTTGACGGCACAGAAGGCCTAGGAGATAGCAAGATGATGGCAACCACCGTTCAAACCCTTGATGAAATCAGCAACGCTGCTGCAAATACTAACGCGGTGAAGAAGCCAGAAGAAGAGAAGAATCCCTTCCTTGCCTAAGCAGCTTACTAGTTTTTATTATGTTTTTTCCTTCATTATAAACAGGGCCTCCCTCCTTCCGCCCTTTAGCACCATCCTTACTTTATTAATAAGAACTTAAAGCTTCGATTCTTGTTAAGCATTGCAGTACCTATAAACGTCTAAACCCCATCACTATGCAAACATAGTACAGGGCCGAAGATTGTGCTCCAAAAAGCCTCTGCGAGTGCTAAAATGACGACATCTTTCCCTCTGCTTTAGATGCCTCTACGAGCGCCGAACAAAGCAAGAGTTTGGAAAACTTACACACAACCCACGCTCGATATTTCACTTATGGAAATATCAAAGAGCAACGGGCCCATCGACAGAATTATTACACCCGAAAAATTCGGGAATAACTGTCGAACTTTACAAACGGTTGAAAGCAAAGTTGCGCATACAACATGTTTAGCAAAACCTGCAACACGAGCTGATCACTCATAATGATTTGCTAACCAACTAATACATACATCCAACGGGCAGTTAAGATCCGCCCCTTTTAATATCTGCCAACGGCATGGTGAAAGTACACATTCGTGTACCAACCGCTAAGAAGTTTTTCGGCCCAAAAACCCGAATACTCGGACGGATTAGCCGATACAATATACAAAAGTAACTTTACACCTTTCTATCACCCTTGCGGCGTTTCCTTTTCTTCAGTGTACCTTTGACATCTCCTCCGGACTCGTCGACAATTACATGAGCAGGAGCCAAAACTTTCGGGTACAGCTCCTCAAAGTCACCAGTTGCGCTGGCAATAGACTGCAAGTGAACTGAAGGATAACAAGCAAGCACAAGGGCAAGCGTGCATTTGGCCCCTGCAAATACTTGAGACCTTACTAGCTCCCGAACCTTCTTGGCACTTCCAAATTCAGACATCAAAGTCAAAAGGGTAGGGGAACCGCATTCGTAGGGAACATTGTTTTCCAAACTACCCTCATGGCCCTGTAGCACTTGTCAAAGAACTGGTGGACCTGTTGCACCCGATCCTGGAATTTAACGATAGCCGAGGTCTTCGATTGGTCCCGCCAGAAAATTTCTTCGGATGAGGAAAGCTGAGTCAAAGCACGCACCCGCTCGTGTATCTGCTTGTTCTCTTCCGCAGGATTCAACGCTATGACTGCCAAAAGAATCACTCAAAGATCTAGACAAGAAGTTGCTAGCAAGTAGGCAAAAGGATCAAGAAACTGTTATCGCCAGAATTTGACCGAGTCAGAGGTGGGCCACGATTGAGATAGACTTGAAGATATACATGGAAGGAAGAACAAGAATTGGCCTTATACACGAAGTTGGGCTAAATTGCCCATGTATCTGTAATATAGTAGATCGCATCTTAGATTAAAAGTTAGAGTTTTATTCGTGCACGGTTAGGTGCACGTCCGAATTAGAAAGTCCGCTGGACTATAAATATGTATCTAGGGTTTATGGAATAAACAACAACCAACGTTCAACCACAAACAAATCTCGGCGCATCGCCAACCCCTTCGTCTCGAGGGTTTCTACCGGTAAGCATCATGCTGCCTAGATCGCATCTTGCGATCTAGGCAGCACAAGCCTGCCCCGTTGTTCATGCGTTGCTCGTACTGAAGCCTTTTTGATGGCGAGCAACGTAGTTATCTTAGACATGTTAGGGTTAGCATTGTTCTTCATGCTGCATGCTTTCGTAGTGCAACCCTTGCATGTCTAGCCGCCCTTACGCCTATCTTAGGCGTAGGGGCGGCACCCGCTTGATCATAGTTTAGTAGATCTGGTCCGTTACGATTGCTCCTTGTTCTACAAGGATTAGTTTAATATCCGCAATAGTTAGGCCTTACAAGGGGTCGGAGGATCCGGCGGCGTGTAGGGTGGCGTTTGCTAGCCCTAGAACGGATGTTCCGGGGATCAACCTCGTGTTGGTTTTTAGGCCCTGTCTAGGATCGGCTTACGGTCACCGTGCGCGAGCGCGAGGCCCAATCCCGAGTAGGATGATCCGATTATGCGGTGAAAACCCTAAATCGTCGTAGATCTCATTAGCTTTACCTTGATCAAGCAGGACCACCATATATTCGGACACCTCGTCCGAATCATGGGTGGATCGGCTCTTTGAGCCGATTCACGGGATAACCCGAGAGCCGATCGAGGCTCGTATTTAATGTTTACGTGTGTGCCCTGCGAGGAAACTAAGCGAGGCATCATCCACACCTTCCCCGACCGGGTATAGGTTAGGTGGCACGCCCTTGTGATAAACATCGGTGCGTGCGACCGGGAGGCTTTGCGGGCCGTCGCTCGGAGGGACCGGGGCCAGCCGCAGCCCTAGTTGTTCCCGGCTCTACCGTGTTGCCCGTCTCTGCCCGCCAGGGGGTTTCTGACGTCAACACATTCTGGCACGCCCGGTGGGACGGTCGACGACATCCACGACATCGCCATCTACATCCGAGATGGCGGAAGACACTCCGGTCACGTACGCGGATCTGCCTGATGAGCTCAAGAAGAAGCATGACGAGATCAAGGCAACCCTCGAAGCCGAACTCATCGGCTCCTTCCACCGAACCCGCTCCCCATGGCGTCGGGTGGAAGGGTTTCACACCTGAAGGCGCGCTCGATGGAGTGGACCTGCCCGCCCCGTCGAAGAACGCACCGGGTCGCTGCGGCAGGAGATCAACTACATGGTGGCTCATTCGCTGCACCGCCACTCGAGAGCCTCGGTGAACACCTTGGAGCGTGTCGCTCGCGCGTCGTCCGAGAAATCATGAGTCACCGGTACTCCCCGTCGGGACCGGCTTTGGGGACTTTCAAGGGAGAGATGCCGCTCCAGCCCCGGCCGTTCGCATGGGTAGCACCGGAACCGCCGAACTCATCGGCATACGTCGTCTACAAGGTCGGTGGTGATCCTAGTGACTACCAATTCCTACCCGAGCCACCTAAGGAGATCCCGCACGGATACGCGTGCGCATACGTACCGGACTGCAACGCCTGGGCACTCTCGAACCAGGCTGCAATATCAGCGGCCTCTGGAACGGCAGGAGGAACGTCAGGAGCCGATCCTGAGAAGCAATCGTGGCTGGCCAAGTACGCCACCCCAACGAACCTCCAAAGCCCAGCTCCTGCAGTTGGCTTAGAACCAGAAAAACAAGCATGGCTGGTTAAGTATGCCACCCCGGCGAATCTTCAGGTTTCGACACCTTCAGCCATCACAGCGGATCAGATTTGTACAATTCTGAAAGATCAGTTCGGTATGATGCCGAAAAGGAAAGCGTTCGGCTACACCAAGCCGTACCCCAACAGCTACGAACTGATCCCGCTGCCACCCAAATATCGGCTCCCGGACTTCACGAAGTTCAGTGGGTCAGATGGGTCCAGCTCCATCGAGCATGTGAGCCGATATTTGGCATAGCTGGGCACGATCTCAGCGTCAGATGAGTTGCGCGTGAGGTTCTTCTCACAGTCCCTCACAGGATCGGCTTTCGGGTGGTACACATCGCTACCACCGAACTCCATCCAAACTTGGAAGCAGTTGGAAGAGCAATTCCATGAGCAGTACCATTCCGAAGCTTCCGAGTCTAGCATTGCCGATCTAGCACAACTACGTCGAAGCGCGGAGAAACCGTGACGAATACATCCAGCGCTTCAGGAATCTTAGGAACCGATGCTATTCGGTTCGTATAACCGAAAAGGAAGCGATCGAGTTGGCGGTAGCGAGGCCTTGCAACACAGCTCAAGGACATGGCCTCCCAAGCAGATTATCCCTCGCCGGCGCACGTGGTGCGAAACTTTCAGCATATGAACAGCGCCACCCGGACCTGTACCAAGACAAGTTCAAGCGTGCGAGTAGCCCCGGTCGATGCGAGAGGAAGACGAAGTTCTCGCAGGAGACCAAGAAGTAGCGATGGCTGAGTGGACTTGGGGAGGAACCCCGTGTCCCGCAAATGGGTAAAGCCACCGGGCCCGCCCGGGGGATTTGATTTTGACGTGACCAAGACTGAGCAAATCTTCGACCTCCTACTCAAGGAAAAGCGAGTTGAAGATACCCGAAGGTCTCAAATTCCCCACGGCGCAAGAGCTGAATGGAAAGCCATACCGCAAATGGCATAACTCGCTCTCCCATGCCACCAACGACCGCAGGGTGTGGCGTCGGCACATCCAAGCGGCGATAGAGAACGGGCGTCTAATTTTCAACCAAGTACGCCATGAAGGTCGATACCCAGCCCTTCCCCGCCGTGAACATGGTGGAGTATGCTTGCCATGCGGGGTGCCGGCCGGGTTTCCTGTGCAATATCAACATGGTAGATCTTGGACATCACGCTGGCAAGGATGGAGATGAGGGCAGCTGCTCTCATAGCAAAGATACAGAGGAAGCCGCTCCACGCGATCGGCTCCGCCAAGACGGCAAGCGCTACGTAACAGAGGGAGAAGTGAAGAACATAAGATATCAACGACCTCTCTCTGATCACCTCCTCAACAAGTATGTGAGTCAGTACGACCAACGCCGACGGTCCAGCGATGATGATGAAAGAGATCGTCTGGCTAGAAGACATCGTCGGCATAATCGCGATGAGGAGGAGCACGAGCGTTGCGCCAAGGGAAAGGCCAGGGAGCGGGACGACGAGGACAGGCACTGGGATTGTCCTTTCTTCAGGCACTGCTGGGATTTAGGAATGAGCCGATTGCCAACAATCGGCAATTGCCCAGAATGCAACCGAAAAAAGAAGGAGGCAGCCAACGTGTCCGTGTTCGAGCGCTTGGGACCTCTCCCGCCACAGAGCAAACGAGCTGAGTCCCCTCGGTTGGAAGATCTAGAAGATTCAGAAGACGAGGGAGAAGAAGAAGACAGGTACCACCGGCCAAGGTGGTGCCCTGACGGACTCAGCCGTTCCCAGAAACGCAGGGTTCAACGATTGCGCGGCTTGGAAGAAGCCGAGAGGTTATACTTGCATACATTAAGGAAGGCAAGGCCTGATCTGGCTGCGAAGGTTCAGCGAACCCTGGATGAAGAGGGTCGTCCACGAAAAATGGAGTGGCGCCCCAAGCAAAGGAAAGCCGATGATGAAACATCGGTTGGCACAAACATGGTGCTCGTTCTTCCGACGAAGCTCAGTGCTCCACGGTTACACGGTACATCCAAGGTGGACGACAGCAAGCGCACCAACATGATAAAGTCAGAGATTGGGCTGGTTTTGTCTACCGGCCTGAACGAGTAGCAAGAGCACGTCAAGGAGCAAACATGGCGAGGCTGGTCCTTGTGATCGGCCCCAAAAAATTTATGAAGGGAACTTGCAAAACCTTCACCGAGCAAGCAACGTGGAGGCCGATTCCAAAGCAATCGGCCAAAATTATCCTCACCCACCATTCTGCCTGGGTTCAACATGTTATCCAACAGAGCCGATACCATCAATTCTCTTGACAGAATCGGCTCGGGGGAGCACCCAGGTGGATAAAACACGGGGATGTGCAGTAAAATGTCTCATTCTTTGGTAATGAGTATTGGAGTATGGGGGCCGATGCACAAGTCGGCCGTAAAATTCTGAAAATTCGAAAATTTTCGAGCACAGCCGATGCAGCAGACATCGACTTAAGGATATGGAAGCCGATACGTGGCCATCGACCCAAGAGGATCAATGGAGCAGGAAGTGGATCCTCTCTTCAAAGACCTCCGGATTCTCTCTTCAGCTGGGGCAGTTCGTGAGATCATGACCAGGTTGTGTCAAGTCCACCAAAGTAGACTGAAGAAGCTCGGGGGGCAGCTCGCCCTGAAGGTTCTCTGGCTCTGCATCATGACTTGGGAACCGATGGCGGCACATTTGGTTAGTCCACTGATATGCTCGCCTTGATAGAGGCTCGGGGGGCAACTGATTGCGTAGGATTTTCTGTTCTTAAGAAGCCGATTGGGATTTCATCGGGTGGCCCTCCATCATAACCTTTTTAAAAGGGGATTGGGCGAGAGTATCACCGAAATATCCGAAAACCCGGAGGTATCGACTTCAGCATCAAGTCGTTTCAGCGAAGTGGTTCCGGGGCTCGTAAGAGCATCGATCTGCCTAGTTATCAGCCAGAGCTCAAAGATGGATCGTGAAGGATTGATATGTTAACGTCAGCTCTTGGGCATCGATCAAATTCGCGATCGCTCCAACGTCAAAGGGATGAAGAATGGGACATTGAGAGACCGGTGCGTTGTTATCGGCTCATTACGCATTGGCAAAGGGGACGAATCGGCAAGGTCAGTATGAGAGGGAATCGGCTAAATTAAGCTCAAAGGAAATCAGCAGAATCGAATTGGGGAAAAGTTCTTCATTAATAGGCGGGATTTCTTACATCAAAGAGCTGATTGCTCTCGAAGGAAATACTAGGGGATACATTGCCCCATCTACTACTACCGGCCCTATGCTAGAGGTCCTATCTACGGGCCGTCACCGCCCTCGTCGTCGCCGTCGTCGCCGGCCGTCGGCGCCGCTCCCGGCGGGCTCGTCGTCGCTCCAAGGGCCGCCGACCGGACCCTCGTTGTCCTCGTCTTCTTCGTCGGCGTCGTCCTCATCGCCGTCGAAGTCGCTAAGGCTGCCCGGCCAGGGGCAGAACCGCTTGGCCGGCGGCTCGTCGGAGGGGTCGTCGTCGTCCTCCTCCTCCTCCTCTTCCTCCTCCTCCACCCCCTCGGAGGAGGTGAAGTCATCCCAGGAGAAGCGATCGTCATCGCTCTCCTCCTCCGATTCCCCGTCTGCAAGGAAGCGGAGGTCGCTCTCCCCGTCCGTCAAGGACTGGTCGTCCTCGGACCAGATGGAGAAGTCATGGTCTGACTCCTCCCCGGCCGCAATGGCGCGACGGGTGTTGGCCGCATGGACCTCCGCCGGGTTGTACTCCGGCGTCGGCTCACGGGACGTGGAGGACTGGCTGGAAGGATCCGATGGAGCAGAGGAGGAAGAAGACATGGTGGCGCAGGAGGGCTTTTGGACTGCTAATGCGAAGGAGATGCAGAGCGGAACTGTTCATAGCGGTTAAATAAAAGGGGATATAGTGGAAATTCAATGCCACAGCAGTTTCCGAGGAAGTGGTGCCTAAAAAAAAAAAAAAAAAAACTGCCAGGTCACGCGGAGAAGTTGAGAAAGCAGGGCATCATGATGAAGGATACTGCAACGGTTCTGCCACGACATGACCCGACGAAGGAAAACGGAGTGATTTTGGAATTACCAATTCCAAAACTAGGGGGGCATGTGTTATCGCCAGAATTTGACCGAGTCAGAGGTGGGCCGCGATTGAGATAGACTTGAAGATATACATGGAAGGAAGAACAAGAATTGGCCTTATACACGAAGTTGGGCTAAATTGCCCATGTATCTGTAATATAGTAGATCGCATCTTAGATTAAAAGTTAGAGTTTTATTCGTGCACGGTTAGGTGCACGTCCGAATTAGAAAGTCCGTCTGGACTATAAATATGTATCTAGGGTTTATGGAATAAACAACAACCAACGTTCAACCACAAACAAATCTCGGCGCATCGCCAACCCCTTCGTCTCGAGGGTTTCTACCGGTAAGCATCATGCTGCCTAGATCGCATCTTGCGATCTAGGCAGCACAAGCCTGCCCCGTTGTTCATGCGTTGCTCGTATCGAAGCCTTTTTGATGGCGAGCAACGTAGTTATCTTAGACATGTTAGGGTTAGCATTGTTCTTCATGCTGCATGCTTTCGTAGTGCAACCCTTGCATGTCTAGCCGCCCTTACGCCTATCTTAGGCGTAGGGGCGGCACCACGCTTGATCATAGTTTAGTAGATCTGGTCCGTTACGATTGCTCCTTGTTCTACAAGGATTAGTTTAATATCCGCAATAGTTAGGCCTTACAAGGGGTCGGAGGATCCAGCGGCGTGTAGGGTGGCGTTTGCTAGCCCTAGAACGGATGTTCCGGGGATCAACCTCGTGTTGGTTTTTAGGCCCTGTCTAGGATCGGCTTACGGTCACCGTGCGCGAGGCCCAATCCTGAGTAGGATGATCCGATTATGCGGTGAAAACCCTAAATCGTCGTAGATCTCATTAGCTTTACCTTGATCAAGCAGGACCACCATATATTCGGACACCTCGTCTGAATCATGGGTGGATCGGCTCTTTGAGCCGATTCACGAGATAACCCGAGAGCCGATCGAGGCTCGTATTTAATGTTTACGTGTGTGCCCCGCAGAAACTAAGCGAGGCATCATCCACACCTTCCCGACCGGTATAGGTCAGGTGGCACGCCCTTGTGATAAACATCGGTGCGTGCGACCAGGAGGCTTTGCGGGCCGTCGCTCGGAGGGACCGGGGCCAGCCGCAGCCCTAGTTGTTCCCGGCTCTACCGTGTTGCCCGTCTCTCGCCCACCGGGGGTTTCGACGTAAACGGAAACTTACGGTTTAAACTTTCGGTAGCCTTACGCAGCTCGCCAAGAATGTACCGTTCCACGGCGGATGCGATCTCGCCTTTTTATTGATGATGGCAGCTAAGGCATAAGTGCTGCGTAAATCCTTCTCCATCCGCGTCATTCGGTCTTTCATGCGCTGGATCCGATCGCTTTCGGGAAGCGCACCCGACGAGTCGTCTGTAAACGAAGGTACTGGGAAGACCTGCGGAAAGTACTGGTTATAAAGAAGTGATGGATATGGTACAACCGAACACCCAAAATAACTCCCATCGGGAGAAGTACAAGAAACTGATATCATAAGCAAGAGTGTGTTTACGACAATGACAGCATGAAGTTTATTACAAAGCATGAGTTTGGCAGCAGAGCAATGTTCTGCATCAAGCTCAAAGACACAAGTTTGTTACAAGAATCAAGGAAGCTGAGTTTGAGTTGATGAACTAGGGCCAGCCGATGATTTCCTTGTTGAAACCAATTCAAGGAGCTGACGGGCACAAGTAAGAGCAGACGCCTTAAAGGTGCTCAAATCAACAGATTGCCCGTCCTGCTCTTTTGGAAGCCCTTTAGTCATTTCCTCGATATCACCCTTAAAGCCGTAACCCATCATAAGCTGGAAGGCAAGGACAGCACCATAAGTGCGCGATGTACGCTTGAATACCTCGATGGCCTCCTTTGTGTTAACCGCGAAGGTATCAATCAGCTGTCCCAGGGTCTTTTCTTGATTGATCTTGGGGAAGATCATCGAGTGTATCCGTGCCAGAACACTCTTCCCCTTCACGAGAAGCTCTTGTGTAAGCTGGTGAGAAGCAAGAACCATCGACACAGCGTTCGACGGGGAGTTATTTGCAACTCTTTCTAGGGCATCAACAGGAATGTTCGCCGCCTCTGCAATAGAAAGGAATGAAGAAATTTAGTCATTGACAAAAGTTTAAATCCTTAACAACGTCTTCCGACGAAGGCATGTTGAAGATTACCAAGCAAGGCCAAAGAAGATTGGCGAAGGATTTCATCCTTTTCGGCTGCTCGAGCCTCAGCCACCAGCCTAGATGCTTCCTCCTCCTTCAACTTCCCTTTCAGTCTGGCCAGCTCCTCCTTCAGAGAATCAACCTCTTGGCGAGCCGCGGCAGCTATCTTGACTGCACCATCCAGTTTCGAGGAAGAAGATTCGACCTCCTTTAGTAGCCGAACTTTGTCAGCCTCTAGAGAAGTGAACCGGGAGGCGAAAATCTCCAGAGAAGAGATAACGCCACGCAGGTCCTTAAGTAAGAAAGAAACAAAAATAATTAAACAAGGCACGCTCCAAGAAATTCATATTGAGATCAAAAAAGGACTTACAGAAAAAGGAGCCACAGTAGCAGCAGTCGGAGAAATATCCTTTCCTTTGGAAAGGGAAGACGCGGTCGAAGCTTGAGCCGTGGGAGCGGCCTTAGGCGCCGATGCTTCAGAAGCTACCACGACTGGCGAAACAGCATCGGACTTGGCCTTCTTAGGAGGAGGCTCAACAAAGCCCTCGTCACTGCAAAAGTAAACAGTCGGCTGTGATTGAAATAGGAGTACGACAGATAAAAAAGGCACAGTATGGCCTTCGAGAGGGAATTACTTACATGTCGAAGAGATCATCTTCATCAGCGAAGCCGCCGGTTGATCTCTTCGCGGGAGAAGCCATGGCCCCATCCGCAGCTGCATCAACAAAAGTATCACGATCAGCGTCGACGTTGCGCACTGATCCGTCTGCGGTACAGGTGTTATCGGCTGAGGAGGGAAGATCAGCACGAGCTACTTCAAGATTCATTGGACCATTATATTCATCCTCTAAACCTGTTTGATCCATGGTATGAAAATCTACGGGGATTGAGTAGCCTTTTCCCTCAGAAGTGTCATCCGGTGAGTCATGTGTATTTTCAGAAGGCACAAGGATCTGACAAAGAAGAATGACAAATAAGAACAAAGATAATCATGTCGGCTAAGCAAAGAGCTGTAATAAGAGATATGAAAAAGAAAGGAAAGTACCCCTAATGGCGGATGATCGACGTCTAGGGGAGCATAAGAAGAAATCAGCGGAATCGAATCTTCCTGGTTAAAGGAAGTGAGGCGACGAACTTCATCGAGCAACTCTTTTTCTGATAGATCGGCAGCATTGATCCTGGTCACATCCTTTGGACCTGAGTACAACCACATCGGGTGAATTCTGGCCATGACTGGTTGGATTCGGCGCCTCAGGAAAACAGCTGCCACCTCCGTACCAGTCATAGTTTGGCCGTCAGCTTCTTTAATTTGAAGGAATTTGGCAAACAATTCTTCGGCTGATGCCCTTTCTCGATTGAGAGGATGTTCTTCCAGGAGTCTTTAGGTTTGGCTTCAGAAACGTCGGCATAGCAGGGGAGTCGACATTCGGGTGACGAGGAATCCCTAACGTAAAACCATTTCAGCCTCCATCCTTGCACGGACTCTCTCATTGGAAAATTAAAATAATTAACTTCTGAGCGAGCAACAAAACCTACTCCTCCGGTGACAAAGTGCCCATTACTACTGCTGTATCTTTTCACATAGAAGATCTTCTTCCACAGCCCGAAATGAGGCTCAATGCCCAAAAACGCCTCACAAAGGGTGATGAACACAGCAACGTGAAGGATCGAATTGGGGGTAAGTTGCCATAATTGAATTTCATACGTCCGCAAGAGATGGAGGAGGAATCCATGAGCAGGGAGTGAAAGGCCTCGATGAAGAAAAGATAAGAACATCACAGAAAATCCAGCAGGAGGATCAGGCCGAGAGATCGCACCTGGAAGGATTACATCTCCGGCATTGGAGGATATCAATCCTAGGCTTCGAGACCTGTTTTCGTCACGCTTGGTGACGGTTGAAGCTACCCAATCTCCGGGTTTGGCCATCGAGCCCGACGGCGCCTGGCGGCGCCGGAGCTGGGGGAGGGGCGTTTGGAGCGTTCCCCTTCGGAAGGGAAGAAGAAGACTTGGCAGCGGCACCTTCGCTGGCGGAGCTAGCAGCGGCGGTGGTATTCCTCTTTTTCACCATCGCGAGATCTGGAGAAGATTGGAACTGTGGTGGCGGCGCAACAATGACGGAACAAGGAAGAAGAGGAAGAATGAGGAGGTGCTGCAGGAACTGTGGGGAAAACTGGGAACTTTGAGGAAAAAATTAGAGCAAGCACGTGGCGCTTAAGGAAGGGAGAGAACTGACGGCCCACTACGCCCACGATTGCGCGAAAATCGAGGAGCCACCTCGATCGTTACACGGTCAAACCCTAAAACGTTGAATGAACAGGGCTAGAGCTAGCTTGTCATGATGGACCCGTCAAATCAGCCTGCAGCGGTTATACGTCATCAATGACGTCATGATTTGAAAGCATTCGAAGGAAACATGAAAAGTTATCGGATGAAGGACTTGAGTCCAAGCACGGATTGCGAGCATCCGTACCTAGACTCGGGGGCTACTCCCATCGGGAGCGCTGACGCGCACCCGATAAATGAGGACTCGACAGAATGAGCAGTCAAAGGATAAAGTTTTGAGCCAGCACTCGGTTACAAAACGCTTGCACCCAGATATTCGGGGCCTGTTACTCCCATCGGGAGTTCGTGATGCACACCCGATAGAAATTTTTTGCACTCCAGGATCATGCCCGGGGACTTGATTCTGTGTAGGGTAACGGTGTTTTGCCATCGGCAGTTAACCAAACAACAGTTGGGCACGTTACTCATTATCCTTTGCGTAAAAAATATATCAGATGATTTATGAGGACCTCGGCAGAGGAAAGTATTCGAGTGGTACAACTTGAGTCTACGCACGGATTGCAAGCATCCGT
The DNA here is from genome assembly GCF_022539505.1 of Lolium rigidum. NCBI lineage: Eukaryota > Viridiplantae > Streptophyta > Magnoliopsida > Poales > Poaceae > Lolium > Lolium rigidum. The sequence continues at coordinate 279,643,952 of NC_061509.1, forward strand.
ACCTAGACTCGGGGCTACTCCCATCGGGAGCGCCGACGCGCACCCGATAAGAAGAAGATGAAGCACAATTAAGATGAGCAAGAACAATGAAGGAGAAGAATTTCGGGAGAAAACATGCATCGGTCTCTACCCGAATTATTTTCGGCTAGACACTCGGGGCTACGACGTGGGCATTACCCTTCGGGTAACCGAGTATTGCCCTATCCGATATTGACAAGTTGGAAGCCCATGAAGCTACCGAAGGCGAGATGGGCCACTAGGCCGGTAGCGTCGAAGATTCCTTGGCGGACAAGATCAGGGAAACGGACAAATAAGGAAAGATTGGATCTAATCTATCAGTAAACCTAGTCGTCCTCGGTTAGGACCCTTGAGACCTGGCCTCCTATATAAAGGCCGGAGAGGGGCTGCCGAGGGACACGAATCAATCTTAGCTACAATAGCCAGCAGTAAGCTTAGAACTAGGTTACCCTAGCAACTAGCATCTCGACGAGATCACAGCCGATCTATTCGGCACCCCATTGTAACCTGATTTCATCATAATCAAAGAACAGACAGGCAGGACGTAAGGGTTTTACCTCATCGAGGGCCCCGAACCTGGGTAAATCGCTCTCCCAGCTTGTCTGTGTACCGATGTCTCGTGTCAGCTTGCAGGATTCCATCAAGCCTAAGCCCCTATCGGAGGGCATTGCCGAGGAGCACCCTCGACAGACGTCATCAACTATTCTTTGTTGAATATCATGTGAGTTGCTATGCATGTCCGTCTTGTCTGAAGTAAGAGAGATCTACCACCTTAATGGTTGGAGCATACATATTGTTAGATAAGAACATTGGGCCGCTAACTAAAGCCATGAATCATGGTGGAAGTTTCAGTTTTGGACATATATCCTCAATCTCATATGAGAATAATAATTGTTGCCACATGCTTATGCATTAAAGAGGAGTCCATTATCCGTTGTCCATGTTGTCCCGTATGGATGTCTAAGTTGACAATAATCAAAAGCGAGAAATCCAAAATGCGAGCTTTCTCCTTAGACCTTTGTACGAAGCGGCATATGGAGGTACCCCATTGTGACACTTGGTTAAAACATGTGTATTGCGATGATCCGTAGTCCAAGCTAATTAGGACAAGGTGCGGGCACTATTAGTATACTATGCATGAGGCTTGCAACTTGTAAGATATAATTTACATAACTCATATGCTTTATTACTACCGTTGACAAAATTGTTTCATGTTTTTGATACGTCCAATTTGCATCACTATTTTATATCATAATTTGTTGTTATTCATTGATATATTTCATATTGGGACACAATACTTATGTTATTTCATCTATTTTGCATGTTTCATGATTATTTTGAGATCGAGCACCGGAGCCGAGGATTCTCGCTGGAAAAAGCACCGTCGAGATGCAATATTTCGGAAGATCAACCGTGGAAGGAAATTTTACCAAAAATCCTATTTTTCCAGATGACGAAGGAAGCCGAAGGGGGAGTCAGCTGGACCCAAGGTGGGCCCACACCATAGGCGGCGCGGCCCATGGCCTGGCCGCGCCACCATGTGGTGTGGGGCCCCCACAGCCCCTTTCGCCTCCTTTTCTTCGCGAAACCCTTCGTCCCGAAGACCTAAGCCACAGAGGAATCCTCACGAAGGGTTACAGCCGCCTCGCGGGGCGGAGAACACCGAGAGAAAAGAGCTCTCCGGCGGGCAGGAATCCGCCGGGGAAATTCCCTCCCGGAGGGGGAAATCGACGCCATCGTCACCGCCATCGAGCTGGACATCATCTCCATCACCATCATCATCATCTCCACCATCATCACCGCCATCTCCACCGCTGGACATCGTCACCGCTGTAGCAATTTGGGTTTGATCTTGATTGTTTGATAGGGGAAACTCTCCCGGTATTGATTTCTACTTGTTATTGATGCTATTGAGTGAAACCATTGAACCAAGGTTTATGTTCAGATTGTTATTCATCATCATATCACCTCTGATCATGTTCCATATGATGTCTCGTGAGTAGTTCGTTTAGTTCTTGAGGACATGGGTGAAGTCTAAATGTTAGTAGTGAACTATGGTTGAGTAATATTCAATGTTATGATATTTAAGTTGTGGTGTTATTCTTCTAGTGGTGTCGTGTGAACGTCGACTACATGACACTTCACCATTTATGGGCCTAGGGGAATGCATCTTGTACTCGTTTGCCAATTGCGGGGTTGCCGGAGTGACGAAACCTAAACCCCCGTTGGTATATCGATGCAGGAGGGATCGCAGGATCTCGCAGTTTAAGGCTGTGGTTAGATTTATCTTAATTACTTTCTTGTAGTTGCGGATGCTTGCAAGGGGTATAATCACAAGTATGTATTAGTCCTAGGAAGGGCGGTACATTAGCATAGGTTCACCCACACAACACTTATCAAAACAATGAAGATTAATCAACTGTATGAAGCGAAAGCACTAGACTAAAATCCCGTGTGTCCTCGAGAACGTTTGGTCATTATAAGTAAACAAACCGGCTTGTCCTTTGTGCTAAAAAGGATTGGGCCACTCGCTGCAATTATTTCTCTCGCATTTTACTTACTCGTACTTTATTCATCCGTTACATCAAAACCCCCGAATACTTGTCCGTGAGCATTTACAATGAATCCTTCATCGAAACCGCTTGTCAACACCTTCTGCTCCTCGTTGGGTTCGACACTCTTATTTATCGAAAGTACTACGATACACCCCCTATACTTGTGGGTCATCAAGACTATTTTCCGGCGCCGTTGCCGGGGAGTGAAGCGCTATTGGTAAGTGGAATTGGTAAGGAAAACCTTTACCGTTTGTGCTGATTTTATTTCTGCCTGCTCGCTATAAGTCATTATGGAGAGATCTTCTCTTCAATTTCTATTTGGGAAATCTACTACTACTGCAACGGTAGTGGATGAGGCGCCAGGTGAGGAAGTGATACCATATAAAATACCTACGAAAATTATTGAACATGTTATGGATAACCGCTATGAAGGGGATGGAACTCGTCCATCCTGGTGATCATTTACTCGTTTTTGCATGAATTATGCGGGTTATTCAAATGTGCAGGTATTGCTATGAATGAAGTTAGAAAGAAACTATTCTCTATATCGCTGTCCGGTAAAGCGGCGCATTGGTATAAATTGTCGAAGAATGGTGATTCTCTTGATTGGGAGGACATTGTGCCTTTATTTTATTCCAAATTTTATCCTCCAAGTGAAATTCACAAAGATCGGAACCGCATATATAATTTCTGGCCTCATGATGGAGAGAGTATTGCCCAAGCTTGGGGGAGATTGAAGTCTTTAATGCTCAAATGCCCCATTCATGAGCTTCCTGGTAATGTTATTATTGATAATTTCTATGCAAGACTTTCTTTTCAAGACAAGACCTTGCTGGATACTTCTTGTTCTGGATCATTTACACGCAATAAAGAAGAGTTTAAAAGGGACCTTTGTCACAACCCACTTTTCCAAACCTGCATATTTTCTAGTTTTAAAATTATGGGCCAACAAAAACTTTTTATATCTTGCTACCTAGTGTGCATAGCTAGTAGTTTTGATTAGATTGTTGGTAGTAAGTGTTAATAAACAACTTCTCACACTAAAACCCTAAGTTCCAAGTTTTATGTACCAAGTTAAAGAGGAAAAACTCTTCATAACACCCTTAGTGAGGCACATACACCCAACTTCTCTTTAGGAAAATTTTTGCCCTCTTTATCAATAAAATGGGTGCATGTGGACATGCAACACCATGCCACCCTTTTTCTTCTCACTCACCAAACCCCTCTCTTTTCTTGGCATGTGGCCGTGGCCATGGACCCCTCCTATTTTCTTGTTTTTCACCACCACCTTGACCTCTCTTTTGACAAACCCTAAAGGGCAACCACCCCCTCTTACCCCTCCATCTCTTTTCCTTGTGCATGGCCGGCACTTAGTGCTCATGCACCACCTCTCCAGCCCATACCCATCCGACCCACACCCCACCTTCTTTTGGGCCCCCGGACCCTTCTCTCTTCTCCCTCCCCCCGGCCCGACACACAGCAGCCCAACCAGCCCGCCCTAACCCTAGGCCGGAGGACACGCACGCCGAGAGAAATCTCTCCCGCGCGGGACGACGCACGCGTGCCTCGACCGCCGCTCGGCGCCTCGACTCCCTCCGCCGCCTCGTAACCACGCGACCCCCTCGACTCCCCGCTTGCCGACGCCACCGCGCGGACGTCATCACGGCCCCACGCGATGACGCCAGCCCTCGCGCTCGGTTGGCCGGCGCCACCGCCCAGCCCCGTCGCCCGCCCTCCTCTCGCCTATATAAGGGCGCCCGCGCCACTCCCCCTCCCTCACACCACTCTCCACCCGTCCCCTCCACCTCCACACTCTCCCCGGAGAGCACCCGAGGTCGCTGCTCGGGCTGCTCGCTCGCCGCGGCGGCGGAGCCCCGCCGGTGATCACCGCCATCGGAGAAGACGGGGAGGTGCCGCAAGAGCTCCAACCGTCGCCATCCTCTCTTCTTCGCCCAGCCCCTCCCTCGCCACCTCCTACGTCGCCCTAACCCCTTCCTCGCCGTGCCAGGGGTCGCCGGACGTCGCCGCCCCACGCCCGCTGCCGGACGCCTTGACGGGGAAAGTGCTGCCGGGAGCCACGACGACGGAGTAAACGCCGCCGAGCCGCCCCTGGACGACCCCACGCCACCCCTGCCTCGCCCTACTCTCGCCGTCGACGACCCGCCGCCCTCCGGTGAGTTCCCCGGCCGCCGCCCGCTTCTTCTCTGCCGAGCACGGTCGCCCGATCGTGCCCGCGCGTGCGTGGAGGAAACGATGGCCATGGGCCGTCGGATCCCCATCCGACGCCTGCATGGGCCATGCGAGCCGGTGGCCATGCAAGGCCCGGCCCGCCCCGGGCCCCCCTTCTTTTCTTTTTGTTTTCTTCCTTTTTCTTTCCCGCCCGCGTGGAAAATCCTCCTGGGCCGGCCCGATTCGCACTCTGCACGGCCCAACTCCCTTTCCCGCCCGTTTTCGTTTAAATTTTTGTTTAAACTTTTCCTGTTTTTGTATATAAAACCTGTGAACCAAATCGCCTATAATTTGAGATCCATATTTCGAAATCAAATGAATCCAACTACGTTAGAACCAGAATTTCAATATCTTTCACATGCCACTGGCCCCATATTTTTAGGATTTTTACACGAATTTTAGTGTAATAAACTTGCTCTATGTATTCTGTACACTCCACAAAAATCCTAAAATCATAGAATTAATATTTTTGACTGATTCCAATTGTGTTAATCTTGTTTTATTGTTGTCCATCTGAGAAAAATATTATTGGTCCCTGTTAAGATTAATTCTGGATCGTTTATAAAAATGTTATGTCACATGAAATGTTGTCCATTTAAACACTTGTTCTTTTTAATTGATTTCCACCTCAACCCTTTTTCCATCATAAATTTGGCCAAATCATGTTTTCACTTTAATACAACATATACCCCTGCATGCTTTGTCATATTCTCTCAAAACTTGATTCTTAAGTTATGTGTTGATTGTATGTTGCCCTTTTATTTTCGCGACGCTAGATACGAACGTGGGAGAAGTCGAAGGAGAGGATTTTGGAGAAGGTGTTGAAGAAGACCAGGGACTAGCCAGCCAAGGCAAGCCATTTACTTTGACTCCTTGATTTTCTATGTTCTTGGTTGAGATCTTTTTATTCTTCCCCATCTTGATCTTTTGCGTTTTTCGGTTGGATAATTCTCTTCTTTGACATACTTGCCGCCAAGTATGTATTTATTCCCTCTCGGTAGATTCGCGTACTTACTCTAAGTATGTGGATTAAAACTCACTCATTTGACACCTCCTTATTCTAGTTCAAACTTTGGGTTAACATCATAATTATTGCTCCACTTTTTGTTTATCTTCATCCAAGCTCCATGTGAGTATGGATGTTGTTGACACCCTTCATGGTATAATGGCAACCTTGATGCTATTGTACATCTTAGTTCACACATAAACTTTAGGTTGGGAAAACCCTCAAGGTCTTACCTTGTTGTAAAAGTTTTTCTTAAAAACCTTGGGAAGATGAGATCTTGCCCATGTGTAACTTTGAGTAAAGGTTTAAAGAAAACAATATTGAGGTTTTGAAGGAGAGGTGGTATGGTAACTTGGTTTTGGGAAAAACAACACATGGTTCTATGTATTCGCCCGGAACAACCAATCCGCGCAACCACATTACTCCAACATGGGCACGGGGCTTAACTTGACGTTTGTTCACCTTAGCTTGAGGCACCGCATAACTATACAAGGGTACGGTTACCCCCGAGTCCGGGTTGTCAAGGTTGGGACAATAGTATAACGGGAGGCCTTCGGGGCTGACCCGTCCGGAAGACACTATGGGTCTCCTGGCTTGGCGGTGGAGCCACGCTCAAATGGAGGTGAGCTGCCACGGTGCCGGGGAGGTACATACTCCATAGGGTAGGACCTCTTGCTAATTTGAATAAGCGAAAAGTTTCGACCGATTATCCGAGACCCACATACTTTCGTATGATGGACCGGGGATGATCCCGGCGGATTTATCGGATCTTGTGGGGAAAGTGCGCAAACTCTGCAGAGTCAAATCTATTCGAATAGCCGCGTCCGCGGTCATGGACGAGTTGGGATGGCCGTTGCTTAGCTGTGTTGAGTTTTGTTTTAGAAATGTTTTGCAAAGAAAGGAAATGTTTCGTTGGTACTTGGAATACTCGGAAAAATAGTGGTGGCCATGGTGAGATGGTCGGAAAGGAAATAAAATTTGGGTCTACCCTTCCTAGGTGTTTATGTCGTGAAGAGTCTTCTTAAATTAAATCATGTAGAGATGTCTTAGATGAATCTTTAAGTGTCTCCTTCGCCCATGAAGTCGAGATGCTAACTCCACCAAAACACCTCTTCTCTCCTACATGACATATTCTTAATTGAAATTAGATATTCCCTCTTGATCTCCTAGTTTAGTTCTCGGTACCTTGTTCCTTTTAATATGTTACTTTGTAAATGGTTTGCGAGTACAATTCAAAATGTACTCACGGCTTTGTCCCTGGCTATTTACTTGGCCAGACTATGAGGAGGATTTCGAAGATGATGGTGGTTATCAGGACGACTATGCGACTTAGGACGTTTCCCGGTCAGCTGCTCCGTAGGGTTTAAGGCATGACTTGGGCCCGACGAAGTTGATTTGTATCCGCTGCTTTTGGATGTTTGAATTCAGCCCGATGTGGCCATTTTTGTAAGACTTGGTCATAAGACCGTTTGTAAGACTATTTATTATTTCGGTACTATGTAATGGATGTTGTAACTCGTTTATCGGTTCGGTTATGTGCTCATGTTACACCGATCATGGGATCATGAGTGAATGCATAACGGGTATTTCGGACGCGTTGGTCCGGGTGCCACAGTAGCTGGTATCAGAGCCATCCTGACTCTAGGGAAAGCCTTAGCTAGCATGGACGTTAATGTTAGAACAAAACTATTTTTCTATATCAAAAACGAGATGACTCTAAGCTGAAAGAATGCCTAGTCTCTCCCCTGAAATTTTTCTCCTTAGAGATAAACTACTTGCATTAATCTTAACTGTTTTATAGTATGTACCTTAAAATTTTGCACACTTGTCATATTACTACTTGTATTAACCTTAAAATTTTGTGTAGATGGAGGAAGTTATGTACACCCGGAGCCGTCGGGTGGGAGAGTCGCAGCCCTTGTTCCTCTTTGAGATCGCCCCGCTCGACGTGTGTCACGCCGTCGGTCGCCTCCGCCCCGAGGTGAAGGGCGGACAGATGAACGATATTGAGAACGAGGACTTGTCCTGGATGATTGTCCGCACCATCCGGGGCTCCCACGTCAAGCAGCTCCCGGAGTTCGAGATCCAGTCTGTTCGAGCGCACTTGGGAGGATGGTTTGGTTCGCGCACTCTGGGCAGCTCTTGCACACCTCACCCACCACCACCGTGCCGAGCTCGAGGAGATGAACCTCCCTTATGCTCACTTTGGGCGGCGTGACGAGGAGGGGCTTCCCACCATTGTGCCCTATGTTTGCCCCCTCGGTCGCCACGCTTCCCAGATGGAGTTCATGCTCGGCAAGACTCAGAACAGCCTCGACATCTGTAGGATGGAGAAAGAGATGCCGACGAATGAGTTGGGCGAGGTCAAGAGAGACCTTGAGGAGATGAGGAAGAGAGCTCGCCGCCAGCGGAAGCTCAAGCTCCGGGCAAGAGAGGCCAAGTACATGCTTAAGGTGAAGGTGAAGCACCTTAAGACGGCGCTCCGCGAGGCCGAGACCAAGATAGAGGAGCTGGAGGATGATGGTGAGGATCTCCGCAAGGAGAACGCTGCCCTCCTTAGTGACGATGATGATTACATGGATGAGGAAGGGTATGATTGGAACAACCCATCCGAAGAGGAAGATGAGGATGATATGGATTTCATCAATGACGAGCCCGAAGAGCCAGCACCCCCTACCCCTCGCGAGTCGTCCGAGGAAGAAGACCCCGAGGAGCCGCCGTTTGAGGAGCCGCCGACCAAGGATGACACCATCATCCTTGACGACGACTAGTTTGAGCACCGCACTATCGCTAGCTATGTTATGTTATGATGTCCTTGATGTAATCGCGTAGACGATGTTGGTCCTATGGTGACCTTGATGTGTGAACTTTGAGCTTTTGGTGATGCTTATGTTATGATGATGGATGCTTTTGGTTTTCATGTTTTCTTTATCTTTCAAGTTTGTTTTCAACAAGTTTTTATGCATCATGTCACCCTTCCCCTTAGAAAGAACTCGCCTATCAAAGTTGTTCCCTTTTTGTCTTATGCCTTCATCTTATCAGATGGTTGACACTCGCCGAGGCGCGCACAATGACCCTCCACCACCTCCACCTGAACCCAATATGGCTCAAATCCTTCGCATCCTTATGGAAGACCGTCAAGCCGCCCGCGCCGAAAGCCAAGCAAACATTGCGGCTCTGCAGAACATTGCGCAGCTTGCCGCGGGAAACAACAACAATGGAGGAGATGGTGAAGACGGCCCAAGATCCAAGCTTAGGGACTTCCGAATACTAATCCACCGGTATTCACCAAGTGCACCGCCCCTCTTGATGCGGACGATTGGCTCCGTACAATCGAGAACAATCTGGAAGTCGCGGCCGTGGGCGAAAATGAGAAGGTGGTCCTTGCAACTCACTTTCTCGCCGGACCCGCAAGAGCTTGGTGGGAGAATATCAAGGCAATGCAAGCTGCCGACCATGTGATCACTTGGGAGGAATTTACCACTAAGTTCCGCAAAGCCCACATCCCTTCTGGATTAATCAAGATCAAGAGAGATGAGTTCTTCAACCTTAAGCAGAACAATGGTAGTGTGATTGACTACCTGGACAAGTTCAACACCTTGGCTCGATATGCACCTCAGGACACTGATACCGATGAGAAGAAGAGGGACCGCTTCCTTAATGGTCTTCATGAAGAGATTCAGAGTATTCTCGTGGCCGTTCCTTACCCTGATCTGGAAACACTGGTAGATGCCGCCATCATGGTGGAGTCAAAGCGCAAGGCAGCCTATGAAACCCGCAAGCGCAAGATGCAGCAGCAACAGCAGAGTGGACCCAGCAATGCTAGGTTCCGCGGCCAGCCTCCACCAAGGCCGGCGCCCCAGCCTCAGCGAGCACCAGCCCCCGCTTATCGCCCCTCCAACAACAACACCAACCGCCAGAATGTGCAGCCTCGTACTGGAGGAGGGAACTTCATCAACAACCCCCGCAACAACCCGAATGCTCGCCCTCAAGGAGATGGATGTTTCGCTTGTGGACAGCCTGGACATTTCTCTCGTGAATGCCCCTCCAAGATGAATCCTGCTCAACGCCCCAATGCACCAAGACCGAATCAAGGCCAAGCTCGTGCTGCAACTGGAAGGAAGCCCCCACCTAAGAAGCAAGCCAATACTGCAAGAGGACACCTGAATCATGCCAATGCTGAAGAAGCTGAAGAATCTCCTGACATTGTGCTGGGTACGTTCCTAGTCCACTCCACCCCCGCCAAAGTTCTTTTTGATTCCGGTGCATCTCATTCCTTTGTTACCGAACCCTTTGTCAAGAAAAGCAAAATGACACCCACCCTAATGGATAGACTCATGTTAGTTCAAATACCAGGATCCACCGCTAAAACTCGCTTATCTTGTAAACAAGTTCCGGTAGAAATCCTAGGTGTTCCCTTCCAAGCCGACCTCATCGTCCTAGGAGCCCAAGGATTGGAAGTAATTCTGGGAATGGATTGGATGACTAAGTACCAAGGCCACATTGACTGTGCCCATAAGTCTATCACCTTAACCAATAGCGAAGGAATCCAAATAAAATACACCGCCACTATGCCTTCATCTAAAGCCTTCTGTAAGCAAAGTGTCGCCGGAACCCCCATCGATCTTGTCCCAATCGTCTGTGAGTATCCGGATGTTTTCCCGGAAGAGTTGCCCGGTATGCCCCTTGATAGGGATATCGAGTTTATCATCGAACTTATCCCCGGAACAGCACCCATAGCGCAGAGGCCTTATCGCATGAACCCCCAAGAGCTGATAGAACTCAAGAAACAATTGGACGATATGTTGAGCAAAGGTCTAATCCGACCTAGTGCCTCACCATGGGGATCTCCCGTGATATTTGTGGACAAACGAGACGGTACCATCCGCCTGTGCGTGGATTACCGAAAGCTCAATGACGTAACCATCAAAAACAAGTATCCCCTTCCCAAGATTGAGGATTTGTTTGATCAAATGAATGGAGCCCGAGTTTTCTCCAAGATTGACCTCCGTATCGGTTACCATCAGCTCAAAGTACGCGAGTCGGATATCCCCAAAACAGCCTTCACCACCCGTTACGGATTGTTTGAGTACACCGTAATGTCTTTTGGCTTAACCAATGCTCCAGCCTACTTCATGAATCTGATGAACAAAGTCTTCATGGATTATCTCGACAAGTTCGTCGTAGTGTTTATCGATGACATCTTAGTCTACTCCAAGAGTGAAGAAGAACATGAAGAGCATCTACGACTAGTTTTGGGAACCTTGAGAAAGCACCAACTCTATGCTAAATTTAGCAAATGTCAGTTTTGGCTCAAGGAAGCTGGATTTCTGGGACATGTTACGTCCATCTGGAGGAGTTTCCGTCGACCCCTCTCTCATCAAGTCTATCATGGATCGGAAGCCGCCAACTAACCCGACCGAAGTGAGATCCTTCCTCGGATTGGCAGGCTACTACCGTAAGTTTGTAGAAGGGTTCTCAAGTATCGCCAAGCCCATGACCATGTTGCTCAAGAAGGGTAAGAAATTTGAATGGACAGAACAATGTGAAGCCAGTTTTCAGGAACTCAAGAAGCGTCTTGTGTCCGCCCCCATCCTCACCATGCCGGATGTCACCAAAGACTTTGTAATCTATTGCGACGCTTCCAAGCTCGGACTTGGTAGTGTTCTGATGCAAGAAGGGAAGGTTATCGCCTATCTCTCCCGACAACTGCGGCCACATGAAATGAACTACCCAACCCATGATCCGGAATTAGCTGCCGTAGTTCATGCACTCAAGACTTGGCGTCATTATCTTATCGGAAATCGGTGTGACATTTACACCGACCACAAGAGCCTCAAGTATATATTCACTCGGAGGGAGTTGAATATGCGACAAAGAAGGTGGATAGAGCTGATAAAGGACTATGATCTGAGTATTCACTATCACCCTGGAAAGGCGAATGTAGTCGCCGACGCCCTTAGTCGAGAACCTTGTTCGCTGAATGCCCGTCTCAAAATGGAACAACCGATACTATACCAAGAGTTTGAAGAGTTCGGCCTGGAACTTGTTAGCCATGGTTTTCTAGCCACCTTGGAAGTTAAACCGACTCTACGGGATAAAATCAAGGAAGCTCAGAAAGATCATGAGAGTATTGAAGGTATCAAACGCCGTATGGACAAAGAGGAAGTAGCTGGATTTTCCGTGGACGGAGAAGGAATCTTGTGGTACAATGGGCGTCTTTGTGTACCAACTATCCCCGAATTGAAGAACCTGATTATGGAGGAAGCTCATAATACTCCTTACTCCATCCACCCTGGCGGATCAAAGATGTATCAAGATCTCAAGGAGACTTTCTGGTGGCACGGAATGAAACGTGACATTGCCTTCTTCATTGCTAGATGTGACGTTTGTCAACGAGTTAAAGCCGAACATCAACGCCCAGCTGGACTACTCCAACCTCTGCAAGTTCCCGTATGGAAATGGGACGAGGTGGGAATGGATTTTATCACTGGACTTCCACGGTCAAGCCGCGGACACGATTCAATCTGGGTAATTGTTGATCGCCTTACCAAGGTCGCCCATTTTATCCCGGTCAAGACCACGTACAATGGCCGAGAGCTAGCCGACCTCTATGTCTCACGGATAGTTAGTCTGCATGGTGTACCCAAGAGCATTGTTTCTGACCGAGGACCCCAATTCACTTCTCGATTCTGGAAAAAGCTACATGAAGCTCTGGGAACCAAGCTCTCCTTTAGTACTGCTTATCATCCGCAGACAGGTGGACAGACGGAGAGGGTGAATCAGATTTTGGAGGATATGCTCCGCGCCTGTGTCCTAGCTTACGGAACCAAATGGGAGAATTGTCTGCCTTTCGCCGAATTCTCTTATAACAATAGCTATCAGGCCAGCCTCCAGATGGCACCTTTTGAAGCACTCTATGGGCGCAAATGTCGCACCCCTCTCAATTGGTCCGAGACTGGAGAAAGTCAAGTGTTCGGACCTGATATACTTCGTGAAGCAGAAGAACAAGTTCAACTTATCCGAGATCGCTTGAAGGCTGCTCAATCTCGCCAGAAGAGCTACGCCGACCCCAAACGTCGTGAAGTGACATTCAACAGCGGAGACTTTGCGTACCTCCGTGTCACCCCTCTCAAAGGAATGCAACGTTTCCATGTCAGGGGCAAGTTGGCACCAAGGTACATTGGTCCTTTCAAGGTCCTTGGTCGCCGCGGAGAAGTCTCATATCAATTGGAGCTACCCGCAGAACTGTCGGAGTTTCATGATGTCTTCCATGTCTCCCAACTCCGGAAATGCCTCCAAGTACCCGACAAGCCTGAAGTATTCAAGAACATCGACCACCGTTCCATCAACCTAAACCAGGATTTAACCTACCGTGAGAGACCCCTCCGAATTCTGGAAGAGGCCGTGAGGATTACTCGCAGGAGGAAGATCAAGTTTTTCAAGGTCCAGTGGAGTAACCATTCTGAGGAGGAAGCCACTTGGGAACGTGAGGATTATCTTCGGAGCGAGTTCCCGTATCTCTTCAGCTCTTAGTTCCGGAATCTCGGGACGAGATTCTTTTAAGGGGGGAAGGTCTGTCACAACCCACTTTTTCAAACCCTGCATATTTTCTAGTTTTGATAAAAATGTGGGCCAACAAAAACTTTTTATATCTTGTTACCAAAAGTACATAGCTTGAAGTTTTGTTGATGATTGTTAGTTGTAAGTGTTAGTAAACAACTTCTCACACTAAAACCCTAAGTTCCAAGTTTTATGTACCAAGTTAAAGAGGAAAAACTCTTCATAACACCCTTAGTGAGGCACATACACCCAACTTCTCTTTAGGAAAATTTTTGCCCTCTTTATCAATAAAATGGGTGCATGTGGACATGCAACACCATGCCACCCTTTTTCTTCTCACTCACCAAACCCCTCTCTTTTCTTGGCATGTGGCCGTGGCCATGGACCCCTCCTATTTTCTTGTTTTTCACCACCACCTTGACCTCTCTTTTGACAAACCCTAAAGGGCAACCACCCCCTCTTACCCCTCCATCTCTTTTCCTTGTGCATGGCCGGCACTTAGTGCTCATGCACCACCTCTCCAGCCCATACCCATCTGACCCACACCCCACCTTCTTTTGGGCCCCCTGGACCCTTCTCTCTTCTCCCTCCCCCTGGCCCGACACACAGCAGCCCAACCAGCCCGCCCCTAACCCTAGCCGGAGGACACGCACGCCGCAGAGAAATCTCTCCCGCGCGGGACGACGCACGCGTGCCTCGACTGCCGCTCGGCGCCTCGACTCCCTCCGCTGCCTCGTAACCACGCGACCCCCTCGACTCCCCCGCTTGCTGACGCCACCGCGCGGACGTCATCACGGCCCCACGCGATGACGCCGCCCTCGCGCTCGGTTGGCCGGCGCCACCGCCCAGCCCCGTCGCCTCGCCCTCCTCTCGCCTATAGAAGGGCGCCCGCGCCACTCCCCTCCCTCACACCACTCTCCACCCGTCCCCTCCACCTCCACACTCTCCCCGGAGAGCACCCGAGTGCTGCTGCGGGCTGCTGCTCGCCGCAGCGGCGGAGCCCTGCCCGGTGATCACCGCCCTCGGAGAAGACGGGGAGGTGCTGCAAGAGCTCCAAACGCCGCCATCCTCTCTTCTACGCCCAGCCCCTCCCTGCCACCTCCTACGTCGCCCTAACCCCTTCCTCGCCGTGCCAGGGTCACCGGACGTCGCCGCCCACGCCCTGCTGCCGGACGCCTTGACGGGGAAAGTGCTGCCGGGAGCCACGACGACGGAGTAAACGCCGCCGAGCCGCCCCTGGACGACCCCACGCCACCCTGCCTCGCCCTACTCTCGCCGTCGACGACCCGCCGCCCTCCGGTGAGTTCCCCGGCCGCCGCCCGCTTCTTCTCTCGCCGAGCACGGTCGCCCGATCGTGCCCGCGCGTGCGTGGAGGAAACGATGGCCATGGGCCGTCGGATCCCCATCCGACGCCTCGCATGGGCCATGCGAGCCAGGTGGCCATGCACGGCCCGGCCCGCCCCGGGCCCCCCTTCTTTTCTTTTTGTTTTCTTCCTTTTTCTTTCCCGCCCGCGTGGAAAATCCTCCCGGGCCGGCCCGATTCGCACTCTGCACGGCCCAACTCCCTTTCCCGCCCGTTTTCGTTTAAATTTTTGTTTAAACTTTTCCTGTTTTTGTATATAAAACCTGTGAACCAAATCGCCTATAATTTGAGATCCATTTTTCGAAATCAAATGAATCCAACTACTTTAGAACCAGAATTTCAATATCTTTCACATGCCACTGGCCCCATATTTTTAGGATTTTTACACGAATTTTAGTGTAATAAACTTGCTCTATGTATTCTGTACACTCCACAAAAATCCTAAAATCATAGAATTAATATTTTTGACTGATTCCAATTGTGTTAATCTTGTTTTATTGTTGTCCATCTGAGAAAAATATTATTGGTCCCTGTTAAGATTAATTCTGGATCGTTTATAAAAATGTTATGTCACATGAAATGTTGTCCATTTAAACACTTGTTCTTTTTAATTGATTTCCACCTCAACCCTTTTTCCATCATAAATTTGGCCAAATCATGTTTTCACTTTAATACAACATATACCCCTGCATGCTTTGTCATATTCTCTCAAAACTTGATTCTTAAGTTATGTGTTGATTGTATGTTGCCCTTTTATTTTCGCGACGCTAGATACGAACGTGGGAGAAGTCGAAGGAGAGGATTTTGGAGAAGGTGTTGAAGAAGACCAGGGACTAGCCAGCCAAGGCAAGCCATTTACTTTGACTCCTTGATTTTCTATGTTCTTGGTTGAGATCTTTTTATTCTTCCCCATCTTGATCTTTTGCGTTTTTCGGTTGGATAATTCTCTTCTTTGACATACTTGCCGCCAAGTATGTATTTATTCCCTCTCGGTAGATTCGCGTACTTACTCTAAGTATGTGGATTAAAACTCACTCATTTGACACCTCCTTATTCTAGTTCAAACTTTGGGTTAACATCATAATTATTGCTCCACTTTTTGTTTATCTTCATCCAAGCTCCATGTGAGTATGGATGTTGTTGACACCCTTCATGGTATAATGGCAACCTTGATGCTATTGTACATCTTAGTTCACACATAAACTTTAGGTTGGGAAAACCCTCAAGGTCTTACCTTGTTGTAAAAGTTTTTCTTAAAAACCTTGGGAAGATGAGATCTTGCCCATGTGTAACTTTGAGTAAAGGTTTAAAGAAAACAATATTGAGGTTTTGAAGGAGAGGTGGTATGGTAACTTGGTTTTGGGAAAAACAACACATGGTTCTATGTATTCGCCCGGAACAACCAATCCGCGCAACCACATTACTCCAACATGGGCACGGGGCTTAACTTGACGTTTGTTCACCTTAGCTTGAGGCACCGCATAACTATACAAGGGTACGGTTACCCCCGAGTCCGGGTTGTCAAGGTTGGGACAATAGTATAACGGGAGGCCTTCGGGGCTGACCCGTCCGGAAGACACTATGGGTCTCCTGGCTTGGCGGTGGAGCCACGCTCAAATGGAGGTGAGCTGCCACGGTGCCGGGGAGGTACATACTCCATAGGGTAGGACCTCTTGCTAATTTGAATAAGCGAAAAGTTTCGACCGATTATCCGAGACCCACATACTTTCGTATGATGGACCGGGGATGATCCCGGCGGATTTATCGGATCTTGTGGGGAAAGTGCGCAAACTCTGCAGAGTCAAATCTATTCGAATAGCCGCGTCCGCGGTCATGGACAGTTGGGATGGCCGTTGCTTAGGCCGTGTTGAGTTTTGTTTTAGAAATGTTTTGCAAAGAAAGGAAATGTTTCGTTGGTACTTGGAATACTGGAAAAATAGTGGTGGCCATGGTGAGATGGTCTGAAAGGAAATAAAATTTGGGTCTACCCTTCCTAGGTGTTTATGTCGTGAAGAGTCTTCTTAAATTAAATCATGTAGAGATGTCTTAGATGAATCTTTAAGTGTCTCCTTCGCCCATGAAGTCGAGATGCTAACTCCACCAAAACACCTCTTCTCTCCTACATGACATATTCTTAATTGAAATTAGATATTCCCTCTTGATCTCCTAGTTTAGTTCTCGGTACCTTGTTCCTTTTAATATGTTACTTTGTAAATGGTTTGCGAGTACAATTCAAAATGTACTCACGGCTTTGTCCCCGGCTATTTACTTGGCCGGACTATGAGGAGGATTTCGAAGATGATGGTGGTTATCGGGACGACTATGCGACTTAGGACGTTTCCCGGTCAGCCGCCTCGTAGGGTTTAAGGCATGACTTGGGCCCGACGAAGTTGATTTGTATCCGCTGCTTTTGGATGTTTGAATTCAGCCCGATGTGGCCATTTTTGTAAGACTTGGTCATAAGACCGTTTGTAAGACTATTTATTATTTCGGTACTATGTAATGGATGTTGTAACTCTGTTTATCAGTTCGGTTATGTGCTCATGTTACACTGATCATGGGATCATGAGTGAATGCATAACGGGTATTTCGGACAGTTGGTCCGGGGTGCCACAACCTTCTTGATCGGATCCAAGAAAATACTGAAGGTTGGGAGAACGACAAGGATAGAGAATCAGGTATAATTTATGATTATAAATGCATTGAAGCTTTTATGGATACTGATAAATTTCGTAATATGAGTGCTACATATGGTCTAGATTCTCAAGTTGCTGCAAATCTTTATAAAGCTTTTGCCTCTCATTATGAATAGCCTAAGAAGAATTTTGATAAGTATCATGAACCGTATAAAGATAAAATTGATTCATCTATTAATAAATGTGTTGTAGTTGAAACTGCTGATCATGTTATTCCTGAAGCTTATATTGAAAAAACTCCTTTTCCTGCTAAAATGAAGGAGTACTCGTTATAAATAGTGCGGTTCATAAAAGTGAAAAGAAACCTATAGAACCCGAAGAACAAATAAAAGTTGAACCTCGTCATTGCAATAGTTAAAGATCTTGTGACCGAAAATGTGGAGGATTGTCATATTATTTTCTCGTGAAGATGCTTCTAATATTGTTTCACATCCTAATAAACCCAAACAAGCTAGTGTTCCTATGCTATCTCGTTAGAATTGGTGATCATTGCTATTATGGTTTATGTGATATTGGTGCAAGTGTTAGTGCTATACCTTATGAGCTTTACACGGAGATTATGCACGAAATTGATTCTTGTGAACTTGAAGATATTGATGTGGTTATTCAGCTGGCTAATAGAGAAACTATTTCTCCAATTGGTATTGTTCGAGATGTGGAAGTTCTATGTGGTAAGATTAAATATCCCGCTGACTTTTTGGTACTTGGTTCCGCTCGCTAGTGATTATTGTCCTATCATTTTTGGTAGACCTTTTGTAAATACTTGTGGAGCTATTATAGATTGCAAGAAAGAGAAAATTTTGACTAAATTTGCTGGTGAATCTTATGAGTTTAACTTCTCCAAATTTACCAAAACTCCTTATCAAGCTAATTTGCCTAGTAATGATTTTAAAATGGAGCAGTGTGCATCTATTGTTCTTGTTCCTAACAATCCTTTGCAGCAACATTTGGAGAATAGCGAGAGTGAAGTTTTTAGGAAAGAAAGAGATGAGCTTGAGGAGATTTTTCTTCGCCAACCTATTCTCAAGCATGATTTACCGGTGGAAGATTTGGGTACAACACCGCCACCAAAGGAAGATCCTGTTTTTGATTTAAAGCCTTTGCCTGATAATCTTAAATATGCTCATATTGATGATAAGAAAATATATCCTGTTATTATTAGTTCTAAGCTTACAGAGTTTGAAGAAGAAAGATTATTGCAAATATTGAAGAAACACCGAGGTGCTATTGGTTATACTCTTGATGACTTGAAGGGGATTTCTCCCTCTATTTGCCAACACGCCATTAATATGGAAGATGATGCGAAGCCTGTTGTTGAACCTCGGCGTCGTCTAATTCCCAAGATGAAGGATGTGGTAAGAAATGAGGTATTACGACTTCTTGAAGTCGGGTATTATATATCCTATTGCCGATAGTAGATGGGTTAGTCCTGTGCATTGCGTTCCTAAGAAAGGAGGAATGACTGTTGTGCCTAATGATAATGATGAGCTCATACCCCAAAGAGTAGTTGTAGGGTATAGAATGTGCATTGATTATCGAAAAGTTAATAAAGTTACTAAAAAGATCACTACCCTTTACCATTTATTTGATCAAATGCTAGAAAGGTTGTCTAAAAATACTCATTTTTGCTTTCTTGATGGTTATCCTAGGTTTTCGCAAATTGCTGTTAAAACCAAAGATCAAGAGAAAACCACTTTTACTTGTCCCTATGGAACTTATGCTTATAGGCGTATGCCTTTTGGTTTATGTAATGCTCCTGCTACTTTTCAAAGATGCATGTCTGCTATTTTTCATGGCTTTTGTGAGAGTATTGTGGAAGTATTCATGGATGATTTTTCCGTCTACGGGAATTCTTTTGATAGTTGCTTGCGAAACCTTGATAAAGTTTTGCAGAGATGTGAAGAAACTAACCTTGTTCTTAATTGGGAGAAATGCCACTTTATGGTTAATGAAGGAATTGTATTAGGACATAAAATTTCTGAGAGAGGTATTGAAGTTCATAGAGCTAAAGTTGAAGCCATTGAGAAGATGCCCTACCCAAGGGATGTTAAAGGTATTCGTAGTGTTCTTGGTCATGCTGGGTTTTATAGGAGATTTATTAAAGATTTCTCCAAGATTTCAAAGCCTCTTACTAATCTTCTTCAAAAAGATGTACCTTTTGTTTTTGATGATGATTGTAAGGAAGCTTTTGAAACTCTAAAGAAAGCCTTAACAACTGCTCCTATAGTTGAACCTCCCGATTGGAATTTACCATTTGAAATTATGTGTGATGCTAGTGATTTTGCTGTAGGCGCTGTTCTTGGACAGCGAGTAGATAAAAAATTAAATGTTATTCATTATGCTAGCAAGACTCTTGATGCTGCTCAAAGAAATTATGCTACTACTGAAAAAGAATTGTTAGCCGTAGTCTTTGCTTGTGATAAATTTAGATCTTATATTGTTGATTCAAAAGTTACAATTCATACCGATCATGCTCGCAATTAGATACCTTATGACAAAGAAAGATGCTAAGCCTAGGCTTATTAGATGGGTACTTCTTTTGCAAGAATTTGATTTACATATTGTAGATAGGAAAGGTGCCGATAATCCTCGTTGCTGATAATTTGTCTAGATTGGAAAATATTGCTTATGATCCTGTTCCTGTTAATGATAGTTTTCCAAATGAACAATTGGCTGTAATAAAGGTGAGCTCGCGAGACAGTCCTTGGTATGCTGATTATGCTAACTTTATTGTCTCCAAGTACTTGCCTCCAACCTTTTCAGCTCAGCAGAGGAGGAAATTCTTTTATGACTTGAGGCATTATTTCTGGGATGACCCACACTTATATAAAGAAGGAGTGGATGGTATTCTGCGAAGGTGTGTTCCCGAATATGAACAACAAGAGATATTGAGTAAATGTCATGGTAGTGCTTATGGAGGACATCACGCGGAGATAGAACCGCGCAAAAGGTTCTACAATCAGGTTTTTATTGGCCAACTCTCTTCAAAGATGCAAGGAAGTTTATTTTATCTTGTGATGAATGTCAAAGGGTTGGTAATATCTCCGGACGCAATGAAATGCCTATGAATTATACTCTTGTTATTGAACCGTTTGATTGTTGGGGATTTGACTTCATGGGACCTTTTCCCTCTTCGAAGGCAACACTCATATACTTGTTGCTGTTGATTATGTTACTAAATGGGTGGAAGCCATACCTACAAAAAGTGCTGACGGTGAGACCTCTTTAAAAATGCTTTTAGATATTATTTTTCCTAGATTTGGAGTACCTAGATATATTATGACTAATGGAGGTTCTCATTTTATTCATGGAGGTTTTAGAAAAACTCTTGCTAGGTATGGTATTAATCATAGAATTGCTTCCGCTTATCACCCTCAAAGTAGTGGTCAAGTAGAATTATCGAATAGAGAGATTAAATCTATTTTGGGAAAGACCGTTAATAAATCTAGAAAGAATTGGGCTAGTAAATTGAAGGACGCACTATGGGCTTATAGAACTGCTTATAAAAACCCCATGGGAATGTCACCTTATAAAATGGTTTACGGAAAAGCTTGTCATTTACCTTTAGAACTAGAACACAAAGCTTATTGAGAATTAAATAAAGATCCTAAACTTGCCGGTAATAAGAGGTTGCTACAATTAAGTTCTCTAGATGAATGGAGAAGTGAAGCTTATGAAAATGCTAAACTCTTTAAAGAGAAAGTTAAGAAATGGCATGATAGAAGGATCATCAAAAGAGAGTTTAATATTGGGGATAAAGTCCTATTGTATCGGTCTCGTCTCGGACTCTTTGCGGGAAATTACTCTCGAAATGGGAAGGACCATATGTTGTTGAGGAGGTGTATCGTTCAGGAGCAATTAAAATTAGCTCTCTCCAAGGCAATGCTACGCAAGTGGTGAATGGACAAAGACTCAAGCATTATATCTCAGGTGATTCTTATAATGTTGATGTTGATATTATTCAAGTGGAAACACCGGAGGCTTTCATCAAAGGACAAATTGACAATCCGCCAGAACTCGACTTTGAATAGGTAACAGTACTGGTAATGAAAAGTTCGCGATTTACTTTCCGAACAATATTTTTGCTGTTTTTGGAAAATATGAAAAATTACGAGATCGAAACGGAGTGGAAAAGACGCACGAGGGCGTGCCACCACAGGCCGGCGCGGGGCCCAGCCTGGCCGCGCCGACCTATGGTGGCCCCGCCTCGTCGCCCCTTTCCGACTCTGGTTCGACCTGGTACTTCCCGTTTGTTCTGAAATTTTTTATTATATAATCCCCCGGACCCCTGGAGGTCCGTATATCGTTTTCTCGACGTGTTTTGTTTCGATCTGTTTCTCGCCAGGGATCTATTTTCAATCTAGGAGCACCATGGCCTCCCGACAACAAGGGCAAAGGGCCTTCGAAGGAAGAAGTGAAAAGGGTGTCGTCAAAACAAGAGCAACAAGCTGTGGGGAGTAAGCAAGTCTTGGTGGGATCTGTTGATACTCGACGTTCTTTCTCTCATAACTTGCAGGGACCTTTACCCCCTGCTCTTGGCCTCGACTCTTTCCCTGTGCTGGAAGAAGCTCTACGGACTACCGATGAGTTTTGTGGTCAATACCGGGCTCTAAGAAGAGAAGTGGAGATACTCAGGGAGGAGAATTACCGACTCCGTAGAATGTTGGGATACTACTTGATGCCCGTCGCAGGTTCGCCATCGCCGACTTCAGATAACAATGAATCTCTTCGAGACTTAGTGCAGGTTTGCCAAGCTGAGAAGCTGAAGCTGAAGGAGATCTGTAAGAAGCGCATGAGGGATTCATCACCACCATCGCCAAAGGATTGATTCATCATCGGTATTGGCATCCCCTTGGTTTGTTCCAAGCTTGGGGGAGTGTCGCGGTATCACATCATCACTACCTTTTACTTTTTACTATCAAGTAGTGTCATATCATGAGTAGGGAAGTTATCGTATAAGATGGGTTGCAGTGTGGAAGTATCTCTCCTTTAGTTTGTCTATGTATCCCTTGGTGTGAGTTATCGTTATGGAATATTAATGAGAAGTCTTATCATCAACATATTGCACACCTTATTTTAGTTTGCAATTTCTACTATATGATTGATCTTGATTTTAGTATTGGTACCACTTTGGGAGCATTGAGTAAATCTATTTGGTTTTGGCAAACTTAGCAATGGTCAATAGAAACAACACTTTGAGTTTAAAAAGAATAGAGGAAATACATGTAGAAGATGTTATTATCTTTCTTATCAGTTCTTAGCTTAGTATTCTGAAGTTAAAACTGTTTGTACTTACAAGTAAGATGCATGATTGTTTCTATCACATGTATATTTGTTTGTTTCCCTCAACTCCTATGCTTGCTATTTAACCTTGCTAGCCAAAGACCTGTACTGAGAGGGAATACTTCTCGTGCATCCAAACCTGAACCCAAACCTATGCCATTTGTGTCCACCATACCTACCTAATGCATGGTAATTTCCGCCACTCCAAGTAAATACTTCATGTGCTACCTTTAAACAATTCAAAACTTATTACTTCTTATTTGTGTCAATGTTTTATAGCTCATGAGGAAGTATGTGGTGTTTTATCTTTCAGTCTTGTTAGGCAGCCTCCACTAATGGACTAGTGGCTTCATCCACTTATCCTATAATTTTGCAATAAGAGCCGGCAACGGGGTTCCCATCCCCAATTAATCAACTTTCATTAATAATTCTCTTCACATGTTTTGCCTCGATTCATCGGTAAGCAACTTAATTTTGCAATAGACACTCCTCCATGGTATGAGATTGTTGGAAGGCACCCGAGGATTCGGTTAGCCATGGCTTGTGTAAGCAAAGGTTGGGGGGAGTGTCATCCTTAAATAAACTAAAGTACATGTGTAAACAAAAGAGAAGAGGGATGATCTACCTTGCTGGTAGAGATAACGTCCTTCATGGGAGCCGCTCTTTGGAGGTCTCGTTTGGCAAGGGGGTTAGAGTACCCGCTACCGGTCGTTGACAACGACAAACACCTCTCAAAACTTTACTTTTATTCTCTTTATATGATTTCAAAACTGAAAAAGCTCTAGCACATGATTTAATCCCTGCTTCCTCTCGCGAAGGGCTTGTCTTTTACTTTATGTTGAGTCGATAAACCTATTTCCCTCCATCTCAAGCAAGCATTTGAGTTGTTGTGATCAAACTACTATATTGTGATTTGCTTCATCATGTCTTTACTCTTTCTTGTTTAGTACAAGTTTTACCCGAATGAATATAGCTTTGAAAGTCATCAATGATTAATATGATTGAGTATGCAAGTTTACCATAAGCTTTAATATGATAGCGATGCTCAATAGATAAGTATAATCTGTTAACTCGTTCTCTGACCAAGAACAAAGTTTGCCATCACCAATTATGATTTCTTATGCACCTTTATTTGTGATTACCTTATACTTGTTTCAAGATTGAGTTATATGAGGAAGTTGTTTACTATAATGTCTTGTGTGAATGAATATGATGCTTCTTGTCCGTATTTTATTTATCGACTCTTCACTCCATAAACATGTGGTCCTGTTTACCGAGTTCAGTTTCGCTTGGGGACAAGCGAAGTCTAAGCTTGGGGGGAGTTGATACGTCCAATTTGCATCACTATTTTATATCATAATTTGCTGTTATTCATTGATATATTTCATATTGGGACACAATACTTATGTTATTTCATCTATTTTGCATGTTTCATGATTATTTGGAGATCGCGCACCGGAGCCGAGATTCTGCCGGAAAAAGCACCGTCGGGATGCAATATTTCGGAAGATCAACCGAGGAAGGAAATTTTACCAAAAATCCTATTTTTCCGGATGACGAAGGAAGCCGAAGGGGGAGTCGAGCTGGACCCAAGGTGGGCCCACACCATAGGGCGGCGCGGCCCATGGCCCGGCCGCGCCACCATGTGGTGTGGGGCCCCCACAGCCCCTTTCGCCTCCTTTTCTTCGCGAAACCCTTCGTCCCGAAGACCTAAGCCACAAAGGAATCCTCACGAAGGGTTACGGCCGCCTCTGCGGGGCGGAGAACACCAGAGAAAAAAGAGCTCTCCGGCGGGCAGGAATCCGCCGGGGAAATTCCCTCCCGGAGGGGGAAATCGACGCCATCGTCATCGCCATCGAGTTGGACATCATCTCCATCACCATGATCATCATCTCCACCATCATCACCGCCATCTCCACCGCTGGACATCATCATCGCTGTAGCAATTTGGGTTTGATCTTGTTTGTTTGATAGGGGAAACTCTCCCGGTATTGATTTCTACTTGTTATTGATGCTATTGAGTGAAACCATTGAACCAAGGTTTATGTTCAGATTGTTATTCATCATCATATCACCTCCGATCATGTTCCATATGATGTCTCGTGAGTAGTTCGTTTAGTTCTTGAGGACATGGGTGAAGTCTAAATGTTAGTAGTGAACTATGGTTGAGTAATATTCAATGTTATGATATTTAAGTTGTGGTGTTATTCTTCTAGTGGTGTCGTGTGAACGTCGACTACATGAGACTTCACCATTTATGGGCCTAGGGGAATGCATCTTGTACTCGTTTGCCAATTGCGGGGTTGCCGGAGTGACAGAAACCTAAACCCCCGTTGGTATATCGATGTAGGAGGGATCGCAGGATTGAAGAGTTTAAGGCTGTGGTTAGATTTATCTTAATTACTTTCTTGTAGTTGCGGATGCTTGCAAGGGGTATAATCACAAGTATGTATTAGTCCTAGGAAGGGCGGTACATTAGCATAGGTTCACCCACACAACACTTATCAAAACAATGAAGATTAATCAACTGTATGAAGCGAAAGCACTAGACTAAAATCCCGTGTGTCCTCGAGAACGTTTGGTCATTATAAGTAAACAAACCGGCTTGTCCTTTGTGCTAAAAAGGATTGGGCCACTCGCTGCAATTATTTCTCTCGCATTTTACTTACTCGTACTTTATTCATCCGTTACATCAAAACCCCACGAATACTTGTCCGTGAGCATTTACGGTGAATCCTTCATCGAAACTGCTTGTCAACACCTTCTGCTCCTCGTTGGGTTCGACACTCTTATTTATCGAAAGTACTACGATACACCCCCTATACTTGTGGGTCATCGGTTTTCAAAATAAAAGCTCTAGCACAAATATAGCAATCGATGCTTTCCTCTTGGAAGGACCATTCTTTTTACTTTTATGTTGAGTCAGTTCACCTATTTCTCTCCACCTCAAGAAGCAAACACTTGTGTGAACTGTGCATTGATTCCTACATACTTGCATATTGCACTTGTTATATTACTCTATGTTGACAATTATCCATGAGATATACATGTTACAAGTTGAAAGCAACCGCTGAAACTTAATCTTCCTTTGTGTTGCTTCAATACCTTTACTTTGATTTATTGCTTTATGAGTTAACTCTTATGCAAGACTTATTGATGCTTGTCTTGAAGTACTATTCATGAAAAGTCTTTGCTTTATGATTCATTTGTTTACTCATGTCATTACCATTGTTTTGATCGCTGCATTCATTACATATGTTTACAAATAGTATGATCAAGGTTATGATGGCATGTCACTCCGTAAATTATCTTTGTTATCGTTTACCCGCTCGGGACAAGCGGAACTAAGCTTGGGGATGCTGATACGTCTCCGACGTATCGATAATTTCTTATGTTCCATGCTACATTATTGATGATATCTACATGTTTTATACACATTATATGTCGTATTTATGCATTTTCCGGCACTAACCTATTAACGAGATGCCAAAGAGCCAGTTGCTATTTTCTCGCTGTTTTTGGTTTCGTAAATCCTAGTAAAGAAATATTCTCGGAATTGGACGAAATCAACGCCCGGGGTCCTATTTTGCCACGAAGCTTCCAGAAGACCGAAGGAGAGTCGAAGTGGGGCCACGAGGTGGCCAGACACCAGGGCGGCGCGGCCTAGGCCCTGGCCGCGCCGGCCTGTCGTCTGGGCCCCTCGTGACGCCCCTTTACCTGCCCTTCCGCCTACAAATAGCCTCCGTCGCGAAACCCCCAGTACCGGAAGCCACGATACGGAAAACCTTACTGAGACGCCGCCGCCAATCCCATCTCGGGGGATTCTGGAGATCTCCTCCGGCACCCTGCCGGAGAGGGGATTCATCTCCCGGAGGACTCTTCACCGCCATGGTCGCCTCCGGAGTGATGAGTGAGTAGTTCACCCCTGGACTATGGGTCCATAGCAGTAGCTAGATGGTTTTCTTCTCCTCATTGTGCTTCATTGTTGGATCTTGTGAGCTGCCTAACATGATCAAGATCATCTATCCGTAATTCTATATGTTGTGTTTGTCGGGATCCGATGGATAGAGAATACTATGTTATGTTAATTATCAAGTTATTACCTATGTGTTGTTTATGATCTTGCATGCTCTCCGTTATTAGTAGAGGCTGCGGCCAAGTTTTTGCTCTTAACTCCAAGAGGGAGTATTTATGCTCGATAGTGGGTTCATGCCTCCATTAAATGCTGGGACGATGACGGAAAGTTCTAAGGTTGTGGATGTCTTGTTGCCACTAGGGATAAAACATTGATGCTATGTCTAAGGATGTAGTTATTGATTACATTACGCACCATACTTAATGCAATTGTCTGTTGTTTTGCAACTTAATATCTGGAAGGGGTTCGGATGATAACCTCGAAGGTGGACTTTTTAGGCATAGATGCATGCTTGGATAGCGGTCTATGTACTTTGTCGTAATGCCCAATTAAATCTCACTATATTTATCATGTCATGTATGTGCATTGTTATGCCCTCCCTATTTGTCAATTGCCCGACTGTAATTTGTTCACCCAACATGCTTTTATCTTATGGGAGAGACACCTCTAGTGAACTGTGGACCCCGGTCCTATTCTTTACATCGCATACAATCTCTCGCAATACTTGTTTTACTTGTTTTCTCGCAAACAATCATCTTCCACACAATACGGTTAATCCTTTGTTACAGCAAGCCGGTGAGATTGACAACCTCACTGTTTCGTTGGGGAAAAGTACTTTGGTTGTGTTGTGCAGGTTCCACGTTGGCGCCGGAATCCCTGGTGTTGCGCCGCATTACATTCCGCCACCAACAACCTTCAACGTGCTTCTTGACTCCTACTGGTTCGATTAAACCTTGGTTCCTTACTGAGGGAAAACTTACTGCTGTGCGCATCGCACCTTCCTCTTGGGGTTCCCAACGAACGTGTCAATTATACGCGCATCACCCAGTTAGTGGCAGCCTTGTGAGTTTGAGCCCAAGTTGGTGGCAGCTCACTAGGGAGTGGCAAGAGGTGGGAAGTTTAGTCCCACATGGAAAGTTGGGAGGAAGTTAGACCACCTTATAAGTGAGTGAGAAAAGGAGTGCTACACGCGCGCGCTCCTCCTCCTCCTCGCTCGCTCGTCTCGACTCGACTCGACACGACACGTCACGACGCGCGCGCCGCGCTCGTGGTGAGTGGATTGAGCCTCGAGCCGAGACTTTCCTTACTTTTTGCAGCTCAGGAAAACGAACAGAGTCCTAGACGGACGCGTCGCGATTAGTCGGTTCGGGTCGCTCCCGGATCGTGGGCTATCCGTAGACCGAGCTCGAAATGTTCGTGCGACGTGGGCGAGGCCCACGTTGCCTAGGGTTTCCCGAGCCTATATAATCTCCTGCCCGGCTACCGCATAATCACATCTAATACACGAGTTAGGGTTTCCACCTCTCTCGCTTGCGCCGCCATCGTAGCCTACTCCATCCCGCGCGCCGACGTGCATCGGCGAACGGGAGAGCAGGTCTCCGGAACCACTCGTCCTTGCGATCCTGTACGGGAGAGGGCGAATTAGGTTTTTGGGAAGCGCTCTGCGCGACTGCTCAAGCTCTTCATCACGGGTCGCCTTTCGTCCAAGTCGGGCGGTGCTGCCTACCGCCGTCTTCAACGCCGTCTACTACGACCCGTCGTCCCCGTCATCAACAACGTTACTGCTGCAACATCGTCTGCTACACCTTCACCGCCACCTCCACCAGATCGGTACGTGCGACATATCTCGATCTGTTTAGCGATGGATGTTGTACTGTTTGCTCTGCTACTGTTCATGTTGATCACTGCATCTAGTATGTTCGAGTTTCACATGTTAGTAGCTACTGTCGTCATGCTTAATATTCTGAAATTAATCATGGAAATTGTACCTAATTATCCAACATAAATAGTATGTTTTTTTCTGTTCTGATTGTTTTCTCCACGTACATGACTTCAAAGCTGGGAAAGAAACTGAATGTAAACATCGTGAAACAAAGAAATCGGTGAGTATACTTTCTAATAAGCACATGTGTAATGAAGTAAAATACTCTCTCCATCTCGTAAATTTGACTGAGATTTGTTAAATTTTAGATGTATTTATGTGTCATTTAGCATCTAGATACATGCAAATTCAGAAAAATCTTAGACAACTTCTATGGGATGGAGGAAGTACATCTTTAACCACATCACACAAGAAAATGGACATGTTTCCAAAAGGTAACAAGACATTGAAATAGTTGACCTGCAGAACAATGTTGAGGACACCGTCACCTGGAGACCTGGAGATGGACTGAATCAGGCGAATACACTGCAGTTTTATCATATGCAATCCAGTTTGAAGGTGCAGCTAGACGAGATTACAAGGTGACAATCTGGTCTTTTGACGCTCCTCTACGCTACCGAATATTCACTTGGTTGGCAGTGCAAGGTCGTTGCCTGGCTGCCCGTTGACACTCGTTTTGGGCCGATAGCTAATCAAGGATAGAATCCCGTCGTGACAAATGAAAATAGATGAGGCGCCATTGGAAAGATTCACTCGGCGAGTTTTTATTGCCCCTTGAGGAAACATAATGTCCACCATGTCAAGTTTTTCCAAGATCCGGCTTGATAGCCGATTGTGCTAACAATCAGAGGTAACCTCGAGGATCAAGATATGAAGGATTCAAATAGAGTTCATTTGAGGTGACCTCAAATGAAGAAGTGATAGAAAGGAAAGTTGTGCGTCTCGTCGAAACAAGCAACTTTGATTTTTTGGGTCATTGCGATTCGAGATAGTATGCAACCTCTGGAACGAACGCACTTTATCAGACATGGAAGATTCCGGTGTCTGGTCCAGAGCGTAAAGAAATCGTTGAAACATGCATCTGCGAACTGGATGAACTGTTTCACGTTCGGCCGATCTTAAGCAGTCAATATGAACTCGGATGGTAAAGTGGTCAACATGAAAGTTCTTCGTTTTTTCGAGACGAACAACTTTGTTGTTTACGATATTTTGATTTGAGATCGTTTACTGTCTCAAAGTAGCCCCGAAAGTTACTGCTAATTTTAAACCGAACAGTTTTGGAAAGTTCGATCTAAACCATCCGAATTGGACCCGAACTAGGTTTTTGGACGTGAATCCAACCATTCATCTTGCACGGAAAGTCCAGCCGCCCTTTATATACACGAGGGGTGACGTCCGATTGAACCAACACCAATCGAACAAACACATCTACTACTTTTTCATGTTCATCTACTTTTATCTCTCTTCCCTTGTATCTTTCTTCTCGTTCTTCGTTGTTCTTCAGGATTGGAGGCTGCGAATCCACGAGGTCCTAGGGGCGGTCAGGCCGACCTAGGGCAGCCCATAGCCGCCGCAAGCCCTAACGGGGTCCCTCCCGGCGAGCGGGGTTTCGGGTCTCAAAAGCGCTCGGCTGGGTCGTCTTGCGTACCGCGCTTCCGGCGAGCCTCCCTCGGCGCGTGCTGCCGCGCATCGCGCTCGGCGTCGAGGGTACACGGCGACGTGTTCGTGTGCGAACACACTTTTTGGCGACTCCGCTGGGGAAGAACCTTCGAACGGTCTCCAGCCCGTTCTTGCTATGAAAAGAGCGTCATCAAGAGGTTGCAACCTACAACGGTATCATGAATCCCCAATCTCCTTATGTAGATGCAAACAACTCTTATATTGATGTTGCTAGATCCTCTGATATATATACTGTATCGGCTAACCCTAGATCTTACTATGTGCAAAAGCCGATGCGAAAAAATATCCATACTCTTAGCAACTTGCAACATGTAAATATGAGTTCTCATGCATCGGCATCCCCAGAAGTTCATATGCCGATGAACAACATGATGACTTCAGTTAGTCAATATGAAACACCCAATATTAAAAATTTCAGTAGCTTGCAAGATAGTGTTTCATCGTTTTATTCATCGGTAGATAGTTCAGACTATATTGTTTCACCTGCATACATGCCGATGGATAGGGAAATTGGATATGCTACTACTAGCTATTTGGCCAATTACCCTGAACCATCATATGTTGCATCTTATGTTACTAACTTTTCAGCACCATATGCAACTGGAGATATCCATAATTCGGCTCCACACCTCCACAATGGTTATAGCCGAATAAGTGGAAATTCAATAGAAGCTCAGGTGCCTTCATCTAGTGCTGCAGCGTATGGTAATAATGATTGTAGGGAAAAACTTGCAGCTGAGTTCAAGAAGCTTAATGCTCTTCGCCGGAAACAAGAAGAAAATCCATGTGATCTTGCAGCAATACATGCTTATGAATCATACAAGAAGAAGTGTGAAAAAGAGCGTCAAGCATGCAATGTCAGGTTTTGTCCTTCACAACTACAAAGATTCGGCAACACTTCATTGCCGAAAGAGAAAACAAGCATCAGAGCGCAACAATGTCAAGCTGAGGTTAACGCCGATAAGGTCATTACGTTTGATGATTTATCGGAGGAACAACGCCAACGCTATGAAGTACTAAAAATTAAGTGCAAGGACGAGTTTGATGCACTTGAAAAGAAGCTTAAGGAGGAGTATGAAGCGTACAAGAAAAAACTTGAAGAGGAAGATCTACAGGTGTTCCATGCAAAGATTAAGAAGAATCCTTAGGATAATGTTACCCCGGTTGAAGAAACCAAATCACCTCCTCCATGCAGCTATCAAGTTGAACCCTCTGAAATATCGAAGCAAGAAGAAGAAGCTTTGCATAGTAATAAAATCCATGGAGAAAATAAGAATGACTCAGCTAGTATGGTTAATTCGGTTATTGAAAAAGCCGAATCAAAAAGTACATGTGTTGAATCCATTGAATCAAAAGATGCAACCTTCGTTGAGCAAGAGCATGGTGAATGTGAAACAACCATGCTTGACTTTTCTGGATGTAAGGGAGCTTACATGCCGCCCTATGAATTTTGTGCCAATGAAACCGATGATTGTATAGAGCAGAAAAATATGGCCGAACAATGTTCTCTTGATGAAGAGCATCAAAGTGAAGAGGTACAAAATTCAGAACAGCAAGAAGGCAAGACATTGGAGAATAATCCAAAGGTGGGTAAATATATTGTTCAGGTCATGCAACTATCATACTCTCCCAACGTCTTCAAAGAGGTATATCCAGCAAATAATTTACTTATTTTTCGATTTGGCCAAAACCATATTGTTGATGCATCTATTAGCAAGATTTTCATAAGAAACTTTGAAAGACCAATGAGGAGAAGTAATTTATTTGTTAGAAATATAATTGCTACACAACATATCGGTCAACATGTTGTACCATTTAGAAAGACCGATACTGAAAAATTATTACAGCAAAGGCTTTCCACATTGTTTCATTTGAATTTTGTATCTACATGGGTAGCTTTGCTTACTTCATACTTGGCTTACATTTGGTATCAAGTGAGACATGTGTGTTATAACTATTTTGGTCTCAGAAATTCAAAGCTAAGGTTAGTGTCTTGTGATAAAGCTGATGATACTATAACAAATTATTCAAACACATCAGAAAAAGAGTGTAAAAATCAACACATACCTGAATGGGGTGATGTAAAATCTGAACCATTCGATTGCATAATTTTAAAGCCGTTCTCACAGCAAGATCGGCTGGAAAATAAAATGTGTACCTTTAGTTTGAGCATCTGTGATCATATCTTTGATGTATTGCTGAAGAGTGATTATATTAGAATTCTTGATCACAATGTTGAGCCATTAGTACAAGGATGAATCTACTGCAAATTGCATGATTCGTTTGAGCATAGTACTCAGAATTGCATCATATTTTTTATTTGAAGGAATTACCTAGATGGACAAAGAGAATTTTCTGGATTCGATCAAAGCGGTGTTACGCTTAGAATGTAGTGAATGGGCCCAGCAACATGGGCTTCCGTCAACTATCTCCATGTAGCCCATCTAGGTCATTCCTTCCCCATGGTTGTCGGTGCCGGCCAAGGCGGCTAGCTGCCGGCATGTAGAGCGCTTTTCCCTGATGCGAGATTTTTGATTCTCTACCTCCACTCGCCTCCTCTTTCTCATTAGATGGAAATTTGCTTGGATACATAATTACAGATGATGGGGATCCTCGCGCTGCTCCGGACCCCACGCCGCTATTTGGAGATTCAAGGCTGCCTGCATCGTCTGTGCCATTGGATACCACTGGAGGGGGAAGTGTTTGCGGTGATGGGCGCCTGACCTCCCAACGCCGTCCCCTCCTTCTGGAACCGGTATTCACGGGTTGATGACATGAGGTGTCGTGCTTGATCAACGTAATCTCTTTGTACAATCGTGTACCTTCAAAGTCATAGCAAGATAAGAGAACAGGGTCACTGAATTTGGATTTAATTTCAGAATGGTTGGTAGATTTGGTTCAATGGAATAATTCCTTCATGGTCATTTATTGTTTGTTCAAAGTCTGGGTGTATTTCATATCATCCTGATATTAATATATTCGTTTTATATAAAAAAGGGAACTTCTAAAACATGAAAATGGTGCTGCTTTGTTTGTCCATCGGGTGACGGATAAAGTTTGGTTGCAAAAAGAAACTTCACTTTTATGTTTATTTTTTTACTTTCATCTCTATTTAGGAATTGCATGCTAAGATTTTTTGATGTTTCAAGTTTCAGGTTGTGAAAAGTGGAGCCTGTCGCTGCATTGTTTTGTCCGTCGGCTGAGCCTACCTGAAGGCGTTCATTGTAGGCAGCAACCCCGTGCTCTCCTGCTTAGCCTGTGGACCAGATGATCTGGATCTGGTAACCTCTCTCATTTGTGTACAAGAATGTCTTCTCCGCACCTTTATTCTTGAAGTGTTGCTGCTATGTTCCTTTGCATATGTTGCCCTTGTCTGTATCATTTTGTTGCTGCTTTGCAGAGAACCTATGGTGAAGCTACATAAGAGTTTGCACCTATTCATTTGAATTATAGATGCAGGGGTGATTTAGCTTGCCGGCTGCATTTCGTGAATCGTCGACAAAGGAGAGCTTTCCACTCTGAATTTTTTTATTTGAATAGGTACATGAACGGATTCCAACAAGGGCACAAATAAAAATGTATGTTGTTCAAATGATTTTACCTCGAAGCATATGCTGAAGTGTCATTTGGTAAAAACAATAGCATTTTGCTACAGTTTACTTTAACCCAGTAACCAATGCCTGCAGACCACTATAAATAGGCCTTAGACCAATTTCTTATTGCCCTTCGTCCATGAAAAAGTCTCTCCGGCTCGTGAGCTCACTGATGCTCGTTTTGAAAAATAAAATAAAAAATTCATTTTAAAACACAAAAATTTCTGAAAACAAATAGACAAGTACATAAACATGTATAGTATGCGCCTACAATGTTGTGTCCATACATATGATAATATTTGGTCTACACCAAAAAAAAAATCTAGGGATCAAAATCTAGTTTTTTTTTTCCTTTTTGGAACCATAGTTTTGTCTTTCTTGCACAACTCAAAATATACAGTATTTTTAACAAAATTTGAAGGAGATATAGATCCCATGTGTACGTATCACAGTTTCTTTACTGTTTTGAAACTTTTTAGTAGATTTTCATTTTTTCAAACCCAGATCCACTAAGCTCGAGTCAAATAGATTCTTCATATATCATCTGTTTTCTTTAATTCGCTATCTTTTGCCCGGTCTCTTTTGAACAAGCTATTTACAAAAATAAGAATTGTTCTAAGGCAAGTTGAGATGAAACTGATAATGGACAAGAGCTGCAGATGCTGAAGTGGTAATTTGCAAGACCCAGTAGCATTTTGCTACAATTATTAGTGCTTAAATCCAGTAAGCCCATGTCTTGAGTGGAGGCAACACGATGTGACCCCCTCGATGAGTTGGAGGACTAGCAGAGCACATGGTCAAGGTATCCAATTCAGCATAGTGGAGCAGGGGAATGTTCATTGCCATCAATCATCAATTTATTATACGGATTGACAGGCCACATACGAGAGCACCAGGACCAGGACGTTGAATTTGACCATGTGCATTGTCTCTCTTCCGATCTACATCGCCTCATTGTGAGCATAAGCTTGCATTATGTGTGTTATGTTGTTTTATTAGACTGATCCAGCACATTAGCATTTGCAGCAGTTACTGTCAGAGGTAGTAGTGCATAGCAGGTACTGGTTCACAAGGCAAACAGCTGAGCAAGAGCTAAAGGATTATATTTCCTCTGATTGGATGATCACATCTTGTGTTGAGGCAACAAGGCATGAGCAACAGAAAAGGAAAAAAAAGTAATTAATGTCTAATACAAAGGTGACACTACTAGTATAAAAACCAAACAGTACTTATAAATCCCTAGACACAGACGAACTGCAAAAAGAATATTCAGAGTTCAGTACACCAAGCTCCAATATAGACTGACTATGATTGGTGATCCCCCTGCTTCAACCTCCTGATGGCTACTACTTGACACAAACTTTCTAACTTAGCAAATCAACAAATTTTCCTTCACCTCTCACTCTCCCTTGGAGCACAGCCTCTTTCCTAATTGACTGCCTAGCTGCAAAGTTTCCTTCCTAAAATCTGTCTCCCTCTGCTGCAACTAGCTCAGCTCTCCTTCTCACCTACCTAACTTGCAAGCAACTGCAATGCAACAACCACTCTGTGATTGATTCATCTATTTCTCCTGCCCTCCTCACCCTCCTCTATACAAACGGGAAAAAAATCTTCATAGGGGGAACCAATTAAGTAATAGACAAAGAAGAAAAGGTGAAATGAAACCCAAAAGAAAAGCCCTATTCGAACTAACGCCAGCCAGGATGACCGGCGGTGGATGGATGGATGGATGCTGACGGAAAACCAATGCATGGCGATGAAGGTGGGTGGATGCATCCATGAAAACAAACAATGCCGGGCGGGCACTGTCCATGTTCATGGCGATGACTGACGACGTTGATGGACTGACGACTGACTAGCTGGAAGCAAGCATGCATGCATACATACTAGCATGTATACATATAATATATTGTAGCTAAGGGAGACGAGACCGACCGTCGCCGGCCGGCAGGGAGCTCTCAATCCCGGCGGCGGATGAACTGGAGCAGGTCGTCGCCCTTGGGCTCAACCTTCTGGCGCATCTCCACCACCTTCTTGTGGGAGTTGGAATGCACGGCCGGCACGAAGGTGGGGCTGGCCGCGGGGCGGTACTCCGGGAAGAGGCGGCCGGACTTGTAACGGACGCCGCAGGCATTGCAGAGCGTCTTGGGCCCGAGCGGCCCCGCGCGCCACTGCGGGGTCTTCTCGATCTGGCAATGCGTGCACCTCCGCACGGCGCCCGGCGGGAGCGCGGCGCCGCCGCCGCTGCCTTCCTCGTAGTCGGCATCGCCGTCGCCCTCGGCGTCGGAGGTGACCGGAGGCGCTGGCCTCTTGGCCTTCTTCTTCTTCTTCTGCGAGGTGTTGGACTCGGCGATGCTCTCGGGCTCGGAGTAGGACGAGGTGGTGGGCCAGTACATGGGCGTGGGCACGAGGATGGTGGCCTCGGGCGGCGGCGCGGCGGCGCGGATGGCCGTGGGGAACGCGGACGCGCGGGAGCGCTTGCTGCGCGCGCGCGCCGGGACGACGAACACGGGCGGCTCCGGGCGCGGCGAGACGGGCACCGACCAGGGGCGCGCGGCCCCGGAGAAGGAGTCCGAGGAGGAGGACGCGGAGGAGGACGAGGAGGAGGCCGAGGAGCCGCCGCCGCCGCCGCTGCCGTTCTTGGTGGCGTTGAAGCCGCCGGCGCTGTCCTCGAGCACGGAGGTGGGGCTGGAGCTGCGGAAGAGCGCGTCCTCCTCCGTGTGGTCCGGCAGCACGACGCCGGCGTTGGCGCTGAGCGCCGAGGCCCTGATGATGGGCTGCGCGCATCCCGCGAAGGCCGGCTCGGTCGGGATGGACGCGTCGTCCAGCAGCCCCGACAGCCACTCCAGCTGCGCCAAATCCATGTCCATGTCCAGCACGTCACACTGCACCCATTCAAAACCAAACACCATTGTCAGGAAAATCACAGCTTTTACCTGCTGAATCTATCCACACATCACTGACAGCGCCATCGTCCTTTTCCGTCGGAATAGACTATAGTACTATAGCACTGTTCAATCAGTAAAGGCAATGACAGTCCATCTACGTCCCATCGTTTAATTTGTGTTGCTTAAAGGTGAGAGAATAGCTAGCGGGAAAAGGTGGTACAGGTAGGACTGGGCTGGTGGTGCACTGGAGTAGTTGCTCAGTTGTTGTTGGG
Organism: Lolium rigidum; assembly: GCF_022539505.1. Classification (NCBI taxonomy): domain Eukaryota; kingdom Viridiplantae; phylum Streptophyta; class Magnoliopsida; order Poales; family Poaceae; genus Lolium; species Lolium rigidum. The sequence goes on from NC_061509.1 coordinate 279,680,896, forward strand.
CTAGCTACCCACCGAAAGCGATGGGCCCCCGGTACGTAACATGGCCGGGCCCGCACTCCACGGAGTCCGGCCCGGTAAAAAGAAAAGAAAAGAAACCACCGGTGCTGCGTAACTCCGATCACGTTCGCCGTACCACCGACGCCTCCTCCGCCCATGACCCAACCACCAGAGCCATTCACGCCGGTGGCGGTGCCCATCGGTTTGGCTCCATTTGATTTGATTTGATTATTCCCCTTTCCCGCTCGCACCGGGACAACGCAGGTGGGTGAAGTGAAGTTGTCCTCACTCCGTGGTGATATACTAGTAGTACCGGTGATTATTTGGCCGCGTGATTGGCGCCCAGCTGTTTCGAACTTCAAATTTCGAACTCTCTGGAGAGGAAACAAGGGGCAGATTTTTTTGAAACTGCCGACAGGGGCGGTGGTCACGCGCACGGCGCACAGGCAGGCAGGTAGGCGATGGGAGATTTGAAAAAAAAGACGAGGAAATTCGTCGGTTGGGGGCTGGCTAGGTTAGGTTTCCTTAAACTCGGCCGTACGCGCGGGCGCGCGGAGTCCGTCGCAACCACCCAACCGTAGGCACGCACGCCGACGAACTGAACCAACTGCAAAACAAACAGCAGTAAAAATCGGCGGAGAAAAACTCACCGAGCCAATGTGGCCGTCGCCGAGCGCGGCCATGAACGCGGACTCCTCCACCCCGGCCGCGGACTGCGTCGGCGGCGGCGGCGGCAGGGCGAGGAAGGCCGGCTGCTCGGGCTTGACGGGCGGCAGGCCGCAGGCGTCGAGGACGCGCGCCGCGAGCGGGCTCCCGGGCGCGGGCGCGTCGAGGAGGAGCACGTCGGCGGCGCAGTCGTCCTTGGGGAAGTCGAGCAGGTCGTCGATGTGGTCGAAGAGCCCGCCGCAGGCCGACTCCAGCAGGCTCTGCTCGTGCTCCCTCATCATCTCCTCCATGAACCGCCCGCTCGCCATCGCCGCAATCTCTCTTCTGACTCTGAGTCTGACAAAAACACAATCGGTCAGGCCAGGGAACATATATATAAATACACGGCTGGGGGAAGATGGATGGTATATGAATGGGAGATCGTAATTTCTGGATATGCATAGCATTAATCGTAATCCTAGTATAAGGAACCAAATTAAGGCAACGCGGATACACCCACCTATTATGCTACTACTAATTGATTGATTGCCTCCCCTCCCAAAAAAAAAGATTCGATTTGTTTCGGACTCTGGCTACTCCTAATCAGGATAGAAACGAAACGCGATATCTTTGTGGAGCTGTAAATAAAGGAAGGAAACGGCGCCGAGATATACTACGGACGACGAACTTCCTTTTTCAAAGTGACGGCACCCTACCCAGGCGCGGGCCGGCCTGGCCTGGCAGGGCCCCACATGTATGCGGTGCATGATGATGGCGTGGTCCGGGCCCACTCACGCCCCATGTGACACGCGCATGTGACGTGCGGGATTTTTTTCTTCCCTTTTCTCCACCGATTTCTTTATTCCGAAGCAAGGCTACCATCCAGATGGCGCACAGGCCGAAGGAAAAAAAAACTAAGAAAGAAAAAAAAATCTACGAGTAGTTGTTGTTTGGTCCGGGTTGATTCACCACCAAGGTAAAAGTCAAACCGGCGAGCACAAGGAATTTGTCAAAAGGAGAGGCGTGGCTTGCTGACGCGGCGGCACGCCATTGGTTGGGACGCGTCACCGGCGCGCCATGTGGGACGCGTCAAACGGAAGGAAGCCGCCGCGGACCCTCGGTAAAGCGGCTAATTACTATCGCGTCCCCAGACTCCAACGGGTGGAAAAACCGAGGAAAATGGGATGCTTCCATCCATCTACCGCAGCAGCGCGTTTACCGCGTAAGTACGTACGGATCACACAAAGCGAATCTCGGCGTCCGCGATGGAAGGAATCTCTTCATTACTGCATAGAGCATCCTAAAATTATTCACAGCAAGGTTTTTAAATCTTGCACATGTGAGAGCTTCAGGTCTGTCCCCGAGAGCTTCCAGAGAATCCAGGGTGGAAGAGGGGTAGAAGTACGAAAACTGGGAAATATATGGACGGGGAGGGGAAAGCTGGGCTGGCAGGAATACCGTGCCAGAGCATCCCATCCACATCTACTTGTTGTTACAAGTAGCCGCCGTGACGTCGTCGGTGGAAATTTCCCCATTTCCTCGAAACCAAGGCTCAGGGAGAAATTATTGACTGGAAACTTTCAGGTTTTGAAAACCAAATTTCCCAAAATTGTTGCAGTTTTCCCCGCTCATTTGTACTTGTTTTCCGGGGAGAAGAATGAGCTGGTCCAATCATGCAAACTGCGTGCAAGATTGATTCGGTATGTCGACGAAGAAGCTGCCGCTGCCGCCGTGACGGCGGACGGCCATGGCGCAGCAGCGCCAGGGAGTTGCCAAAAACGACAATTACAAATTCAAAACCGGCGGTGAAGAAATCAAAGACTGCAGAGGGGCTTCTGAAGTTGAATTTTGATCATTTGCCCCCTTTAATTTCCCGGTGTGAAGAAACTGCCTATGCGCAGAGAGAAATGGGAATTTATGCACCGCCTGTGATTGACTCACCTGTGAAATCCTCTCTTCCTCCAAAACTGATCACCGGCGTCACTTCTGTCCCGTTCTTCCTGGCTTGCCTGGAGCGAAAACTGACAAGAATCCTCCTATCTGCTGCTGCCGTTGCCGATCAAGAAGAAGAAAGCTGGCTAGCTATGTATGTAAAGAAGAAGGAAGCAACAGGTGGCTTCGACCTAACTCTAGCTAGCTGCTATCTAGCACTCTCCCTGCATGGCTGGCTGGCTGGCTGTGTTGGAAGAGAAAGCTGCTGCGCGCCTGGTGTTGCACCGGCCTAATTATATGGAGAGCGAGCAAAGCACCGCACCGCACTGTACTCTTGTGAGAGAGAGCGAGGGCGGGGTGGAAATAGGGGGCGCTATATAGGTGGAGGTAAATGGAAAGAGGCGCTGCGTGGGCCGGTCGGTGGAATTCAATTCAATTCGAACCCCCGCTCCTTCTCTTCTTCTACTCTCAGCTCAAGGAGGAGGAAGATGATGGCTGAAGGCACAGGCACAGAGAGAGAGGAACAAGATTGGGTATTATTATACGGGCAGGCTGGAGAGAGGTGGTGTGTGTGGGGATTAAATATTGGTGGAGAACGTGATGGCTGGGAAGGTAAAAGAAACTAAACCAGAGAAGAGAGCTTTCACAGGCACCGGATTGAGAAGAGTGTTTTAGTCGTGTGGGGGCTTTGTAGGGTTTTGGAGGACAGAGAGGCGTGCAGGCAGGTTGATTAGGAGTGGAGAAGCACTACGGCGCGCCTCACGATTTACATACACACCACACGGCTGACTTATCGGCGCACCCCACACGCGGGGATGGAGGAAGAAGGAGACGGAGTGGTAGGGTACGTGCATCGATCTGGACCGGATCCAAGTCGGGCTACCTTGCAAGGTGCCAACAGCTTGCTAGCCCGGCCGGTGACCCAGCCTGCAACTGGTATTTTACTGCCAAGACAGAAAAATATACTTCGTGGAAAGTTCTAGACCTCTAGTAATGTAGACTCATTCTTACCCTTTCACTCTTTCGTTCAGTTATAGTGGTCTGAGAATTGTCATAGGGTGAACTGGGTCACTCCGATGCCTTTCCCACCGACGAGGTCGGCTTGAGGTGGCTAGGAGGCGAGGCCGAATGCGGATGTACTGTGAGGGTTCAACGTTCTGCTCGAAGGAAGGTGATGGCCCTCTCTCGTCAGATATGGTGCCAACCGGTGGTTCTCGATCTAGTTGTGGTGCCATTGTGGAAGGAGCAACAGGTGGCGTGGGAGAGAGGTGTAGGCTGCGCTGAAAATAGGGCCCGGTATGTCGGTCACTCAGATTCGCCGGCTGCTTCGGTGTGTCCGCCTTCTCCTAGTCATCGTGGTGACACAAAGAGGTGGTGGACGACTGATGATGTGCGCGGTGAAATTGGAAAGCTAGAGTGAGTTCGCAATGCTGGAGAACAGCGCTGGTGGCCTAGGTTTGGCCATCGACTCAACGTGTCGTAAGGTGGCAACTTAACTCCAGCTCCCGATACGGTGACGCCTTGCTTCTCGCAAATGACAGGCCGTTTCGTCCCCGTTATTGACGTCGAAGACCGCCGTTCAAGTCCTCTATTCGCTCTATTCGGTGGCGGTTGCGGAGGGGCCTAATTATGTTTTCAAATCTTTGGTCTAGGGTCCTTTCTGCATTTGTCGAGGCCCGCTCTGCTTTTGGTGTACTCTAGTGTACATCTTTGTAATTCCATCACATAGATGATATTAATGACCAGCATCGGGGGCCCTTCAGGGCCGTTCGTATGTCCTACTAAATAAGCAAAAACAAAGACTTGTAGTAGTGTTCCTCTACCGGTTTACGATCTTGGATTCACACACATCATGCTTTTGGACTCTTCTACCCCACCGGCCACCGCTCTCGCTCCCCCACATGCTCCTCTCGGTTTGTCAAGATCCAAGCCCGGTTGGCCGCTCCCCTCTCGTCTTTGGCACGTGGCGGCCTACGACGAGCAGGGCCGAGGGCTCCCCTCCATGTACAATTGTACTAGTATTTTAGGGTTTGGTATAGGGATAGGATTTGGCTTTATGCCTATAATTTGGTTTCATTTGCAAGTTCGTTTCAGTTGCCGCCTCCAGGATCTGGGTCTCGACTAAATAGTGCCGAGTGTCGAAACCCTAGGATCGGTGTGTCGTCTTATTTTGCTGATTGGCACAAATCTCATGCGGCTCCACAATGAAAAATCAATGGAGATGGAAGTCGGTCAATTGGTGGACATGGAGGCAAGTTAATTCCTTACCAATATAACTTGTCTTTCATTTTTTCATTAGTATTTTTTATGATTGTTAGTTATGGTGTTTGTATGTTATGCTTCTGCTGATATGACCGATGTGCAAATTGGCAAAGCTTCACTATTTAGGTGCTAAAAATGTTGCCTGATTATGTCGCCACATTTTTCCTTTTCTAGTTTTCTTATTGTCATTTGTTTAAACATTGAACTTCTTTTGCGTCAAAACATCATTTATGCATATTTATCATTCTTTGGACGATATAATATGTCATTGGGAGGGGATTAGATGGTAATATTTTTTCATAGTTTGCTGGTATTAAAGAATTAGCCCTGGTGTTCCCCAAATCCTTGGTTTGCCATTGGATGCATCCCTTGTTGCGCCTCCAAGGTTGGAGGCCCTCCGATGGAGCCACGACGGTGATTAAGATCTTATACGTTTTAGGTGTGGTCTCGTCCACCGTGATGCCGATGGCGTTGGCTTTAGGTCACGTGAAGGGTTACCTTGTAATCCTTTTATTTTTTGGTTTTACTTTCTCCGATCCATAACAACTGTGATGATTTTAGTTGAAATGTGTATATAGTTCTAATTATATATTTTAGTTAAAATCATGTCACTTGTATGAATTGGATGGAGTACCTAAACTTTATCGGTGCTGTCTTTGATGGAAGGAAAAAATTATACGACTGCGGTTTAGAGCGGTAATTAGCTCCAGCAAGCAAGCGAGCACGATGGGTAGTGGTACAGGGAAATGGGTGGCGGGGGCGCAGTAGCACGGTAGGTGAGGCTATGTTGCCTCGCTGCTAGCTGTCCTCCTCCTCCTCCCTTTCCTGTCGTGACGTTGAAGTTTCCTCTCACTCTTTCTCTCTCTTGATCTTTTTCTTTTCATCATAAAAATAAAAATCAAAACTCAGAACGAAAACTGCAGAGAATAGAAGTGAAACCTCAGATAATTGTATCCTGCTAGCTCCTGTACGTACACATGGCGTCGCGCAAGACGGGACGAGAGACGCCACTGTGCCCCAGTGCTCCACCACGGGAATGGATCTTTCCCTGTCTGTGACGACTTTTCTTCTCTTCCACGCGCGCGCGCGCGGTTTACCTGACAGCCACGGCCGCGGCGAGCAGCTAGCATCCGGCCAGAGGCGTCGCGGTTACCGGCGGCAGCACGGAAGCATCCATCCTGCCCGCCCGCCCGCCATAGAATGGGCACACGGCACGCAGACCGTGGCCGCCATTGACCGCGGCAACAACTGGCACGCGCGCTGCGTCTGCCTGTTAGCGTTGCAACGCTGACCAGTATCCTGTACGCACCCGGCCGTCCCGCTCTACGCTCACACACACATACGTACGTATCGCACGCACGAGCCGCGTGCGAGGCAGAGGCGGCCTAGCCGTGTCTATCACCCTTACGTGCTCCGCTCAGCATCATGCCGGTCTCGGTTCGGTCGCCGCTCCGCCGGCCGGCTGTGCTCGCCTCGCTGCGGAATTGGCTCCGGGGATTGGGACTCTTGAGAGGGACTGCGCCCAGTTTTCTCGGCTACGAGACGACGACGCGTTGACCCCCGCGCGCGCTCGCGCCGGCCCGATGGATTCCAAACTCGTATCAAACCTGGCTCTCACCGTTTTCCTCTTCCTGCCTGCCTGCCTGCCTACCTGCGCTTCCTCGCCAGCCAAACTTCATCGCCCTCTGCCCTTCCGGCTCGTTGCCACTTGCCTAACCCATCCATGGCTGAACGTTGATGGTCCACCCGTGCCCAACTAGCCGTACGGTTAGTCTCAACTCATCGATCGAGCTCTACCAAACTTATTGATGTCAGCACCTGTAGATTTTCTTGCGTGATAGCAGCACCTGTATTTACCACTAACCTAGCCAGCCACTGGTAGTAAAATCTACTAGTACTACATGTGGCTAATTAAGTGAATGGCCTCTGCTAATAGAATACTCCCCTGACAAACTGTCACCCGCAGCTAGCACATGATCCATCGAGGGAGCGAGCGAGCGATCGGATCAAGCAGCACCACCTCCACTGGTATTATTCATCTCATGCACGCAGGTGGGCGCTAGACTAATCCCGCACCGCACATGCAGATCCGATTTAATCCCACCAAATAACAAGAAATTAAGCGATGAAGTACTCCTCCTTCGAAAAAAGATGAAACAATTAATCTCCCCCGCGCGCGAAAAGGAGAAAAGGGAGAGGAGTAAAGTGACCGCACAACCGATGGTTGTTCGGGGAGGCCTCACTCACTTGCCCTCCTCTCAAATCATATGACCGGGCCCTACCATTGCATATGCTGCTACGGCCTCCTTCTTTTCTCCATCGATCGATCCCAGCTGAAGTCTCCTCCTGTGATGCGTACCAAGTAACTTGGGTTGCACTCCTTGCGTCCATGCCTTCAGCTTTACTACTCCGTTCAGGCTTTCACTCACTCTGATCGATGAGCGAGCTCAGTGGTCGCTGCCCAGGAGATCCACGGTACCATCAGCCGTCACAAACGTCGCGCATCACGCCCATTTGTTTCGCTTCTTCTATCTGACTAGTAAAACACACATCTCCAGCGGTTTCAGTTGCCACTGCCGTTTTCGCCAGCCTGCAGCCTGATGAATTGCGCCAAAACAATCATAGGATCTCTTTACACGATCGAAGCGTGTGTAGCACTGCATGCATGTCATGCTATTGGCCACCGACGGCCACCTAGGACTGTGGAGAAGAGGTTTCTGCCCGGCAAAGGGTGGTGAGAACGAGACAGATACATCAGCTCGGGCTGTTAACGTCAGGCGGCGCCAACCCGTCGCTCGCTCCATCGACGGATCGACCGATCGTGCGCGCGTCGCCGTCGATCTGCTGCGAGCCCGTCGATCCAACCGCCAGTTCCCTCCCATCCATCCTTCCGTTCCGTCAGACGTCACTTGCATAGATACTAGTACTCCGTACTACGAAGCAACAGTTCAGCTCGGGTTTCTAGAACGATTCATCTCCTGGCTCGCGGGCAGGAGATGGACAGGGTAACGGGAGTGCGTTTCTGATACCAGTACGATGCACGTACGTACACGGTACACAATTTCAAACACAGATCCATGGGTCCTGAAATAGGTTTTCGTCCAACTATATTAATATAGCAACCACATGATACAACGAAAATGCCGCAACACAAGCAAGATCAAAAGAGAATACAACGGAAATAAAAAGAAAACAACAAAAAGGAAACTAATGCCGACACCATCAAATCAATGAAAACAAAGACCGCCCGCAATCGATGCTCACTCCGGAGAAGTCCCACCACATTCCTAGCACATCGAAGCGTCGCGTACCAAACATCGCCTTAATTGAACAAGCAAGCGACGGCGACACCGTTGCTGCCCGGACTGTTCGTAGGGTTTCCCTCGGTACGCGGAGAGGATTGAGTAGGGGTACACCCGACGCCCTTCAAGAAGGAAGGGAGGCACGCCGCAGACATGGATTCCTGCCGAACCCCAAAACCAACACCCTAGACGATCCAGAGTGCTCCACCCAACCTGCCGCGTACCAAACATCGCCTTAATTGAACAAGCAAGCGACGGCGAACCCCAAAACCAACACCCTAGACGATCCAGAGTGCTCCACCCAACCTGCCGCGTACCAAACATCGCCTTAATTGAACAAGCAAGCGACGGCGACACCGTTGCTGCCCGGACTGTTCCTAGGGTTTCCCTCGGTACGCGGAGAGGATTGAGTAGGGGTACACCCGACGCCCTTCAAGAAGGAAGGGAGGCACGCCGCAGACATGGATTCCTGCCGAACTCCAAAACCAACACCCTAGACGATCCAGAGTGCTCCACCCAACCTGCCGCGTACCAAACATCGCCTTAATTGAACAAGCAAGCGACGGCGACACCGTTGCTGCCTGGACTGTTCCTAGGGTTTCCCTCGGTACGCGGAGAGGATTGAGTAGGGGTACACCCGACGCCCTTCAAGAAGGAAGGGAGGCACGCCGCAGACATGGATTCCTGCCGAACCCCAAAACCAACACCCTAGACGATCCAGAGTGCTCCGCCCAACCTGCCGCTAACCAACACACGCCACCACGATCTTGAAGCCATCCTTACATTCTCACCATGGTCACCTTCACAAGGCCTAGAGGGAAAAATGGGAGAACAGGGTCAGGGGTAGCATCACCGGAACCGCGAGGGAGGGAACAATATCCACCACGTGCGCGGCAGCCTCTCGGACGTGACAACTGAAATACACCGTCACGCTGCAGCAAGAGCCAACATACAACGCCAGCACCACCCATCCCCACCGACACACTTCATCGAATTCCAGGGAATTTCGTACGTGCCTATGCTGGCCCGTCCAGACCTAGATGGGGCCCAAAGGTAGCAAATCTTGGCCGCACGCGTGCGACCAACTAGCCGCCCTCAAGCCACCTCGTCGGCCTGTTGCCAAGGAGCCACGCCGCCTCCCATGGACCAACTGGCCGCGTCGGACCTATATCAAGCCGAGGAGCACCGCCATGGGTCGCAGTGTGCCGCGACAATGCACCACGTGCGCGGGGAAAGTCTAGCTACCACCGGCACTGCACATGCAAGGCCCGGTGGCCCGTGCTGGTGACGGCACATATGTGGAGTAGACGAGGTGGAGACGAGCTGGGTCGACTAGGGTTGCCCTCACTCGCCACGCTGGGGCAAGACAGGTGCAAGGCGCGCCCGAAGGGGGGAGAGGTGGGGCGCGGATGCTAGCGGGGAGGGGTCTGAGGCGTCGTAGGGGCAAAACCCTAGTCTAATCGCCGGAGGTGGCGTGGCCCACGGATCGATGGGTCAACGTGCATGGACATGGTAACGGGATCGGGGCGAATAGACAGGGATCAGATTGATTAGGGTTCGTTAGTCACACACCATACAACAGCTTACATCCGGCCGGGACCAGCTTCACCGTGCCAGGGGCTGGGAGCTCGATCGCTCCATGGTCGTCCTCGTCGTGGTTAACAACCCGTGTGGTGTGGTGTGGTGCGTAGCATTAGCGGCAGCCAACAAACAAAGTGCTCCGTCGTACCGATCCCTCGTGGCCAAGTGGATCCGTCCACCCAATCCAGCATAGCATAGCATGCGTCCTGTCCTCTCCGCAACTCTGCAGCAGGGGAACTCAACCAGTACCGCCTCACCGTTGCTACAGTTACTAATCAGACATGTAATTGGGGGTGTAATTTTGGATATGCGCTAGAATGATGCCGTGGTTGGAGAGACGACAAGAAGCACCGGGATCTCTGACACCGTTGGGATATACTATTACTGCTCCTGCCAGTGGATGCGATGCGTCGATCCCGAGGGTGGCGAATTATGATTGCTGAACATGCGCCTTGTGACGCGCGGGGTTTAACTAACTAACTATAACCTAATAAAGTTGTCACTGCAGGCAACCAGCCCAATCATTCACTGTACTGTTCTAATTGTACCTCCGTTTCGCGGTACTTGCAACTTTTTGGCCAATGCACGATTCTTTTTTAGATAGGCAATCAATTTACCATTGGATTAGAAAGAAAAATAAGGAAGACATGACATATAATGGACAGCTGCAGGATGGGTGGAAAAAGTACTACCTCTGTCCATAAATAGATGCCAAAAGTTTGTCTAAATTTAAATGTATCGAGTCACAATTTAGTGTATAGATACATCCGAATTTAGATAAATCTTTGCCATTTATTTATGGATGGGGGGATTTGCAAATTCATGCAGCGGATTTGCAAATTCTGTCTATTTACCTCACATTTCTGCATGATGATTTGTTTTCTCATAAATGGAATTAATTGTGTGTACTAATGATGAAATGAAAGGGAACCCACACGCAGAGGAAGACAAGGGCATGTGTCTCGCCGGGCCATATGATACGGCAGCAGCAAGCGATCAAGCAAGCAACGCGATCGATCCAACCACCGTCCTGGCCTCGCGCGCGGGTAAGATTACAAAGAGCATCATGCTCTCATATGCCGGGACGAGTAACATGGGATTAGCTCGCTAGTAACTAACGTGTGCTCCCGTGGCCTCTATCCGCCCGTGCCCATCCATGACCAGGAACAAACACGCTCCCGGCCGGCATCATGTTACAAACGCATCTCTTGGTGCTACCTCACGCCATCGATCGATCGGGCATTATTTTACGACTGCATCGATCGCTCACTGGTGCCTTTCCATGTTATGCCCACTCAGTTCAAACCGCATCTCCCCAAAGTTATTCTACCGCTGGCAAGTGTTGCGTCGGCTAGCTTCTTTTAGATGAAAATGTAACATCAAGCTTCTTTGTCGGCCTGTGATGCAAGAAAGAGTGTAAACACGGGAAAGGGTTGTCGTTTTTCACGGTGCGGGAAAGGTAAGTGTTAAATCAAAACTACCGTGATAAGAGACATTCTAACAGCTTGCATTTTAATCTTCTCTAAGAGCTCACTTCGCCTTCAACCCTCTATGATGGAGTTTCTGATACATCTTTACCTCAGTTAGCATAAACTTCTCAATAAAAACTTCATTCACGCAAATTGTTTGTAGTTTTCAGCATGTTTAATTGTGGTTACCGTCATATTTGCCTGACGTGGCCGCCGAGTGAGAGGACGAATGGGTGGTGCCTAGGGAGGGGCAACCAAGTTAAACTAGGTCGGCTACCCTAGGTCGAATCAAAAATTTCATCGTCGTTGTTCTCCCTTTGAGCGAGAGATTGGGGGGCACAAGTGAGTCAACGCGACCCCCAGAGGAAGAACGTCCACAAGAGGTAAGATGATTCAATCATGTCCTTCCCGCTAGGTTTTGTCTCGTATCCATTACCAAACACCAGAGCAACAATTGTGCTAATTCGGTTCAGTAGATGTTGTTGGCTCTTCCTCAGGTGACAAGTCACCGTGGAGCCGATGCTTAGTCGCTCGAGGGAAAAAAGTATTTTTTTTATTTTAAATTGCTGTAGCAATTATTGATTTGTATGGTGTCCTAGTTGAAGTACATGGTGCATCTCGACCCTTTGTGCGTGACCTGGGAGAAATGTTGTTGAATCACCGTCTTCTTTTCATCACTAGCATGATAATGCAGCGCCTTAGCCTAGATATGATGTCACATTCTTCGGGAGTGAGTGTGCGGTTCTGCTAGGATAAGTCAAGGTGAAGAATGACATGGAGGGCCATATATTGTGTTGAAGCTTTGCCTCCGAGAACATGTGCTTGCTCCAGCACATGAGGACATATACGGTCTTTTTGAGCTTATAGAAAATGATGTGGTAGCTCGATTGGTGTTGACCACACATCGTAGACAACTTGTTGAAACCCCGGTATTCTAGTCCAAAAAATCCAAATCTAAAACTTCCCAGCCACTTTGGCCCCCTGTCATCTGAAAGCATAAGTGGATAGTGCTCCGATAGTGATAGAACATGGGATGGATGATATGAGTGTTGAAATGCAAGTCCCATTCTGCATTACCAAAGAAGGTGTCGAGCTTCGACATTATTGGGTTGTCTCTATCGTTGCTCCACATAAACCTCTTGTTGTGAAGATGGATTTCTTTTAATTCATACTCCGAGAGGGTGGCGCGGAACAACTTAATTCTTCGTATATTCATTCTTGCTTTGTTTTTTTCATCTCAAGCATGGTAAATCCGATTAAAATCTCTGTTTCCAAGCCCTTTGGAACCATATGCGGGTTTTGGGAAAGAAGCTCAACAAAAAAACATCCTCTTTGTGATTGTTTGCCGTGGATCCGCAAAACGTTGATAGTCTAAAGGACACCTCTAGATGGAGAAGGATGGTCGTAGCTCATAGAAGGAATTCACCTAGGTGGAAAGGGATTGACTCGAGTCGATCAGTGCATCCGATCAAGCAAACTAGTCGGGCTTAATGAGCTCACCTTGTCTTGATTGTTCCGAGAAATGTGCTACTGTCTAGAGGTTAGTTCATGTGGCCATATCACCCCGAGTGACAAAATTGCCCTACATGGTCAAAAACTATGAAAGAGGTAAAACAGATTTGTAATAAAGTTGCATAAATGTGGTAGTATTATTGAGGAATTTAGGCTAAAGTGGGATTAAAAAAATGTCACAAATTGCATCTTAGGAAGTAAAAAAGTGGAACTCGCTCTTTCAGTTGATTTTTCCTTTTCTGTTTTAGAGCTTTTTTTTCACTCTAGTTCTGGAACCGGGAAACATAAGAAACTGGCATGACGCCGATAAAAAAGGAAGCTTCGTGCAAACCGGCTATGCAGATGGCCGAAGATTAGAGACAAACCGGCCAAAATGCATCATGTTTAGATACTTAGATCAGCCAATTACGCTCTAGTTCGAAGGGATCTAGCATGACCACATAGAAAATATATGGCAGATGGATCAACCCCTAAATTAAGTTTGGAGCAACACTAATTAAACAGTTGGACACTGATGCATGGATGGTTCCTAGGTTAAAATTGTTTAGAAAGTATAAGACCTATATATAAAGAAATTAATCTATACTTTAATTCGAGCGAGATGAGCGACCGCGGTGTGATCGGCCGATCGAGGGATGCCCCACGCCACCGGACGATCGACGAGCGAGCGTCGGAGCGTGTGCGTGCATGTGAGTGCAAGCTCATATCAGCATGGCGCCGTGGTTAGTTGGTCGCCCGGTCGCTGCCTGGTTCGTTGGATGCAGGGGGTGGGCGCGTGTGTGCATGGAGGCTGATCCATGCATGTCGCCACCTCGGCACCATGTTGCCGATCCATCGTTGGTCAGCGCGAGCATGCACAACATTGATACAGTAGTATCGCCCAACTCCCTGGAGACCAGGTGGCGGCCAGATCCAATCTCCACCGGCGTGAGATCTGGGCCCCTCTCCCTCTGCTTGCCGCTCCGGCGGCAGGAGGGGGAGGGGACCTCGTTCCTCCTCCGTTTTGTAGTTAGGGCTTGGCTGCTGTGGTGCGTCGTTGGGGTGGTGGGAGCGGCGCCCGGGCAAATAAATCTGCCTCAACTCCACTCCCACATCGGCGGCGACCTTCACGGCGGCGTCTCGGAGTTGTTGGCAACGTGTGCTTGTCGATCTTTTAGGTTGGCAGCTTGGTTTTCTCGCCGGTCTTCAGATCTGGCGAGATCTGTTTCTCGACGTGTCACTGGCGCTTGTCGTTGTCCACGACGGCTCTGGGGGCCGGGGCGAGGTGGTTCTTCTGGAGCGAAGATGTTGGTCCGGAGGTGGTTGGTATGCGGTTCTTCTCCGACTTCGTCGATGGGAGGCGGCGTATCTTGGTCCAAGACAGCACGGGGACGTCCCCCGGTCGACGTGCCACGGCGACATGTGCCTCGCTGCTTGCAGCGAGGCCCGTTCATCGACTCACAAAGCCTCGTTGGCGATGGTGCTTTTTTGGATCTTGCAATGGTGGAGGCTCGGCGTCACTTCTTGCGTCCGTCTCGGCGGCGTTGGAATTGGGCGGCGGACGCTGGCTACGGTGGTTGCAGGAAATCCTAGGGATCGTTTTGTATTTCTCGATCTTTTAGGATTTTATCTGCAAATTCAGGATAATCATTTTATCCCGGTTTGTCTTTTAGTTTCCACATGTGTTGCATGTAACTTGGTTTTCGATTAATGAAATATGTGGTTCTCAAAAAAAAAAAAACATTGATACAGTAGTCCTGTTCAAAGGGCGATCATAGAAGGCATGTGCTCGAGCTGCACTCCATAACACGCTACCGATATATTTTTTTTAAAAAAATAACACCACATTACAGACTACTTTTTAAAAAGTAACCAATTTACATTAGGGTTTTTAAAACCATCACTCCAGAGGTAAAAAATTACAACAAAAAAAACAATCATTCCTTTCTGATGCTTGTTTAACCACAAAATTAACTGGTGGGCCCTGTTGTCATGATGACGTGGCACAACGACACAATGGTTAAGGGAGACGTCCGTTAGCTAGTTCAAGTTCTAGGTTTTTTTCTGTTAATTTTAGAGGGATCCACTTGTTAGAGCATATCCTTTATTCTATTCTTTCCCAAAAATTAAGCAGGTGGTGCTCACCACCATTCCTTACAATAGCATAGCCGGGATGGGGAGCGGTCCACTGGGAGGAGGATGAGATAGGAAGCGGAGGAGGACATGCATCGAGGCCGCATATTGGTGGAGCAGGCCACATGTCGGTGGCCGTGTCGATGGAGTAGGGGCGTAGGTCGACGGACGCGTCGGTGGAGCAAGGCGGAGGGTGGGGGTCAGCGCTGGTACCTGGGGCACTAGCGGTGGGGCTCGTTGCTGTTGGAGATATGCCCAAGAGGCAATAATAAAATGGTTATTATATTATATCTTTGAGTTTATGATAATGTTTATATACCATGCTATAATTGTATTAACCGAAACATTGATACATGTGTGTTATGTGAACAACAAGGAGTCCCTAGTAAGCCTCTTGTATAACTAGCTTGTTGATTAATAGATGATCATAGTTTCGTGATCATGAACATTGGATGTTATTAATAACAAGGTTATGTCATTATATGAATGATGTAATGGACACACCCAATTTAGCGTAGCATATGATCACATCATTAAGTTCTATTTGCTATAAGCTTTCGATACATAGTTACCTAGTCCTTTCGACCATGAGATCATATAAATCACTTATGCCGGAAGGGTACTTTGATTACATCAAACGCCACTGCGTAAATGGGTGGTTATAAAGGTGGGATTAGGTATTCGGAAAGTATGAGTTGAGGCATATGGATCAACAGTGGGATTTATCCATCCCGATGATGGATAGATATACTCTGGGCCCTCTCGGTGGAATGCCGTCTAATTAGCTTGCAAGCATATGAATGGTTCATAAGAGACCACATACCACGGTACGAGTAAAGAGTACTTGTCATGAGATGAGGTTGAACGAGGTATAGAGATACCGATGATCAAACCTCGGACAAGTAAAATATCGCGTGACAAAGGGAATCGATATCGTATGTAAATGGTTCAATCGATCACTAAAGTCATCGTTGAATATGTGGGAGCCATTATGGATCTCCAGATCCCGCTATTGGTTATTGGTCGGAGAGAAGTCTCAACCATGTCTGCATAGTTCGCGAACCGTAGGGTGACACACTTAAGGTTTGATGTCGTTTAAGTAGATATGGAATATGGAATGGAGTTCGAAGTTTTGTTCGGAGTCTCGGATGGGATCCATGACATCACGAGGAGTTCCGGAATGGTCCGGAGAATAAGATTCATATATAGGAAGTCATTTTATAAGTTTGAAAATGATCCGGTGCATTTATGGAAGGTTCTAGAAAGTTCTACAAAAGTCCGGCAGAAATCACTATGGAAGGTGGAGTCCCGGAGGGAATCCACTAGCATGGCCGGCCAACCATAAGGGGGAGGAGTCCCAGGTGGACTCCACCCAAGGTGGCCGGCCACCCCACCTCAAGGAAAGGTGGGAGTCCCACCTTGGGTAGGACTCCCACCTTGAGTAGGTTTCCCACCATATGGGAAGTTTTGGGTTGGGGTCTTATTCGAAGACTTGTAGTCCAACACTTGGAGCTTCCACCTATATAATGAGGAGCCAAGGGGAGGGGCCGGCCACACCAAAGCCTTCTAGGCCGCAGCCCCCAAGTGGCCGGCGCCCTAGACCCCCTCTCTCCCCAAACCCTAGCGCCCTCCTCCACATATCTCTCCCTGCAGCCGCATAGGCGAAGCCCTCGCAGAGATCTCCACCACCACCGTCACCACGCCGTCGTGCTGCCGGGATTCCGAGGAGGATCTACTACTTCCGCTGCCCGCCGGAACGGGGAGAAGGACGTCTTCATCAACACCGAACGTGTGACCGAGTACGGAGGTGCTGCCCGATTGTGGCACCGTCAAGATCTTCTACGCGCTTTTGAAAGCGGCAAGTGATCATCTTCTGCAACAACGAGATCTAATCTCGTAGGCTTTGGAACTCTTCAAGGGTTAGTCTCATTCATCCCCTCGTTGCTACCGTATTCTAGATTGCATCTTGGCTTGGATTGCGTTCTTGCGGTAGGAAATTTTTTGTTTTCTATGCTATGAATCCCATCAGTGGTATCAGAGCCGTATCTATGCATAGATGGTTGCACGAGTAGAACACAATTGTTTTGTTGGTGTTGATGCTTATGTTGTGTTTAGTTTGAGTACTTTGCATCTTTGTGGCATAGTGGGATGAAGCGGCTCGGGCTAACTTTACATGACCGCGTTCATGAGATTTGCTCCACGCTCGACATGCAACTTGTATTGCATAAGTGGCTTTGCGGGTGTCTCGTCTCTCCTACTATAGTGAAGATTCAATTTACTCTTCTATTGACAACACTAGTATCACCGTTGTGGTTCATGTTCGTAGGTAGATTAGATCTCACTCGAAAACCCTAAACCACGTAAAATATGCAAACCAAATTAGAGACGTCTAACTTGTTTTTGCGGGGTTTGGTGATGTGATATGGCCATAATGTGATGATGAATATGTATGAGATGATCATTATTGTATTGTGGCAACCGGCAGGAGCCTTATGGTTGTCTTTAAATTTCATGTTGAGTAGTATTTCAAAGTAGTTGTAATAATTGCTACATGAGGTGAACAACCATGAAGACTGCGCCATGGACCTTGACGCTACTCCGACGATGATGGAGATCATGCCCGTTGATGATGGAGATCATGTCCGTGCTTTGGAGATAAAGATCGAAGGCGCAAAGACTAAAGGGCCATATCATATTGATACGTCTCCGACGTATCGATAATTTCTTATGTTCCATGCCACATTATTGATGTTATCTACATGTTTTATGCACACTTTATGTCATATTTGTGCATTTTATGGAACTAACCTATTAACAAGATGCCGAAGTGCCGATTCTTGTTTTCAGCTGTTTTTGGTTTCGAAATCCTAGTAACGAAATATTCTCGGAATTGGACGAAATCAACGCCCGTGGTCCTATTTTGCCACGAAGCTTCCGAAGTCCGAAGAGGAGACGAAGTGGGGCCACGAGGGGGCCACACCCTAGGGCGGCGCGGCCCCCTTGGCCGCGCGGCCCCGTGGTGTGGGGCCCTCGTGCCGCCTCCGACCTGCCCTTCCGCCTACTTAAAGCCTCCGTTGCGAAACCCCCGCACCGAGAGCCACGATACGGAAAACCTTACCGAGACGCCACCGCCGCCGATCCCATCTCGGGGATCCGAGAGATCGCCTCCGGCACCCCGCCGGAGAGGGGAATCATCTCCCGGAGGACTCTACGCCGCCATGGTCGCCTCCGGAGTGATGTGTGAGTAGTCTACCCCTGGACTATGAGTCCATAGCAGTAGCTAGATGGTTGTCTTCTCCCCATTGTGCTATCATTGTCGGATCTTGTGAGCTGCCTAACATGATCAAGATCATCTATCTCGTAATTCTATATGTTGCGTTTGTTGGGATCCGATGAATAGAGAATACTTGTTATGTTGATTATCAAAGTTATGTCTATGTGTTGTTTATGATCTTGCATGCTCTCCGTTACTAGTAGATGCTCGGCCAAGTAGATGCTTGTAACTCCAAGAGGGAGTATTTATGCTCGATAGTGGGTTCATGCCTCCATTGATATCCGGGACGATGGACGTAAAGTTCTAAGGTTGTGGATGTGCTCGTTGCCACTAGGGATAAAACATTAGTGCTATGTTCAAGGATGTAGTTACTAGTTACATTACGCGCAATACTTAATGCAATTGTCTCGTTGTTAGCAACTTAATACTCGGAGGGGTTCGGATGATAACCCGAAGGTGGACTTTTTAGGCATAGATGCGGTTGGATGGCGGTCTATGTACTTTGTCGTAATGCCCAATTAAATCTCACTATACTCATCATAATATGTATGTGCATGGTCATGCCCTCTTTATTTGTCAATTGCCTAACCGTAATTTGTTCACCCAACATGTCGTTTATCTTATGGGAGAGACACCTCTAGTGAACTCGTGGACCCCGGTCCAATTCTCTATACTCGAAATACAATCTACTGCAATACTTGTTCTATCGTTTTCTCGCAAACAATCATCTTCCACACAATACGGTTAATCCTTTGTTACAGCAAGCCGGTGAGATTGACAACCTCACTGTTTCGTTGGGGCAAAGTACTTTGGTTGTGTTGTGCGGGTTCCACGTTGGCACCGGAATCTCCGGTGTTGCGCCGCACTACATCCCGCCGCCATCAACCTTCAACGTGCTTCTTGACTCCTACCGGTTCGATTAAACCTTGGTTTCTTACCGAGGGAAACTTGCCGCTGTGCGCATCACACCTTCCTCTTGGGGTTCCCAACGGACGTGTCAACCACACGCATCAAGCAAATTTCCGGCGCCGTTGCCGGGAGATCAAGACACGCCGCAAGGGGAGTCTCCACTTCTCAATCTCTTTACTTTGTTTTTGTCTTGCTTAGTTTTATTTACTACTTTGTTTGCTGCACTAAATCAAAATACAAAAAAATTAGTTGCTACTTTTACTTTATTTGCTATCTTGTTTGCTATATCAAAAACACAAAAAAATTAGTTACTTGCATTTACTTTATCTAGTTTGCTTTATTTACTCGTTGCTAAAATGGCCAACCCCGAAAATACTAAGTTGTGTGACTTCACAACCACAAATAATAATGATTTCTTATGCACACCTATTGCTCCACCTCGCTACTACAGCAGAATTCTTTGAAATTAAACCCGCTTTACTCGAATCTTGTTATGCGAGAGCAATTTTACGGTGTTAGTTCTGATGATGCTGCTGCCCATCTCAATAATTTTGTTGAATTGTGTGAAATGCAAAAATATAAAGATGTAGATGGTGACATTATAAAATTAAAATTGTTCCCTTTCTCATTAAGAGGAAGAGCTAAAGATTGGTTGCTATCTCTCGCCTAAGAATAGTATTGATTCATGGACTAAATGCAAGGATGCTTTTATTGGTAGATATTATCCCCTTGCTAAAATTATATGTTTGAGGAGTAGCATAATGAATTTTAAACAATTGGATACTGAACATGTTGCACAAGCATGGGAAAGAATGAAATCTCTGGTTAAAAATTGCCCAACCCATGGACTGACTACTTGGATGATCATCCAAACCTTCTATGCAGGACTAAATTTTTCTTCGCGGAATTTATTGGATTCAGCTGCTGGAGGTACCTTTATGTCCATTACTCTTGGTGAAGCAACAAAGCTTCTTGATAATATGATGATCAACTACTCGAATGGCACACGGAAAGAGCTCCACAAGGTAAGAAGGTAAATTCCGTCGAAGAAACCTCTTCCTTGAGTGATAAGATTGATGCTATTATGTCTATGCTTGTGAATGATAGGACTAATATTGATCCTAATAATGTTCCGTTAGCTTCATTGGTCGCACAAGAAGAACATGTTGATGTAAACTTCATTAAAAATAATAATTTCTACAACAATGCTTACCGGAACAATTCTAGTAATAACTATAGGCCATATCCTTATAATAATGGCAACGGCTATGGTAATTCTTATGGGAATTCTTACAACAATAATAGGAGTTCACCCCCTGGACTTGAAGCCATGCTTAAAGAATTTATTAGTACACAAACTGCTTTTAACAAATCTGTTGAAGAAAAGCTTGGGAAAATTGATATACTTGCTTCTAAAGTCGATAGTCTTGCTGCCGATGTTGATCTTTTGAAATCGAAAGTTATGCCTAATGAAAATCATCATAATAAAATTGTTACTACAGCAAATGCCATCCAAGTTAGAATTAATGAGAATATAAGATTAATGGCTGAATTGCGTGCTAGGTGGGATAGAGAAGAAAATGAAAAACTAGCTAAAGAGAAGAATGTAGCTAAAGTTTGGACTATTACCACCACTAGTAATGCTAATGCTACACATGTTGCTGCACCTCCTGCTATTAATAATAAAAGAATTGGTGTTAGCAATGTTTCCACTTCTAATGCAAAGCGCGAGAACCGCTCGAAACTGCTAAAATTGCTCGAAACTGCACTGTGATAAAGCTCGCTGAAATTTTTTCCAACATTGGGGATGATGATCCCATTGCTTTAGATTATAATGGTTTGAATTTTGATGATTGCCACATCTCTGAAATTATAAAGTTCTTGCAAAAACTTGCTAAAAGTCCTAATGCTAGTGCTATAAATTTGGCTTTCACACAACATATTACAAATGCTCTCATAAAAGCTAGAGAAGAGAAACTAGAGCGCGAAGCCTCTATTCCTAGAAAGCTAGAGGATGGTTGGGAGCCCATCATTAAGATGAAGGTTAAAGATTTTGATTGTAATGCTTTATGTGATCTTGGTGCAAGTATTTCGTTATGCCCGAGAAAATTTATAATATGCTTGACTTGCCACCGCCGAAAAATTGTTATTTGGATGTTAATCTTGCTGATCATTCTACAAAGAAACCTTTGGGGAAAGTTGATAATGTTCACATTACCGTTAACAATAACCTTGTCCCCGTTGATTTTGTTGTCTTGGATATTGAATGCAATGCATCTTGTCCCATTATATTGGGAAAACCTTTTCTTCGAACTGTTGGTGCTACTATTGATATGAAGGAAGGTAATATAAAATATCAATTTCCTCTCAAGAAAGGTATGGAACACTTCCCTAGAAAGAGAATGAAGTTACCTTTTGATTCTATTATGAGAACAAATTATGATGTTGACACTTCGTCTCTTGATAATACTTGATACACACTTTCGCGCCTAGCTGAAAGGCGTTAAAGAAAAGCGCTTATGGGAGACAACCCATGTTTTTACCTACAGTACTTTGTTTTTATTTTGTGTCTTGGAAGTTTTTTACTACTGTAGCAACCTCTCCTTATCTTAGTTTAGTGTTTTGTTGTGCCAAGTAAAGTCGTTGATAGAAAAGTTCATACTAGATTTGGATTACTGCGCAGAAACAGATTTCTTTGCTGTCACGAATCTGGGCAGTTTTCTCTGTAGGTAACTCAGAAAATTATGCCAATTTACTTGAGTGATCCTCAGATATGTACACAACTTTCATTCAATTTGAGCATTTTCATTTGAGCAAGTCTGGTGCCTCGATAAAATTCGTCTTTACGAACTGTTCTGTTTTGACAGATTCTGCCTTTTATTTCGCATTGCCTCTTTTGCTATGTTGGATGAATTTCTTTGATCCATTAATGTCCAGTAGCTTTATGCAATGTCCAGAAGTGTTAAGAATGATTGTGTCACCTCTGAACATGTTAATTTTTATTGTCGCTAACCCTCTAATGAGTTGTTCTAAGTTTGGTGTGGAGGAAGTTTTCAAGGATCAAGAGAGGAGTATGATGCAATATGATTAAGGAGATTGAAAGCTCTAAGCTTGGGGATGCCCCGGTGGTTCACCCCTGCATATATCAAGAAGACTCAAGCGTCTAAGCTTGGGGATGCCCAAGGCATCCCCTTCTTCATCGACAACATTATCGAGTTCCTCCCCCGAAACTATATTTTTATTCCATCACATCTTATGTGCTTTGCTTGGAGCGTCGGTTTGTTTTTGTTTTTTTTGTTTTGTTTGAATAAAATGGATCCTAGCATTCACTTTATGGGAGAGAGACACGCTCCGCTGTAGCATATGGACAAGTATGTCCTTAGTTTCTACTCATAGTATTCATGGCGAAGTTTCTTCTTCGTTAAATTGTTATATGGTTGGAATTGGAAAATGATACATGTAGTAATTGCTATTAATGTCTTGGGTAATGTGATACTTGGCAATTGTTGTGCTCATGTTTAAGCTCTTGCATCATACACTTTGCACCCATTAATGAAGAAATACATAGAGCATGCTAAAATTTGGTTTGCATATTTGTTCTCTCTAAGGTCTAGATAATTTCTAGTATTGAGTTTTGAACAACAAGGAAGACGGTGTAGATTCTTATAATGTTTACAATATGTCTTTTATGTGAGTTTTGCTGCACCGGTTCATCCTTGTGTTTGTTTCAAATAACCTTGCTAGCCTAAACCTTGTATCGAGAGGGAATACTTCTCATGCATCCAAAATACTTGAGCCAACCACTATGCCATTTGTGTCCACCATACCTACCTACTACATGGTATTTCCCGCCATTCCAAAGTAAATTGCTTGAGTGCTACCTTTAAAATTCCATCATTCACCTTTGCAATATATAGCTCATGGGACAAATAGCTTAAAAACTATTGTGGTATTGAATATGTAATTATGCACTTTATCTCTTATTAAGTTGCTTGTTGTGCGATAACCATGTTTCGGGGACGCCATCAACTATTCTTTGTTGAATTTCATGTGAGTTGCTATGCATGTTCGTCTTGTCCGAAGTAAGAGCGATCTACCACCTTATGGTTAAGCATGCATATTGTTAGAGAAGAACATTGGGCCGCTAACTAAAGCCATGATCCATGGTGGAAGTTTCAGCTTTGGACAAATATCCTCAATCTCATATGAGAAAATTATTAATTGTTGTTACATGCTTATGCATAAAAGAGGAGTCCATTATCTGTTGTCTATGTTGTCCCGGTATGGATGTCTAAGTTGAGAATAATCAATAGCGAGAAATCCAATGCGAGCTTTCTCCTTAGACCTTTGTACAGAGCGGCATAGAGGTACCCCTTTGTGACACTTGGTTAAAACATGTGCATTGCGATGATCCGGTAGTCCAAGCTAATTAGGACAAGGTGCGGGCACTATTAGTATACTATGCATGAGGCTTGCAACTTGTAAGATATAATTTACATGATACATATCCTTATTACTACCGTTGACAAAATTGTTTCATGTTTTCAAAATCAAAGCTCTAGCACAAATATAGCAATCGATGCTTTTCCTCTATGGAGGACCATTCTTTTACTTTCAATGTTGAGTCAGTTCACCTATTTCTCTCCACCTCAAGAAGCAAACACTTGTGTGAACTGTGCATTGATTCCTACATACTTGCTTATTGCACTTATTATATTACTCTATGTTGACAATATCCATGAGATGTACATGTTACAAGTTGAAAGCAACCGCTGAAACTTAATCTTCCTTTGTGTTGCTTCAATGCCTTTACTTTGAATTATTGCTTTATGAGTTAACTCTTATGCAAGACTTATTGATGCTTGTCTTGAAGTGCTATTCATGAAAAGTCTTTGCTTTATGATTCACTTGCTTACTCATGTCATTACCATTGTTTTGATCGCTGCATTCACTACATATGCTTTACAAATAGTATGATCAAGGTTATGATGGCATGTCACTCCAGAAATTATCTGTGTTATCGTTTTACCTGCTCGGGACGAGCAGAACTAAGCTTGGGGATGCCGATACGTCTCCGACGTATCGATAATTTCTTATGTTCCATGCCACATTATTGATGTTGTCTACATGTTTTATGCACACTTTATGTCATATTTGTGCATTTTCCGGAACTAACCTATTAACAAGATGCCGAAGTGCCGCTTGTCGTTTTCGCTATTTTTCGTTTCAGAAATCCTAGTAACGAAATATTCTTGGAATTGGACGAAATCAACGCCTGTGGTCCTATTTTGCCACGAAGCTTCCGAAGTCCGAAGAGGAGACGAAGTAGGGCCACGAGGGGGCCACACCCTAGGGCGGCGCGGCCCCCTTGGCCGCGCGGCCCCGTGGTGTGGGGCCCTCGTGCCGCCTCCCCGACCTGCCCTTCCGCCTACTTAAAGCCTCCGTTGCGAAACCCCCGGCTCCGAGAGCCACGATACGGAAAACCTTACCGAGACGCCGCCGATCCCATCTCGGGGGATCCAGAGATTGCCTCCCGCACCCTCGCCGGAGAGGGGAATCATCTCCCGGAGGACTCTACGCCGCCATGGTCGCCTCCGGAGTGATGTGTGAGTAGTCTACCCCCGGACTATGGGTCCATAGCAGTAGCTAGATGGTTGTCTTCTCCCCATTGTGCTATCATTGTCGGATCTTGTGAGCTGCCTAACATGATCAAGATCATCTATCCGTAATTCTATATGTTGCATTTGTTGGGATCCGATGAATAGAGAATACTTGTTATGTTGATTATCAAAGTTATGTCTATGTGTTGTTTATGATCTTGCATGCTCTCCGTTACTAGTAGATGCTCCGGCCAAGTAGATGCTTGTAACTCCAAGAGGGAGTATTTATGCTCGATAGTGGGTTCATGCCTCCATTGATATCTCGGGACGAGTGACGTGAAAGTTCTAAGGTTGTGGATGTGTTGTTGCCACTAGGGATAAAACATTAGTGCTATGTTCAAGGATGTAGTTACTAGTTACATTACGCGCAATACTTAATGCAATTGTCTCGTTGTTAGCAACTTAATACCGGAGGGGGTTCGGATGATAACCCGAAGGTGGACTTTTTAGGCATAGATGCAGCTTGGATGGCGGTCTATGTACTTTGTCGTAATGCCCAATTAAATCTCACTATACTCATCATAATATGTATGTGCATGGTCATGCCCTCTTTATTTGTCAATTGCCTAACTGTAATTTGTTCACCCAACATGCTGTTTATCTTATGGGAGAGACACCTCTAGTGAACTCGTGGACCCCGGTCCAATTCTCTATACCGAAATACAATCTACCGCAATACTTGTTCTACTCGTTTTCTCGCAAACAATCATCTTCCACACAATACGGTTAATCCTTTGTTACAGCAAGTCCGGTGAGATTGACAACCTCACCGTTTCGTTGGGGCAAAGTACTTTGGTTGTGTTGTGCAGGTTCCACGTTGGCACCGGAATCTCCGGTGTTGCGCCGCACTACATCCCGCCGCCATCAACCTTCAACGTGCTTCTTGACTCCTACTGGTTCGATTAAACCTTGGTTTCTTACTGAGGGAAACTTGCCGCTGTGCGCATCACACCTTCCTCTTGGGGTTCCCAACGGACGTGTCAACCACACGCATCACATATCACATATGAATTGCATGTGATGTTAATCCTTTATGCATCTTATTTTGCTTAGATCGTGACGGTAGCATTATAAGATGATCCCTCACATTAATATCAAGATAATAAAGTGTTCTCCCCTCGTATGTACCGTTGATATAGTTCGTCGTTTTGAAGCATCTCGTGATCACATACAACGGGTGTAAGCCATGTTGCACACGCGGAATACTTGGGTTTGCTTGACGAGCCTAGCATGTACAGACATGGCCTCGGGACAACGGAAACCGAAAGGTTGAACACGAGTCATATGGATGATATGATCAACATGTTGATGTTCACCATTGAAGCTACATCATCTCACGTGATGATCGGTTTTGGTGTAGTGGATATGGATCGTGTACCACTTAACAACTATGAGGGATGTTGTATTAAGTGGGAGTTCATTAGTAATTAGATTAAAACATGAACTAATTATCATAAACATAGTCTGAGTAGTATTTTGTATTAATTTTGTAGTATTGGCATCCGTTTTCTACCATGCGCTAGTCTTGTAATTGAGATAGAAATACTCGTTAAAATCCGACAAGAAACTTTACGGACCGGGTACCGTATTGTTAAAGAATCAAGAAATGATTAAGTCTTATTGCAAACTTTTAGTAAACCTCACATTGTTGATTCAAAGAGCTATGGTTTCAATTAGTACCTAAAGTCATCTTGTCTCCATGAAACTTGAAGTTCAAATCTATTTGAAAAGTAAGGAGCTGAAAATTTAGTTTTCAGAATTAATCAAGGTATGAGATATATGTGATATCTAAGACCTTATTGCAAGATGATGGAATATAATTTGGTGAGACTACATAAACTCATAAGTTTTATGGGAATGTACGAAGGTTGAAGACGCAAGGCGTCCCAATCCTCCAACTATTGGGGCACTAACGATATTCGCATATCCATGAAGTGACCGTCCTTAGTATGCACCGTTGCTAAGACTCGTAGTTTCGTAGCATCACGTGATGATCGGGTGTTACAGATTCTACGTGTGCATACAACGGGTGCAAGCCAGTTTTGCACATGCGAATACTAAAGTTAAACTTTACGAGCCTAGCATGTACAGACATGGTCTCGGAAAGTCGTCATGATGGATAAAATTATGAGTGAAATTGTTCATCATATTACAAAGTTACTAATAGTGAAATCTGGAACACTTGTCATATGATGATCAACTTCAAAATAAGAACCTCAAGGTTACTGGTATTTGACCAACAAACCTAGAAGTTATTGAAGGTGAAGTGTTTTCTGAAAATGAGGAAAGCTAAAGGAGAAACTACAAAAGATATTTTGGCAGAAAGAAAGAAAAGACTAGAAAGTCTAGCTCTGGTGTATATAAATGATATACATGTTATGGATGTATTCCTTGTTTGGTCACATAATGAAATTCTTGGGTATTTGTACCAGGTTGGTTGGTATGAGATGTCATACAATACAACGCAATATAAGAATACGATGGCCTAAGTGACTAATAAGGAATATGGTAATAATGCACGTCTGGAACATAATAAAGTGTTATCATGTTTGTCGTTGGCATTCTACCTAGCCCTTAGAATTTATAATAAAGAACTTAATAATTGTTATTTTGCTCTAGTCAAATGAAAACAATGAGTTGTTCAAATTATGACATTACTCCATGTACGATGGATAAGTTATTATAAATCTTAATGGTGAAACACACACACATAATACTGACGCTAAAATACCATAAGGCAAATGATTTGAATTCCACTTATTTGTGGAACCGCCATTTAGGTCATGTTAGAAAGGAACGCATGAAGGAACTCCATGCAAATGGATTTTTGGAGTCATTTGATTTTTGAATCGTTTGGCACTTGCAAATCTTTTCTAAAGAGAATGACTAAAATACCGTTTATAGGCCAAGAGTTGAACGGGCAACTAACTTAGTGAAAACATACATGATGATATATGTGGTTCACTGGGCATAGTTGTGTGCGGGAGATTCTTCTACTTCATAAAAACTTCCAACAATGAATTGAGTATATATATGTGGATATATTCGATAAGGAAGAAGTTTGAAACATTTGAATGGATTCAAATAAATTTCAGCATGACGTGGAAATCATCGTAATAGAAAAGTCAAATATCTATGATTGGATCATAGTGGAAATATTTGAATTACTAGTTTTAGCGAACATCTAAGAGAGTTATGAAATTGTTCTACAACTCACATTTCTTGGAGTATCATAGTGATGATGGAGTATCCGAGAGATGTATCCAAACCTTGTTGGGTCAATGATGAGATAAAATAGTGATGCCATTATATTTTTGTGGATTATGCTTTAGAGACTACCGCTTTTACACTAAATAGAGCATCATCATGATCCGTTGAAATGACACCATACAAGTTATGGCATGGGTATAAACCCTAATAGTCCTTTCTTTAAATTTTGGTCTAAGAGTTTTCAACCAAAATCGGATGAATGTCTTTGTTGGTTATCCCAAAGAATTGATTGGGAATTCTTTCCAGTATGAAGTAAAAGACAAAAGTGTTTGTCAATGTTACTTGCTTATTTCCAAGAAATTGTTTTCTAGCGAAGTATTTGAGTGGGAGGACAATAGAACTTGATAAGGTTTATGAACCTGAGCATAATGATTAGAGTAGCGCAGCATCGGAAATTGGTTCCGGAAGCGGCCACGACGATCATGGCTTCCATGACTACAAAGTGTTTTTAGCCATGGAGATCGAAGTACTTATTGAATCTTGTAGGTATGGTTTACTTTGTGATCAAATAAATGATTTGTGGACAAAGGATTGATTTTGAACAATGATAAACCAACTACAAACAAAGAAGTTGTGATGGGCCCTGACTCCGTTAAAATGGCCATGCGCCATGAAATCCATAATAGATGAATACTTTTTGAAAGTAAATGGATCTATAAAATTGATGGACTTGGATGGAATATCCTTGAAGAAGCTCGACTTGTCGAAAAGTTGTTTACGACAAAGTTCAAAGAGTTGACTACGATAAGATTATATCTTCCGTAGAAATGCTTATAGTCTATGTGGATTATTCTAGTAATCACTACATATTTCAGTTATGAGATATGCTAGTGTTGGAGATATGCCCAAGAGGCAATAATAAAAGTGGTTATTATATATCTTTGTGTTTATGATAAATGTTTATATACCATGCTATAATTGTATTAACCGAAACATTGATACGTGTGTGTTATGTAAACAACAATGAGTTCCTAGTATGCCTCTTAACTAGCTTGTTGATTAATAGATGATTAGTTTCATAATCATGAACATTAGATGTTATTAATAACAAGGTTATATCATTGTATGAATGATGTAATGGACACACCCAATTAAGCGTAGCATAAGATCACGTCATTAAGTTATTTGCTATAAGCTTTCGATACATAGTTACCTAGTCCTTATGACCATGATATCATGTAAATCACTTATACTCGGAAAGGTACTTTGATTACATCAAACGCCACTCGCTTAAATGGGTGGTTATAAAGGTGGGATTAAGTATCCGGAAAGTATCGCTTGAGGCATATGGATCAACAAGTGGGATTTGTCCATCCCGATGACGGATAGATATACTCGGGCCTTCTCGGTAGAATGTCGTCTAATGTCTTGCAAGCATATGAATAAGTTCATAAGAGACCACATAGCACAAGATTCGAGTAAAGAGTACTTGTCAGAGACGAGGTTGAACAAGGTATAGAGTGATACCGATGATCAAACCTCGGACAAGTAAAATATCGCGTGACAAAGGGAATTGGTATCGTATGTGAATGGTTCATTCGATCACTAAGTCATCGTTGAATATGTGGGAGCCATTATGGATCTCCGTATCCCGCTATTGGTTATTGGTCTGAGAGAGTTCTCACCCATGACCACATAGTTCGCGAACCGTAGGGTGACACACTTAAGGTTTGATGTTGTAATAGTAGAACTTGAATATGGAATGGAGTTCGAAGTATTGTTCGAAGTCTCTGATGGGATCCCGACATCACGAGGAGTTCCGAATGGTCCTGAGAATAAGATTCATATATAGGAAGTCATATTCCAAGTTTGGAAATGATCCGGTGCATTTATGGAAGGTTCTAGAATGTTCTAGAAAAGTCCGGAAGAAATCACTTTGGAAGGCGGAGTCCCGAAGGGACTCCACCTCCCATGGCCGGCCAACCCTAGTGGGGGAGTTCAAGGTGGACTCCACCAAGGTGGCCGGCCACCCCCCCCCCCACATGGAAGGGTGGGAATCCCACTTGGGTGGGAGTCCCACCTTGGGTAGGTTTCCCTACTACATGGAAGGTTTTGGGTTGGGGTCTTATTCGAAGACTTGTAGTCCAACACTTGGGGTTCCACCTATATAATGAGGGGCATAGGGGAGGGGGCCGGCCACCAAAAAGCCACCAAGCTGGCCGCACCCCTTGAGGCCGGCCATCCCCTCTCCCAAACCCTAGCCGCCCCCTCTCTCCTCCACCTCTCCCGCACGCTTAGCGTAGCTCCGCCGGAGATCTCCATCGCCACTGCCACCATGCCGTTGTGCTACCGGATTCAAGGAGGAGCTAATACTTCCGCTGCCCGCTGGAACGGGGAGAAGGACGTCGTCTTCATCAACACCGAACGTGTGACCGAGTACGGAGGTGCTGCCCGATCGTGGCACCGTGATCAAGATCTTCTACGCGCTTTTGCAAGCGGCAAGTGATCATCTACCGCAGCAACAAGAGCCTCATGTTGTAGGTTTTGGAAATCTTGAAGGGTGAGTCTCGTTCATCTCCTCGTTGCCCCCGTCTTCTAGATTGCATCTTGGCTTGGATTGCGTTCTCGCGGTAGGAAATTTTTTGTTTTCTATGCAACGTATCCCTACAGTGGTATCAGAGCCGTGTCTATGCATAGATGGTTGCACGAGTAGAACACAATGGTTTGTGGGCGTTGATGCTTATGTTGTCTTTAGTTTGAGTACTTTGCATCTTTGTGGCATAGTGGGATGAAGCGGCTCGGGCTAACTTTACATGACCGCGTTCATGAGATTTGCTCCACGCTCGACATGCAACTTGTATTGCATAAGTGGCTTTGCGGGTGTCCGTCTCTCCTACTATAGTGAAGATTCAATTTACTCTTCTATTGACAACACTAGTATCACCGTTGTGGTTCATGTTCGTAGGTAGATTAGATCTCTCTCGAAAACCCTAAACCACGTAAAATATGCAAACCAAATTAGAGACGTCTAACTTGTTTTTGCAGTGGTTTGGTGATGTGATATGGCCATAATGTGATGATGAATATGTATGAGATGATCATTATTGTATTGTGGCAACCGGCGAGAGCCTTATGGTTGTCTTTAAGTTTCATGTTGAGTAGTATTTCAAAGAAGTTGTAATAGTTGCTACATGGGAGAACAATCATGAAGACGGCGCCATTGACCTTGACGCTACGCCGACGATGATGGAGATCATGCCCGTTGATGATGGAGATCATGTCCGTGCTTTGGAGATGAAGATCAAAGGCGCAAAGACAAAAGGGCCATATCATATCACATATGAACTACATGTGATGTTAATCCTAATATGCATCTTATTTTGCTTAGATCGCGACGGTAGCATTATAAGATGATCCCTCTCACTAAAATATCAAGATAATAAAGTGTTCATCCTTAGTAGCACCGTTGCCAAGACTTGTCGTTTCGAAGCATCTCGTGATGATCGGGTGTGATAGAATCAACAAGTGCATACAACGGGTGCAAGCCGATTTTGCACATGCGGATACTAAGGTGGCCTTGACGAGCCTAGCATGTACGGACATGGTCTCGGAACACGTGATACCGAAAGGTAGAGCATGAATCATATGATTGATATGATGAACACTTTGAGTGTTCGCCATTGAAATTACATCTTGTCTCGTGATGATCGGACTTAGGTGTGGTGGATTTGGTTCGTGTGATCACTAAGACAATTCGAGGGATATTGTTTTGAGTGGGAGTTCACCTAGATTTTTAATTATGTTGAATTAAAATTTGAACTCAATTTTTCATAAACTTAGTCTAAACTATTGCAAATATATGTTGTAGATATGGCGTCCCCAATCAATTTTAACCAGTTCCTAGAGAAAGAAAAGCTTAAGAGCAACGGTAGCAACTTCACCGACCGGTTCCGTCATGTGAGGATTTTCCTCGCCGGCGGAAATCCGCAATATGTGCTTGATGCACCGCTAGGTGACCCTCCTGCAGAAACTGAAACCGATGAAGTAAAGAATGTTTACGTGACTCGGAAAACTCGGTACTCTCAAGTTCAGTGTGCCATCCTATGCAGTCTGGAAGTCGATCTTCAAAAACGTTTTGAGCACCACGATCCACATGAGTTGATCAAAGAGTTGAAAACTATTTTTGAAACTCATGCGGCCGTGGAATGCTATGAAGCATCGAAACACTTCTTCAGTTGCATGATGGAAGAGGGTAGCTCCGTTAGTGAGCACATGCTTGTTATGACCGGGCATGCGAAGAAACTCAGTGACTTGGAAATAGTTATTCCTAACAGATCGGGGATTAATCGTATCCTTCAATCACCGCCACCTAGTTACAAGAACTTTGTGATGAACTACAATATGCAGAACATGAACAAAGAGTTACCCGAACTCTTCTCCATGCTTAAAGCTGCCGAGATTGAGATCAAGAAAGAGCACCAAGTGTTGATGGTCAACAAGACCACCGGTTCAAGAAACAGGGCAAGTCTAAAGGCAAATTCAAGAAGGGTGGCAAGAAAGCTGCCACACCTCCCGTGAAATCTAAGACCGGCCCTAAGCCCGATGTTGAGTGCTATTACTCGCAAGGAGAAGGGACACCTGGAAGCGTAATTGCTCCAAGTATTTGGCGAATCTGAAGAGCGGCCTTGTCAAGAAGAAGAAAGAAGGTATATCTGATATACATGTTATAGATGTTTATCTTACTGGTTCTCGTACTAGTACCTGGGTATTTGATACTGGTTCGATTGCTCATATTTGTAACTCGAAACAGGAACTAAGGAATAAATGAAGACTATTAAAGGATGAAGTGATGATGCGCGTTGGAAATGGATCCAAAGTCGATGTGATCGCTCTCGGCACACTTCCTCTACATCTACCTTCGGGATTAGTTTTAAACCTCAATAATTGTTATTTTGTACCCGCGTTGAGCATGAACATTATATCTGGATCTTGTTTAATGCAAGACGGTTATTCATTCAAGTCTGAGAATAATGGTTGTTCTATTTTTATGAATAATATCTTTTATGGTCGAACACCCGAAAAGAATGGTTTATTTCTCGTTAGATCTCGATAGTAGTGATACACATATTCATAACATTGATGCTAAGCGAATTAAATTGAATGATAATTCTACTTATATGTGGCACTCGTCGTCTTGGTCATATTGGAGTGAAACGCATGAAGAAACTCCATACCGATGGATTACTTGAATCACTTGACTTTGAGTCACTTGATAGATGCGAAGCATGTCTAATGGGAAAAATGACTAAGACTCCATTCTCTGGTATTATAGAGCGAGCTACAGACTTATTGGAAATCATACATACCGATGTGTGTGGACCAATGAGTGTAGCCTCGCGCGGTGGTTATCGTTATGTTCTAACCTTCACAGATGATCTGAGTAGATATGGGTATATCTATTTCATGAAACATAAATCCGAAACTTTCGAGAAGTTTAAGGAATTCCAAAGTGAAGTACAAAATAAACGTAACAAGAAGATTAAATTTCTACGATCTGATCGTGGAGGTGAATATCTGAGTTATGAGTTTGGCATGCATTTAAAGAAATGCGGAATACTTTCACAATTAACACCGCCGGGAACACCACAACGAAACGGTGTGTCCGAATGTCGTAATCGAACTCTCTTAGATATGGTTCGTTCTATGATGTCTCTTAGAAGTCGTTTGGAAGCCAGGTTTTCATTTCATTTGTAGCATTTTGAAATGAATATTCATTTCATTTACATTGTAATTCCAGAAATGGACACTTGTTTGGTTGCCACAGGAATTGTAAATGACAGTAGAATTCAATATTGAATTTGTTTGGTTGGCACATGAATTGTGAATAACAGGTTTCAGTTCGGAATTGTGATTACACATGGCATCATTTTGCTGGATTTCCTAAATGAAATGATGGCCCAATTCTGTGGCAACCAAACAGCCCACCTATGGAATTTTAAAATGAATTCCAGGATTCCAGGCTCAAATGATGGATACCAAATGACCTCTTACTAATTTGTCGTTATCATTTTGGAGTTATGCATTAGAGACAGCCGCATTCACTTTAAATAGAGCACCATCAAAATCCGTTGAAACTACACCGTATGAATTATGGTTTAACAAGAAACCTAAACTGTCGTTCCTTAAAGTTTGGGGTTGCGAAGCCTATGTAAAGAAGTTACAACCGGACAAGCTAGAACCCAAAGCGGAGAAATGCGTCTTCATAGGATACCCTAAGGAAACTATAGGGTACACTTTCTATCACAGATCCGAAGGCAAAATATTTGTTGCTAAGAACGAAACCTTTCTTGAGAAAGAATTTCTCACTAAAGAAGTGACTGGAAGAAAAGTAGAACTCGATGAGATTGATGAATCTTCACTAGTTGATTAGAGTAGCGCAGTACCAGAAGTTGTTCCTGTGCCGCCTACACCGACAACAGAGGAAGCTAATGATAATGATCATGAAACTTCAAACGAGATAGCTACTGAACCTCGCAGATCGACAAGGGAACGTGCCACTCCCGATTGGTATGATCCTTGTCTAAATGTCATGATTGTGGATAACAATGATGAGGACCCTGCGACGTATGAAGAAGCGATGATGAGCCCGTATTCCAACAAATGGCAAGAAGCCATGAAATCCGAAATAGGATCCATGTATGATAACAAAGTGTGGACTTTGGTAGACTTACCCGATAGCCGAAAGGATGTCGAGAATAAATGGATCTTCAAGAGAAAACAGATGCCGATGGTAATATTACTGTCTATAAAGCTCGACTTGTCGCAAAGGGTTTCCGACAAATTCAAGGTGTTGACTACGATGAGACTTTCTCACCTGTAGCGAAGCTAAAATCTGTGAGGATTTTGTTAGCAATAGCTGCATTTTTCGATTATGAGATTTGGCAGATGGATGTCAAAACGGCGTTCCTTAATGGAGACATTGAGGAAGAGTTGTATATGGTACAACCCAAAGGTTTTGTCGATCCTAAAAGTGCTGAAAAAGTATGCAAACTTCAGCGTTCAATTTATGGACTGAAGCAAGCATCGAGAAGTTGGAACCGACGCTTTGATAAGGTGAATAAAGACTTCGGGTTTATACAGTGTCATGGAGAGGCCTGTATTTACAAGAAAGTGAGTGGGAGCTCTGTAGCATTCCTGATATTATATGTAGATGACATATTATTGATTGGGAATGAGATAGAACTATTAAGCAGTGTAAAAGGTTATTTGAATAATAGTTTTTCAATGAAAGACCTTGGTGAAGCATCGTATATATTAGGCATCAAGATTTATAGAGATAGATCAAGACGCCTAATAGGTCTATCACAAAGTACATACCTGGACAAGACTCTAAAGAAGTTTAGAATGGACGAAAGTAAGAAAGGATTCTTACCTATGTTACCAGGCAAGGTCTTGAGTAAGACTCAAGGTCCGGCTACGACAGAAGAAAGAGAAAGGATGAGTCAGATCCCCTATGCTTCAGCAGTAGGCTCTATTATGTATGCCATGCTATGTACTAGACCGGATATAGCACATGCTGTTAGTTTGACTAGCAGATATCAAAGTGATCCAGGAATGGAACACTGGACAGCGGTCAAAAATATCCTGAAGTACTTGAAAAGAACTAAGGATATGTTTCTTTGTTATGGAGGTGACCAAGAGCTCGTTGTAACCAGTTACACCGATGCAAGTTGGAACACTGATCCTGATGACTCTAAGTCTCAGTCTGGGTACGTGTTTATATTGAATGGTGCTGCAGTAAGCTGGGTAAGCTCAAAGCAGTGCACGGTGGCGAAGTCTTGAACAGAATTGGAGTACATAGCGGCTTCAGAGGCTTCATCAGAAGCGGTATGGATGAAGAGGTTCATTGTAGAGCTCAGTGTGGTTCCTAGTGCATTGGACCCATTAGTCATCTACTGTGACAACATGGGTGCCATCGCCAATGCACAGGAACCAAGGTCACACAAGAGGCTGAAGCATATCAAGCTGCGTTAACATTCGATTCGCGAGTACATCGAAGATGAAGAAGTAAAGATTTGCAAAGTACACACTGATCTGAATGTAGCAGATCCGTTGACTAAAGCTCTCCCTAGGGCAAAGCATGACCAACACCAGAATGCCATGGGTGTTAGGTACCTTACAATGTAGTCTAGATTATTGACTCTAGTGCAAGTGGGAGATGTTGGAGATATGCCCAAGAGGCAATAATAAAAGTGGTTATTATATATCTTTGTGTTTATGATAAATGTTTATATACAATGCTATAATTGTATTAACCGAAACATTGATACATGTGTGTTATGTAAACAACAATGAGTCCCTAGTATGCCTCTTAACTAGCTTGTTGAGTAATAGATGATTAGTTTCATAATCATGAACATTGGATGTTATTAATAACAAGGTTATATCATTGTATGAATGATGTAATGGACACACCCAATTAAGCGTAGCATAAGATCACGTCATTAAGTTATTTGCTATAAGCTTTCGATACATAGTTACCTAGTCCTTATGACCATGAGATCATGTAAATCACTTATATCGGAAAGGTACTTTGATTACATCAAACGCCACTGTGTAAATGGGTGGTTATAAAGGTGGGATTAAGTATCCGGAAAGTATCAGTTGAGGCATATGGATCAACAGTGGGATTTGTCCATCCCGATGACAGATAGTGTTGTGGGTATACTTCATGGGTGTACCATCGACAGTGCCTAGATCCGGCAAGCCCGGGTGGCCCACAGACGGTGATGAGGCATGTGGCCCATCGGGCGGCCCAGTTGCTGTTGATCATGTAAGAAGAAGTCCAGCCCAGGATCAGCAGGCCGGATCCGCACCGACCTAGGAGTGACCCGGATCCAGGGAGGCCCATGAGGAACCCGGATCCAGTACGACGTGTATGGAAGGCGGATCCGTGACGTGTACGGCAAGATATTGTACCGTAGCTAGGCTGTCTGTAATCCGGCTAGGACTCTCCATGTAAACCCTAGATCCGTGCGCCTTTATAAGCCGGATCCCGGGAGCACTAGAGGACAACCACAACTCATTGTAACAACGCGAAAGCGCCCAGATAATTCCAGACAAGCAGCGAGAGGCCCTCGTCATCGTGCGTGTGTTCCGAAGCCGGGTAACTCGCGTACCACCGTCCCGTGTGCACTCCGCCCCTATGGCCCCTACTTCTTCTCCCCTCGTGAGGATCCCTCCTCCGAGGTACCGTCGATTAGGCAACGACAGCTGGCGCCCACCGTGGGGCCTCGTGGCGTCCGGAGGCCGGAACCGGGAGGGTTCCGCCATGGGAAGCTACGACGACACCATCGCCGTGGGGCGCGTCCCTTACGCCGGGAATCTGCCGATCGTCCCTCCGGATGAGTGCCGGATTCCGGCTAGGACAAACCCCGTCAAGCTCTCCATCGTCCCAATTGGCGGCATTCACATCTTCATCGGGGAAACCGTCGATTCCGACGGAAACCCACCGGTAAGTAACGCGTACGCGACCGCCGCAGAGCCGGACGCCGTCGCGAAGATCCGATCTCGAGATGCAGGAGCTTCCCAAGGAAGATTCCGCCTGGATCCGGAAATTTCAAAGCCCACCCAATCCGCCCCCGAGCAGGAAACAAAGGTGGAAGACCAATGCGCATCCGCCCGGGTTTCCCGTGTGTTAGAAAAGCAGAGGTGCCACTTCGTACACTTCTTGGCCCATACCGCCGAACCGCCCCTCAAGAAGACGGAGTTGGTCCCGAGCAGTAGAGGCACCGGAGAAGCGGCGCGGATCCGGATCGAGCTCAGCCTTGTCGGAGAAAGCGAAGCTCCGGTTGAAGAGTCGATCTTGGGCAATCCGAGCCCAATTTCCGGCGACACCCCGTCCACGGAATCCGATGACTTCGTTCGCAAGATAAGGGAGTACGGATACGGCGATCAGCCCGAAGTCGACTCCGCCCAGCCCAAGCAGTGTTCTCGCAACGATAGCAGCGCTGGGACAAACCGGATCCGGAGACCAAGTCAGCCAATCCGACCCCCAACCATCCCATCAAGGATCTCCAATGTCTCGGGTGCGACCCCAAAGGGATTCTCCCTCGAGGAAATCTTGTCGCCAGAGGAGGTGGCCGCGCGAGCAGCTCTTAACACACCTATAACCCCGGGCGACGCCGCGGATCCGGAGGCCCTAGAGACCGCCGTAAAGGAAATGCTGGCCACAGCCCAAGAGGCTCGCCGATACCGAAGCTGCGTTAAGGACAGAAGGGCAGATCATGCAGCTCGGACGGAAAACTTCGAGAGACAGGACCGCGAGATCGCCGCCACACTCGAGCAGTGTCAAGAGCATGAGGGCTGAGTGGGAGGTAAAGATGACCTATGCGCAGCGTGAGGCCGATCGAATTGTTAGAGAAGCAATTCCGCCTCGCAGATACCCTTCAACACGCCCGCGATCACCAGCTCGCCGGAAACTCCAAAGGACAACATGCGTAAAGCAACGGAATTGCCGAAGAAGACGGACGAAGAAGTTGACATCAACTATCTCCGCACACTCGTCGCTTCAAGCAAGGCAGCAGCAGAGCAAGGCGTATACTTCGCGCAGGTTGGAATCCAATCCGGATAACCGTGTATCTACCGCGCGAAGGACGATGAATCGCACACCGGATCGTCTGAGCGCGAAGAAGGGCCAGGGAGCACCCAAATCCGATCCCCGTTCCGTCACGTACGCCTCCGTCGGATCCAAGGAAGGGAAAGGACGCGATGTACTCCGAAGAGACAAATACCGCAACCCCTCGCCTCCACCCAACGGTTACCCGCGACCCCTCGCCGCCGTAGTCCAGCCGGAAACACCAGGCCCATGGGGCATGGTGCGCTTGTTATCCGCGACAACGTGCTGCCAAGAAACGAAACAGGGAGCGCTCGCCGGAACCTCGCCGGAATCGAACAATGTTCATGAACCCGAGCCCAGGAGGAGTCGGAATGAAGACCGCGGTCCGTAGCCTCGCCGGAACCGCGATCCGGAACCTCGTCGGAGCCGCGACCCGTAACCTCGCAGAGCCGGGACCCGCAGCCTCGTCGGAGCCGTGACCCGAGCCTCGCCGGAACGACCAGTGGCAGCCAGCCGCCAAGGCGAAGGCAGCCACAGGAGCCGGAGTCGCACCAGGAAGGCCGAGGAGATTCGGATGGCGGAAGCAAGAAGTCGACCGCCCACCTCGCAGGTCTCCTCCCCACCACCTAGCGGTGGAGGCGGAGGTGGAGGCGGAGGCAATGGCCGGAGATCTCGCTCTCGCACAAAGTCTCCTCGCCACGGCTCGCGCGACGCGCGGGACCGCCTTAACGAGTACAGAACCGACTACATTGGCCCGAAGTGCTTTGGCAGGATGATTCGAGAGGAACCAAAGCCAAGGATGAACCTCAAGCTACCCGGAAATCCGAAGCACTATGATGGCACCGAAAGGCCGGATACCTGGATCGAGGATTACTACAACGCCGTAACCTTCGCCGGAGGAACCCCTAACATCGCTCGCCGCATGCTCCAGCTTGTACCTTGTAGGTCCAGCCCGGATCCGGCTCGCTGACCTCGAGAAGAACTCCATCTTTTGCCGGTTCGACCTCGAAGAATGCTTTTGAGAAACACTTCAGGGGCACCTACAAGAGACCTCGCCACAACAAGCGACCTACAGTGCTTGCATCCGAAGAAGGGCGAAACATCAAGGAATTTCCTCACCCGATGGTTGGCATGCGAAACGAGTGCGAGAACGTTGACAACCGCACGGCAATGCACGCCTTCATTGGGGGCTTGCAGCGAGGAGGATTGCCGCGACACAAGCTAACCCGCATGGTCAATGCAAATCAACCGACGTTGGATGACATGATCACCATCGCTAGCGATCACACCGCCGCCGACGACGACGCAGGCGGTGATCTCGCAGCCACAAGCAATCCCCCCGCACCAACAAAAGAAGAACCGTGACAACGGCGGCAGCAGCAGCCATAAGCGCAAGAACCCCGATGACCGAAGAGTGGCGGATCCGAGATGGTCGCCATGGCGTTTCAACGCGGAGGTCCAGGAGGCGGAAGAGGACGCGGACGCGGAGGCGGAGCCGGCAGGGGTCAGCAAGCATACCTCCGAGGTCACCGCCGCCGGATCCCGCGCACCGCAAACCTATGAGGAGTACAGAGACATGCCCTCGCCCGGCCCATCTCGGATCCGGTTACAGGAAAGTCCACTCATACCAACCGCAACCGCAAGTGGGTCAATGATCTAAAGAACGACCCGAGGCCGGATACAAGCGCGCCCGAAGCACCGCCCTCGCGGAAAAGGTGGCAAGGGCAAGAACAAGGACAAGGAGGACGATAGTTCCGAGGCGATGGATGAGGATGATAACTCGCCGGATCCCAAGGCAGGATCCGCAGGAAAATCCAACCCATTCGACAAAAAGAGCGTGGGGGCTTACCACACTTTCCTCGGAACCCCAACAAGCACGCGCCTCCAAGTCAGCCTACCCGGATCCCGAACGCCATAGTTCCGGCCGTGCCGCAAGCACGTCGGTGGTCGGAAATCCCGTGCACATTTGATCGGAAGGATCATCCCGCAATTGTGCCGAAGGAATGCTACGCCTTGGTTGTAAGTCCCCGCATCGATGGGTATGACTTCTCCAAGTGCCTCATGGATGGTGGAGCTAGCCTGAACATCATGTACCCGGAGACTCTAGAGCGGATGAACCTCACCAAGGAACAGCTCAAACACAGCACCACCGAGTTTCATGGCGTGGTTCCGGTAAGAAGGCGAACTCCCTCAGCAGCATCACACTTCCCGTGGCTTTTGGCGATGTTCATAATTTCCGCGAAGAGAAGATCACGTTTGAAGTTGTGCCCTTCAAGAGCTCCTACCACGTCATCTTCGGCAGGCCCACCTACCACAAGTTCCACGCAAGAGCGTGCTACATCTACAACAAGCTCAAGATTCCGGGTCCTAAAGGTATGATTACCGTATCCGGAGATTACAAAAAAGCTCATGAGTGCGAGTTAGGCGAAGCCGCCTTCGCAGAATCTGTGATATCCGGAGAAGAGCTGAAAGGCTACAGAGCCGCGGTGGATCCGACTGAAATGCAGACCACCAAGAAGCAAATCTCCGAGCAGTAAAACCTCCTTCAAGCCCGCGATAGAAACCAAGAAGCATGACCTCATTCCAGGTGACTCTTCCAAGCAGTGTTTCGCCGGAGCCAACATGGACCCCAAATAGGAAAGCGCGCTCGTCGAGTTCCTCCGCGCTAACATGGATATCTTCGCATGGCAACCTTCTCGACATGTCCGGAGTACCTAGGGAACTCGCCGAGCACTACCTCAACATAAATCCGGGGGCCAAACCAAGTGAAGCAAGCTATGCGACGCTTTGGAGATAAGAAGCGCCGCGCCATAGGAATGGAACTAGCAAAGTTACTAGAAGCAGGTTTTGTAATAGAAGTTATCCATACCGATTGGGTCGCGAATCCCGTCCTTGTACCCAAAAAGAACACCGAAATACTAAGAATGTGCATCGATTACTCGGCTTGAACAAACATTGCCCGAAGGATCCGTTCCCCTTGCCGCGCATTGACCAAGTCATTGATTCGACGGCGGGGCGGAACTTCTGTGTTTTCTTGATGCGTATTCCGGTATCATCGGATCCGGATGAAGGAATCCGACCAAAAGGCGACTTCATTCATTACCCCGTTTGGTACTTACTCGCTATGTTACTATGCCCTTTGGTTTGAAAAATGCAGGTGCTACTTACCAACGTACGATGCAGCGGTGCCTCGAAGGACCAAATTGGCCGGAACGTGCACGCTTACGTCGACGACATCGCGGTCATGACCCGGAAAGGATCCGACTTGATCGGCGATCTCACGTAAACCTTCGACAACCTCCGCAGGTACAAGATGATGTTGAATCCGCTGAAGTGCGTCTTTGGCGTGCCAGCCGGAAAACTCCTTGGCTTCATAGTCTCTCACAGAGGCATTGAGGTTAACCCGGAAAAGATCAAGGCAATCATGTGCATCAAAAGGCCAACTTGTCTCAAAGATGTGCAACGACTAACTGGTTGTGTTGCAGCAATCGCAGGTTTGTCAGCCGTCTTGGCGAGAAGGCACTACCTCTGTACAAGCTGCTGAAGAAAACAGACAAATTTGTCTGGGACGACGCAGCTGATGCAGCTCTCCGAGGGTTGAAGGAGATACTCACCTCCCCGCCTATCTTGGCAGCTCCAGCAGAGTCAGAGCCAATGCTCCTTTACCTGGCAGCTACCAACAAAGTCGTCAGCCTCGTCATCGTGGTGGAGCGAAAGGAAGAAGGTCATGAATATGACGTCCAGAGACCTGTCTACTACATCAGCCGAGGTGCCGACGGAATCAAAACAGAGATATCCTCACTTTCGAAGCTAGCTTATGGCGTGTTCCTAGGCAGCCGGAAGCTGAGGCATTATTTCCAAGAGCATCCAAGAATGAGCCGTGAGCAAGGCTCCGCTGTCAACAATTCTCAACAACGCTGACGCAACAGGACGTACGGCTAAATGGGGCATCGAATTATCCGCCTTCGACATCGCTTACAAGCCAAGGACTGCGGTAAAATCCCAGGTTCTGGCGGATTTCGTTGCAGATTGGACAGAAGCTCCGGATGCAAGTCTGGAGCCGGAACCAGAGACATGGGTCATGCACTTCGACGGATCCAAGCAGCACCAAGGCTCAGGAGCCGGAGTCACCCCGAAGTCCCCTACCGGAG
This sequence comes from Lolium rigidum, assembly GCF_022539505.1. Classification (NCBI taxonomy): domain Eukaryota; kingdom Viridiplantae; phylum Streptophyta; class Magnoliopsida; order Poales; family Poaceae; genus Lolium; species Lolium rigidum. The sequence goes on from NC_061509.1 coordinate 279,723,530, forward strand.
AAGAACTGCAGTATGTTCTGCAGATCCACTTCGAAGCTACCAACAATATGGCGGAATATGAGGCTCTACTACACGGCCTGCGCATCGCTAAGGAAATAGGGATCAAGCACATCATATGCTGTGGAGATTCCGACCTGGTGGCACAACAAGTAGCCGGAACCCGGAACGCCGTAAATTCCGTCATGGCGGCCTACAGAGACGAAGTTGACGAGATCGCCAAGAGCTTCCTCGGATACGAAGTCAAGTACGTCGGAGAGACGACAACACAGCGGCGATATGCTATCCAAGCTCGGATCCGGCAGAAGCCAATTCCGCCCGGCATTTTCCTCGGAGCATCTCCGGATACCCTCGCTAAGGGCGCTAACCCGGAAAACCCGCAGGTGGCGGTGTCTCCGGCTAGGGAAGTGATGGCTATCATTCCGGCTTGGACCCAGCCTTTCCCGGACTACCTCATCGATCGAAGTTGCCGGAGGACGAGGTCCTCGCACGACAGCATCGTCGACGAGCAAGAACCTACACAATAGTTGATGGACAGCTCTACAAACGAAGTGCAGCAGGGGTATTTCTTAAATGCGTCTCCAATCAAGATGGCATTGAAATCCTCGTAGAGATCCACGCAGGGGACTCGCGGGCATCACGCCGCTCCCGCATCACTCGTTGCAAAAGCTTTTCTGCTAGGTTTCTACCGGCTTACGCCTAAAGAAGACGCCGATAAAATAGTCAAGACCCGCCGAGGTTGCCGCGACTACGCTACTCAACCAAACGCTCCAGCCCAAGAGCTGAAGACCATACCTATCACCCGGCCATTTGCGGTCCGGGGGCTCGATATGGTTGGTAAGTTAAAAAGATCATCTCCCGGCGGTTTTGAGTACCTCCCGGTCGCCGTTGACAAGTTCAGCAAATGGATCGAGGCTAAGCCGTGAGAAAAGCCGACGGTGCTACGGCACTAAAATTCGTCTCGCAGCCTCGTGATGAGATTCGGCATCCCACACAAAGCATAATCACGTATAATGGCACAAACTTCGCTCAAGGAGAGTTAAGGGATTATTGTGACACAATGGGGATCCGACCGGACCTTGCATCCGTGGCTCATCCACAATCTAACGGTCAGTGTTGAAAGGGCTAACGGTCTAATATTATCGTGAATTAAGCCGCGCCTCGAAGAACCGCCGCGACGAGCAGCTGGAGCTTGGGCCGACGAGTTGGAAGCCGTTCGTGGAGTTTACGAACCACCCCTACCGCATCAACAGTGGTTTACCCCTTTTTCCCGGTATACGGATCCGAAGCCGTGCTTCCCTCCGACATCATCCACGACTCACCGCGAGTTTCCGCCTACAATGAAGAAACAACTGACGAGGCCGGACAGCCTATCTCGTGGACCTGATCGAGGAAGCTCGGAACTTAGCAGCATCGCAGATCCGCCATCTATCAGCAAAAGCTCCGACGTTATCACAGCCGTCGAGTTCGGAAACGCTCCTTTATGGCAGGAGACCCGGTCCTCCGCCTTCGACAGGTGAAAGACCATAAGCTGCAATCTCCATGGGAAGGACCCTTCGTCGTTAGCAAAGTGCTTCATAACGGGTCGTACTACCTTGTCGATTTCCGCGAGTTAAGGGATAGACTCGCTAACCGGCACCGGAAACGCAAGCGTGAGGATCCGGATGACATCTACGATGAAACAGATCGCCCTTGGAATATCGCACAGCCTACGTCCTTTCTACACTTAGCATATATTTTCCGAGTTCTAAACTCTGTAATAGTTATACATGATCAATGAAATAAAGCTTCCGGTTCACTCTTTTGAGTCTTTTACCTCCTTTACTTGTTCATTTTAGATCGTGTATGTTTTTTCCAACTAAAACCGCAGAGTTGGATTTTTTCCGCCTAGGCGTGTATGAAAGTTGTGATTTTCAAAATCGTCCTTTAGGACGTAAGCTTAAGTTTTCTCGATAAAGTTGTTATCTCGTTGCGAACTCGTGGATTCCTAGTAGCGATTTCCGGCACCTATGCCCGGGGGCTTGTTTCCGCGGTTATGGACGGACCGCCATTGGGCTTCGCTGCCGCTGGCGAGCGTTTCCGGCTAAGGTTTTCCGGCTCGTGGAAGGTCAAGCGAGCAAGCCGGAAAATAACGAAGTCAGCACTTGCTTTCCGACATAAAACGAAACATGCACATAATATTTAACGGATAGCAGGATAAGTTTTTCCGCCCCATGCATAATCGTTTCGTTCCTAGCTACTTAAGAATTTAAAGTCTTATTACAAACCCTCGCTGGGGCCAAAATGATGCATTGTTTTTCCCGCAGGAATAAAGTTTTCACTCCGCTCCTTGGCCGGAGAAGTCTTGCCCTCCGATCCCGTTCCTTGGCACCTTCGCCGCTCTGGATCTTGTTCCTTGGCACCTTCGGCCGGAGAAGACACCTCTTCTTCACTTCCTTTTTCCTCAGAAGCAGCAGTGCTGGTCTTGGGTTCCTCTTGGGGAGCATCCTTGGAGCTGGTCCAGGTAAACTGGGCTCCGGATTCCGCAGGTCGCGCCTTGGCCTCGAGTTCCTTTTGAAGTTCCGCTTCCAAGGGCTCGTCAGCTGCGAGGACGACCTTGTCGTAGAATTCCTCGTGCCGGATCCTGCGCGCGATACGGGTGTCGTAGCCACTCACTGCATCCAGCAGCAAGCCGACATCCGCATCCGGAGGAACGCCCGTGGTCACTTCATCAAGATCAAGACCCGGAGTGTGTGCCAGGCACATGGTCAAGGCCATTGCAGCTGCGCCGCGGGCTGAAGATGCTTGCAGATCTGTCACCAGCTCCGGCAGAACATCCATCTTGCCAATAAGCTTGCGCACGTCGCAAGTGCGGCTCCTCTTGATGTTCAAGTTATGGCATATTTTGCGGGAGGCGGAGATGAGATCCTTACAGTCATCACCCGCGAGTTGCAGAAGATCGTCTCGTGGGAACAAATTCCGGCGCTGTTCCGGGTACCCAAGCGGCTCTACATAAAAAGATAATCAGGATATAAGCACGCAATTTGAGCGCAAAGTAAAAAAAGAATCGGAGCAAATATCTTGACAAGGTTCCGATATCATACCCAAGATGTTCTCATTGAGCAAGTCCCAGTGCTGCTCCGCTGTCTCCATAAATTTCCGGAGTCCGTTGAGCTCTTTTTGCTGCCTCCTGATGGTCTCGCTATCAGCTTTCTTTTTCAGCTCCAGCTCGCCCTTCTCCCTGATATGCTCGGAGTTTGTCTCCGCCAGCTGCTTTTCGGCCTGCTCCCTCTTAAGTTCCGCCTCCTTTAGCTTCGTCTCCAATTCTTGGTACGAGGAGCGCAGGTTCTCAAGTTCAGTCGAAGCTGTTGCAAGGGAGGAGGATGCGCCTATAATAATATACGTTAACAGCAAATTTGAAGTCGAAATTTGGTTAATAACGAAGAAGGCGGAAACCAACCTTGGGCGTCCGCCAGTTGTTTAGCCAGCTTCCGCATTCTCATCCTTCAAGGTCCGGATATTTTCCGCCTGACTCAGAGTAACGCGGCGCTGCAAGGCAATGTTCTTGTGCAGCTCGTAGTGCAGCGCCTGCTGTTCCTGTAAAATTAAAATAGCGCAGGAGTTAAAATTCCGCCTTTCGCAGTGGTTTCCTTTAAAGCATCATTGCCGGAACTTTTCCGCCATAATGCTTGGGGGCTACTGGTCCATTCTAAAAAACTTTCCCGGAAGTAATCTCTTTCTAAGCATTTAAGCGCTAACTACTTTTGGAGTTTCCGCCTACATGCTTGGGGGCTACCGGGGAGTACCTTTTGCTTGCGTATAAGTTGATCGCAGAACCGGCCAATGTTTTTCTTGAAGTCCCGGATTTCCGATGTCCCGGAATCCGGCTTCCCCGTGCGTTGTTCATCATGGCGTTGAGCAGGTCTTGTTCAAGCTCCCACTTCTCCGCCTCAGTCAGCTTGTTAAAAAACTTGGTGGCATACGCCTTGGGGGTGGAAGTGGTGTCCGCCGGATCTCCGAAGTTCTTCGGAAAAACGACTATGTCGCCAGCGCCTTCTCCAGCCTTCTCGGAAGTGACTTCCGCATCTCCTTGGCCTTGTGTTTCCGCCTCTTCTTGGGCAGGGCCTTTGGCCTTGGGATCTTCTTCCTCCGCATGCCCGCTGCTAACCGGAATTATTTCCGGTGGAGTGTTTTCGGCAGGCGGGGGAGATGGGTCAGCCTGAGGAGGCGATGGTTGAGGAGTTGGGTGGGAAGCGCTGGGTGGAACTGGAGTAGAGGGACCAACAGCCGGAGATTTCTTCATGTACTTCGTGATGGGCTCCTGGCTGGTGGTCCGCGTGGCAGCGGTTTTCGGATTCCTGCAAACAAGTGAAAGGGTTTAGACAAGAAATAGTTTCGCTAAGTTGAAATCGCATCATGCTCGGAAACTTACGGGGCACCGGGAATGATGGGGCGTGTGCCCTGGCCAGCCGTCGAGAGCATCCGTAGACGCGCACGCTCCGCCTTCCTTGAGTCAAGCGGAGGTGGTTTCGTCGTCTTTGGCTTCTTGGCGGAGGCCTCGCCGCTAGCTCCGGCTTCGGAGCCGGAGCCTTGGCGCGGGGACGCTTTGTAGGTCGAGGAGCCGCCTTGCGGGGTGCCTGGTCCTCTTCCTCCTCGTCGTCTTCCGGAGCCTCCTCCGCCGTGTCGCTGGTAACGGGGACGCGAATGATGGTGCGGAAGTTGTCCTCCGCCAATGTATTGAGCTGGAAGGAAAATGAACAAAAGTTAGAGTTAAACATCAAAAAACTTGTGAAGTTTGAAGTAGCGGAAAGAACGAAGCTTACCGGAGGACACTGATCGTTCGTGTAGATATCCTTGAAAAGTTCCGGGACCTGTTGGCCCCTCGGAATCTTCACCAGCGTCTTGATCCTTCTCTTCAGAGAATCAGCCGGAAGATCATGGCGGGTAACCCGGAGAAGATCGTCTGCCCCGGTATAAGCGCACATCAGGCGCGCGTTGTAGCGAAGAGGCTGGATTCTCCGGGAGAACCAGCTAAGCGTGAGCTGGGCTCCGGTCAGTCCGTCGTGGACTAGCCAGGAGATTCTCCGCGCGGCTTTCTCCAAAGTTGGGGTCAGGGCGAGTGGAGGCACGAAGCTCCAGCCTTGCAAGTTCTTCCGGAGGTTCGTTCACAAATTGGGGGAGGCCTTCGTGGACACCCGGAACGGAAGCATTCTTCTCGTAGAACCATCCGGCATTCCAAGCACCGGACGGACTCGTGTGAATCATGGGGAGGATACATGCGATTAGGGCGGAGCATGAACGTCATGCTTCCGCAGTTCACCATTGCTTTGTCCTTAGTTTCTTTCTTCACTCGAAAAAGAATTGCCACAACTTGACATCCGGCCGGATCCCAAGATGTCCTTCGCGAGAGTCACGAAGTTGGACAAGAGAAGGTATGAATTTGGGCAAATGTTGTGGGGCTGGAGCCCGTAAGTGTTGAGGATGGAGAGAAAAATTCCGAACAAGGGAGTGAAAGTCCGCGTTCCACCCAAGCCTTGGTCATGACAACTTCTCCGGCTTCGGCTTGGGGGCGTCGGAGTCACGAACGAAACTCCAGGTGTGTGGAGATCATTCCCTCGTTCGGGAGCTCTCTAAGCTCCACGTCGGTGGTTGCGCAAGGCCACCATTGACCTCGTTCTCCTTCACGGATCCGAGCCTTGGACGCCCTCTTGTTTTCCGCCTCCCGCACCTTTGCCGCCATCCGAGCTTGTCCCTCGAGTTCTTCTTGGAGCTCTTGGAGGGTAGGGATCCGGCTTGGAGCGGTGCTGGAAGATGCGGAAAAAGGTTGAGCTAGTCTGATGTCGGAAACATACGGTGGCAGGAATGATATAGGATCCGGGCATATGGGTTCTATTTGGTTGGGATCCGGGCTACTCGAAGAGCTACCAGTGCAAAGTGACGATTCGAGTGGCATGCTTCCGGCTGCACCCATACAAAGTGTCTGAGTACCCGGATCACTAAGCCTATCTTCTACACTAGGTTGTCTTCTACAAGTCCGGCGTACTTACCGCTAATGGCGCGGTGGTGCGACGAAGCTCCGGCGGAAGATGAGGTCGCCGAACTTGAAGGAAATTGATCCGCGTGACCACAAATTGGCGGCGGAGCGAGTTTCCCGATCAAACGTGAGAATCTTGGTGCGAGGGGAGCCTCGGTTCGGCGGCGCGCGAAGTTCGCCGGCGCGAAGCTCGCCGGAATCAAGATCTGGCGGGCGGCGCGGCGCGAGGAGGAAGACGATGTGGTGAGAGGGGGTGAAAGAATGAATTTTTACCGGGCCGCGGGGTATTTATAAGCCGCGCTCGGAGATTCGGGATCCGGATCCAACGGTGGAAACTGAACGGTCGCGCCGTTGGATGGATGACATGTGTTTAGGTCAAATGCGGTAAAACGACGTGGAGGTAACTTAACCATGCACTCCCGAAAATTCCGGCTGAAGATTTGCATCTGCGAAAATTTAGCGCGGGAAATGAGGAAGTTGTGCGCGGGAAATACGGAACTTCCGTTGTTAAGCATAACCTAAAGGTGAAGGATTTCCGAAGCCGTTCGAGTCTTTTAAGACTCCGGGTAACTCTGTGAAGATAAGATTGGCTTTGATTCGAGCAGGGAGTAACCCGGAAATGTTCTTTGGAACGTCGATGGATGAAGTCCCGCGGGATGGGAGCATTTTCCGGCTATAAGTTGGAAAAGGAAGAAAATGCAAGGTTGGAGCTCTTCAAGTTTCTCCGCGTTACCAACGTTTGCCGGAGATCATGATGGACCAAGCAAGGCGGAAATTGCAGGGGAAACTCGGAGAACTCGGGGGCTACCGTTGTGGGTATACTTCATGGGTGTACCATCGACAGGTGCCTAGATCCGGCAAGCCCGGGTGGCCCACGGACGGTGATGAGGCATGTGGCCCATCGGGCGGCCCAGCTTGCTCGTTGATCATGTAAGAAGAAGTCCAGCCCAGGATCGGCAGGCCGGATCCGCACCGACCTAGGAGTGACCCGGATCCAGGGAGGCCCATGAGGAACCCGGATCCAAGATCGACGTGTATGGAAGGCGGATCCGTGACGTGTACGGCAAGATATTGTACCGTAGCTAGGCTGTCTGTAATCCGGCTAGGACTCTCCATGTAAACCCTAGATCCGTGCGCCTTTATAAGCCGGATCCCGGGAGCACTAGAGGACAACCACAACTCATTGTAACAACGCGAAAGCGCCCGCATAATTCCGGACAAGCAGCAGTAGGCCCCGTCATCGTGCAGGTGTTCCGAAGCTGGGTAACTCGCGTACCACCGTCCCGTGTGCACTCCGCCCTATGGCCCCTACTTCTTCTCCCCCTCGTGAGGATCCCTCCTCCGAGGTACCGTCGATTAGGCAACGACAGATAGGTATACTCTGGGCCCTCTAGGTGGAATGTCGTCTAATGTCTTGCAAGCATATGAATAAGTTCATAAGAGACCACATACCACGGTACGAGTAAAGAGTACTTGTCAGGAGACGAGGTTGAACAAGGTATAGAGTGATACCGATGATCAAACCTCGGACAAGTAAAATATCGCGTGACAAAGGGAATTGGTATCGTATGTGAATGGTTCATTCGATCACTAAGTCATCGTTGAATAGGTGGGAGCCATTATGGATCTCCAGATCCCGCTATTGGTTATTGGTCGGAGAGAGTTCTCACACATGTCCACATAGTTCGCGAACCGTAGGGTGACACACTTAAGGTTTGATGCTGTAATAGTAGAACTTGAATATGGAATGGAGTTCGAAGTATTGTTCGAAGTCTCGGATGGGATCCCGAACATCACGAGGAGTTCCAGAATGGTCCAGAGAATAAGATTCATATATAGGAAGTCATATTCCAAGTTTGGAAATGATCCGGTGCATTTATGGAAGGTTCTAGAAGGTTCTAGAAAAGTCCGGAAGAAATCACTTTGGAAGGCGGAGTCCCGAAGGGACTCCACCTCCCATGGCCGGCCAACCCTAGTGGGGGAGCCAAGGTGTACTCCACCAAGGTGGCCGGCCACCCCCCCACATGGAAGGGTGGGAATCCCACTTGGGTGGGAGTCCCACCTTGGGTAGGTTTCCCTACTACATGGAAGGTTTTGGGTTGGGGTCTTATTCGAAGACTTGTAGTCCAACACTTGGGGTTCCACCTATATAATGAGGGGCATAGGGGAGGGGGCCGGCCACCAAAAAGCCACCAAGCTGGCCGCACCCCTTGAGGCCGGCCACCCCCTCTCCCAAACCCTAGCCGCCCCCTCTCTCCTCCACCTCTCCCGCACGCTTAGCGAAGCTCCGCCGGAGATCTCCATCGCCACCGCCACCACGCCGTCATGCTGCCGGATTCAAGGAGGAGCTACTACTTCCGCTGCCCGCTGGAACGGGGAGAAGGACGTCGTCTTCATCAACGCCGAACGTGTGACCGAGTACGGAGGTGCTGCCCGATCGTGGCACCGTGATCAAGATCTTCTACGCGCTTTTGCAAGCGGCAAGTGATCATCTACCGCAACAACAAGAGCCTCATCTTGTAGGCTTTGGAAATCTTCAAGGGTGAGTCTCGTTCATCTCCTCGTTGCTCCCGTCTTCTAGATTGCATCTTGGCTTGGATTGCGTTCTCGCGGTAGGATTTTTTTTGTTTTCTATGCAACGTATCCCTAGAGCTAGTAGGATGGCAAAATACATTACTTAACAGAAGTGTGTATTAAAGGTGTATACAAGATACAACCAAGATTTTTTGCTAGTCCGTAGAATACTAGATAGGTATACGAACTTCAATTGGATGAAGTGAGTATCGCGGAGTTGGAATCTTCACCGGATCAAATAGTCAAAAGAGTTTTTGATTTCATCAGAGACGATGAAGAGACTTGCATTTGCAAGAAATTAAGTGGGAGCGCTAAGAAATATTTATAATACTTATGTAGATGACATATAGTTGGTTATAAATGATGTAATCATATACTTGATTAAAAAGGTTTAATTAAGAATTAACTTAGTGAAAGGATAAGGACTGAAACATATTTAGTGTTAAGATCTATGAAGATAGATTGAAACACACAATAAGTTTAAGTCAAAGTACATAGAATGGATATTGAAGTAGTTCAATATAGAAATATTAAGAAGGTGTTCTTTTCATGCAAAGGTTTAACAAGACTTAAGTGTAATTGACACTCAATGAGTAAAAACACATGAGTGATTTTAGATCACGAATAATATGTACAAAATCAGATGTCCTATACTCTAAAGAGTTAGGACCATATACCAGAATGATTCATGTGATGATCATTGGACAAACAGTAAGAATATCCCTGTGTGCTTTAGAAGAACCAAGGATACATATATATTTTATATGGGGTAATGACAAACAAAACGCTGTAAGGTGTTGCACCGATATTTGTTTGGTCACATATAAAAATTCAAATCTCAATTGGGCTAAGTATTTAAAAGGTAGCACAATGCTAGATTTAGAAGAGTTCTAAATATTGTGACGGATTCTACAAACGAAGGTATAGTATGTCATTGTTTTGACAATGACTGAGGATGTTTAAATCAAAAATTTCTTTGAGAACTTGGTGTAGTCCCGATAGTGTCAGAACTTTGAAGCTATATTGTGTGTGACAATATTAGTGACATATTTCAGACCGCGGAATTAAGGCTCCACCAGAAGACCAAAACATATTTAATGCCGACTTATTTGGAAATGAGTGATGCGTTGAGACGCAAATGAATTACAAAATACATACGTTTCTGAGCATGTCAGATCCGTTGACTAAAACTTCTCCCGTGAGCAAAACATGATAAAGCACCGGAAGGCCAAGGTGTTATATCTTTACATATGTAAACTAGATTATTGACTCTAGTGCAAGTGGGAGACTGTTGGAGATATGCCCAAGAGGCAATAATAAAATGGTTATTATGTTATATCTTTGAGTTTATGATAATGTTTACATACCATGCTATAATTGTATTAACCGAAACATTGATACATGGGTGTTATGTGAACAACAAGGAGTCCCTAGTAAGCCTCTTGTATAACTAGCTTGTTGATTAATAGATGATCATAGTTTCGTGATCATGAACATTGGATGTTATTAATAACAAGGTTATGTCATTATATGAATGATGTAATGGACACACCCAATTTAGCGTAGCATATGATCACGTCATTAAGTTCTATTTGCTATAAGCTTTCGATACATAGTTACCTAGTCCTTTCGACCATGAGATCATATAAATCACTTATGCCGGAAGGGTACTTTGATTGCATCAAACGCCACTGCGTAAATGGGTGGTTATAAAGGTGGGATTAGGTATTCGGAAAGTATGAGCTGAGGCATATGGATCAACAGTGGGATTTGTCCATCCCGATGACGGATAGATATACTTTGGGCCCTCTCGGTGGAATGTCGTCTAATTAGCTTGCAAGCATATGAATGGTTCATAAGAGACCACATACCACGGTACGAGTAAAGAGTACTTGTCATGAGATGAGGTTGAACGAGGTATAGAGATACCGATGATCAAACCTCGGACAAGTAAAATATCGCGTGACAAAGGGAATCGGTATCGTATGTAAATGGTTCAATCGATCATTAAAGTCACCGTTGAATATGTGGGAGCCATTATGGATCTCCAGATCCCGCTATTGGTTATTGGTCGGAGAGAAGTCTCAACCATGTCTGCATAGTTCGCGAACCGTAGGGTGACACACTTAAGGTTTGATGTCGTTTAAGTAGATATGGAATATGGAATGGAGTTCGAAGTTTTGTTCGGAGTCTCGGATGGGATCCGAGGACATCACGAGGAGTTCCGAATGGTCCGGAGAATAAGATTCATATATAGGAAGTCATTTTATAAGTTTGAAAATGATCCGGTGCATTTATGGAAGGTTCTAGAAAAGTCCGGAAGAAATCACTATGGAAGGTGGAGTCCCGGAGGGACTCCACTAGCATGGCCGGCCAACCCTAAGGGGGAGGAGTCCCATGTGGACTCCACCCAAGGTGGCCGGCCACCCCACCTCAAGGAAAGGTGGGAGTCCCACCTTGGGTAGGACTCCCTCCTTGAGTAGGTTTCCCACCATATGGGAAGTTTTGGGTTGGGGTCTTATTCGAAGACTTGTAGTCCAACACTTGGAGCTTCCACCTATATAATGAGGAGCCAAGGGGAGGGGCTGGCCACACCAAAGCCTTCTAGGCCGCAGCCCCCAAGTGGCCGGCGCCCTAGACCCCCTCTCTCCCCAAACCCTAGCGCCCCTCCTCCACATATCTCTCCCGCAGCGCATAGGCGAAGCCCTGCAGGAGATCTGATGAGGACATCCCTACCTCACTACTACCTCCGTCATTACAAGTTGAAGATGAACCTGCTGTGAAGCTCAAGTCCAATGAAGTTCGGATTGGACCAATTACAAGGGCTCGTGCGAAGCTACTTAAACAACAGGTGAACTTGTTTCTAAACGGTACTTTGATTGATGAGAACTTTATACTCGCCTAAGTCCTATTACTTATGTATCATCAGGTATCAAGAAGAGACGAGCATCGCACGAGGAGGAGAGGAGCAGCTGGACATGAAGACGGACGACAAGATGGCCGTGAAGCTGGACATGGAGCTGGACATGAAGATATCTCATGAACGCACGAGGGAGGAGCGGGAGGCATGCGCGAGAGGAGAAGACGACGTCCAGGCCGGTCCAGAACCCGGTCAGACCGGCCACCAGACCGGGCCGCCCGGTCCCTGGCCCGGTCGACCGGTCGGCAACCGGCCGCCAACCGGATGAGATTTATCGTACCGGGCAAAAACCGGAAAGTTGCGAAGTTTCCGGTTTCCGCCCGGTTGACCGGACCACCGACCGGCCCGCCCGGTCCACAGCCCGGTCGACCGGATTCCCGGACCGGACGCGTCCGAGTCTGTCTCGACCAGATCTATTCTGGGTCAGTTTTCTTTGTATCTTTTCGACCAGAACTTGTCCCGGATGCCTATATAAGTGCCCAGGACGCCCCCTAGCTGCTTTAGACCACGTTTAAGATAAACCCTAGTTCTTAGTTGTTTGCTTATGCAAAACTATTGAATCCCTACACCATATTGCTTGATATTGTGTAGATCTCGGTGGTCGCGCTATTCCATTGGGAATTAGACGGTTGCAACTTACCGCTTCGTGGTCGGCGGCTACGTGCGCAAGTGTGTGGAGTTGCGAATATCTTGCAGGGTTGAGAGCTGTTGCATTGGCGACAGGGACCAATCGAGAGATCTCGTTGCGTCATACAAGTTATCATCCACTACATCGTCGTGTTCCTCCGCTGCTATCATCTCGTGATCATCATCACCACCGTTGTTTACTGAGAAGATCGGGCCACCCCGTATCATCTTGGTATCAGATTTCCAGTTTTCCTCGGTAAGCCATCCACAATCCACCCCATCGTTGAGTTGTGAGTGTTTTCCTATCCAGAAAAAGACAAAAATATTAGGGTTAGGGTTTGCCATAGCCTTAGATTGCACTAATCTCAAGTTTTAGTTGCTTTTCGTAGTTGTTTTTTGCGTATCTTTGTCTTCCATCTAGTTTTTAGGGTTTGAGTATCCACCATCATCTTGTGTTTACTTTATCATCTAGTTTTAGTTTTTGTTACTCCGAGTCCACATAGCGTACAGTGTGCTTTTCCCAACCATAGCCACAGCCTATCGATATACGTGACTAGGAACTTCCCCAGAAGAGACTAGTTTTACCGCTCGTCAGGCTGCTCATTAGGGTTTGGTGCTTTGCATATTTTTGTTGGCCGTGTTATCAAGGAGTTGAGTCAGAAAAATCAAAAAAAAAAGAGAAAATAGAAAAGAAGCAAAAAGAGCTACATAGCTGCGTGTGTTATACAAAAAAAGAAAAATCCAAAAAGAAAAGTGAAGTGCTAGTTGAATCAAGTGAAGGCCTAAGTTTACTTTACTGCATCCGTAGTTGAGCAATCTTGTGCCTGTCTCGTTGAGCTTTGCTAGCGTCTCTCTAGTGCATTGCAACCTTTTCTCCACATAGTTGCATTGCCCCTTTATATCGCCTTGTGTGAGTATCATTGGTTGTCTACGGTCAGCGCTAGAGCTTGTTATTGGTGCAAATAGGTAGCCCACCTACAGCCCCACATATATCCTGCTTTGCCGTCTGATTTGTTCTTATACCCTTGATATTCGCTTCGCTACATCAGTGCACTAGTTGTTACTACAAGTGGTAAGCAACACTAATTTACTTTGGAACGGTAAGATATCCTTTTCTTATCAGTTTTGAGTGAGTTGTGAGAGTACCACCATATATATTTTTGATTTAAGTGCACTAATCTACTAACGATGTCTGCTAGTGATCATAAACTTGTTAACCAGGAAAACAAGAGTGCTGCAGATATCATTACATGGAGGGAGTATGAGGCTCTTCGTAATGAGATGCGACGTGAATTCCGCGCTCAGGATGATGAGCTTAAGGGGACGGTCCAAGAGATCTCCCAAAAGTTGGATGCTACACATGTGACCGTCACTACAATGCAAGATCAAATGACGGATGTACAGCGTAGTCTTGCTGATTTGCACCTGGCTGTTGAGAATTTGACCGCGCAACAACAACAAGACGATGATGATGATCCTGAGCTTCAAGATGACGCACACAATGCTCGTGGTGCGCCCCGTGGTTATCGTCCTCGCGGTTGGGCCCCACTTGGCCGCAATGGTCGTGGACAAGATGAAGAAGACGGATTGGGTAAGCCCAAGTTTTCTATACCCAAGTTTGAAGGAGGAGCTGATGTTGAAGAATACCTCACTTGGGAGCTCAAAATTGAGAAGCTATGGAATCTACATCCGCACTACACTGAAGATAGGAAGATCAAGCTTGCTTCTTCTGAATTTGATGGCTATGCTTTGCGTTGGTGGGATGCTTTTGTTCGTAACCGAGACGAGGATGGTGAGCAACCAATACGTACATGGCAAGCCATGAAGGAGGCAATGACTCGCTTTGTGCCTACAAATTATTTGCGGAATATATATGATAAGCTGACTCTATTGAGACAAGGTGTGAAGACTGTGGATGAATACTACATGGAGATGAAGATGCTAATGCAGCGTGGCCGTGTCCGTGAGTCTCTTGAGATGACAATGCAGCGTTTTCTGAATGGTTTGAAGTATGATATCAAAGGCATTGTTCGTCACTACAGCTACACCAATATGAATCAATTGTTACATCATGCAAGAGAAGCTGAATCACTGTTGGCTGACGAAGCAAAGATCAAAGGACGAGCTACAGGAGCTGGGCGTTTCACACCCCGCGCGGCTCCATCTACGGCGCCGGCGCCTTCGACGCGCTCCGCCCCTTACTCTACTCCGCCTAGTAAGCCGGTCTCCTACTTTGATGACATATTAATCTACAGCCGCAATGAATCTGATCATACTATACATATTCGACATGTTTTGCAAGTGTTGCATGATAATAAACTCTATGGTAATCTTGAGAAGTGCACGTTTTGCAAAGATAAGGTCATATTTCGGGTTATGTTGTCTCTAAGCATGGAGTAGAAGTAGATGTGTCTAAAATTGAAGCTATTCAAAATTGGCCTACTCCCATGAATGTGAGTCAAGTAAGAAGTTTTCATGGTCTAGCTGGGTTTTATAGAAGATTTGTGCCCAACTTTAGTACTATCGCTGCACCTTTGAATGACTTGACTAAAAAGGGTGTTATATTTGAGTGGGGCGCAGCCCAAGATCATGCTTTTGATGAACTTAAGAGATTGTTAACTTCTGCACCGTTGCTTGCACTTCCTGATTTCAATAAGCAATTTGAGATTGAATGTGATGCTAGTGGTATTGGAATTGGTGGTGTGTTGATGCAAGAGGGTCGCCCAATTGCATATTTTTCTGAGAAACTGTCTGGTGCTAAGTTGAACTATCCTATCTATGATAAATAATTGTATGCTTTAATTAGAGTTCTTGAGGTTTGGCAACATTACTTGTGGCCAAAAGAATTTATCATACATTCTGATCATGAAGCTTTGAAATACCTGAAAGCTCAGTCTACTTTGCATAAGCGTCTTGCTAAGTGGGTTGAGTTCATTGAGTCTTTTCCATACATTATTAAACATAAGAAGGGAAAAGATAATATTGTTGCTGATGCTCTATCTAGGAAGAATATGCTATTAACTCAACTTGATGTTAACATTCCTGGATTAGAAGTGCTATGTGATTTATATGCTACTGATCATGATTTTGCTGAACCATATCGCCTATGTTCTCTTGGTAAAGCATGGGAAAAATATCACATACATGATGGGTTTTTGTTTAGAGCTAACAAACTATGTGTTCCAGAATCGTCTATGCGTTTGCTCTTATTAAAGGAATCACATGCTGGAGGTTTGATGGGTCACTTTGGGCGTGAGAAGACGCTACTCATGCTAGCTGACCATTTTTATTGGCCAAAGATGAGGCGGGACGTGGACAGGTATGTGAAGAGGTGTATTACTTGCAACAAGTCCAAGTCCAAGCTGAAGCCTCACGGTTTGTATACTCCGTTACCGGCACCTACTACACCTTGGGAAGATATTAATATGGATTTTGTGTTGGGTTTGCCGCGTACTAAAAGAGGCCATGATTCTATATTTGTGGTAGTGGACAGATTTTCTAAAATGTCACACTTTATTGCCTGCCACAAAAGCGACGATGCGTCGCATGTTGCTAATCTGTTTTTCAGGGAGATTGTTCGACTACATGGAGTCCCGAAGACTATTGTTTCTGATCGTGATGTGAAGTTTATGAGCTACTTCTGGAAGACGCTGTGGGGAAAGCTGGGGACAAAGCTACTGTTCAGTACTACTTGTCATCCCCAAACCGATGGTCAAACTGAGGTGGTGAATCGAACTTTGTCACAACTGTTGAGATCCATGATCAAGAAGAACTCGAAGGAGTGGGAAGAGTGTTTGCCGCATGTGGAGTTTGCTTACAACGTGGCGGTACACTCTACCACGGAGCTGTGTCCTTTTGAGGTGGTGTATGGTTTCAAACCCATTACTCCACTTGACTTGTTGCCTTTACCCATACATGAGAGAGTTAATATGGAGGCATCCAAGAGGGCAGATTTTGTGCGAAAGATCCATGTGAAGACTAAAGAGTTGATAGAGAAGAAAGGCAAGAGCAATGCTGCAAGGATGAACAAGAAGCGTAAGGAGATGTTGTTCAAGCCTGGTGATATGGTCTCGGGTACATTTTCGCAAGGATAGGTTCCCGAAGCTGCGGAAGTCTAAGTTGAAGCCTCGTGGTGCCTGGTCCTTACAAAGTGCTTGCCAAGATCAATGATAATGCATACTCGATAGATCTTCCAGTTGATGAGTTTGGTGTCAGTAATTCTTTCAATGTGGCTGATTTGACACCATATGACGGAGAAGACCTTGGAGCGTCGGGGTCGACGCCTTTTGAAGGGGGGGGGAGATGATGAGGACATCCCTACCTCACTACTACCTCCGTCATTACAAGTTGAAGATGAACCTGCTGTGAAGCTCAAGTCCAATGAAGTTCGGATTGGACCAATTACAAGGGCTCGTGCGAAGCTACTTAAACAACAGGTGAACTTGTTTCTAAACGGTACTTTGATTGATGAGAACTTTATACTCGCCTAAGTCCTATTACTTATGTATCATCAGGTATCAAGAAGAGACGAGCATCGCACGAGGAGGAGAGGAGCAGCTGGACATGAAGACGGACGACAAGATGGCCGTGAAGCTGGACATGGAGCTGGACATGAAGATATCTCATGAACGCGCGAGGGAGGAGCGGGAGGCATGCGCGAGAGGAGAAGACGACGTCCAGGCCGGTCCAGAACCCGGTCAGACCGGCCACCAGACCGGGCCGCCCGGTCCCTGGCCCGGTCGACCGGTCGGCAACCGGCCGCCAACCGGATGAGATTTATCGTACTGGGAAAAACCGGAAAGTTGCGAAGTTTCCGGCTGCCGCCCGGTTGACCGGACCACCGACCGGCCCGCCCGGTCCACAGCCCGGTCGACCGGATTCCAGACCGGACGCGTCCGAGTCTGTCTCGACCAGATCTATTCTGGGTCGGTTTTCTTTGTATATTTCGACCAGAACTTGTCCCGGACGCCTATATAAGTGCCCAGGACGCCCCCTAGCTGCTTTAGACCACGTTTAAGATAAACCCTAGTTCTTAGTTGTTTGCTTATGCAAAACTATTGAATCCCTACACCATATTGCTTGATATTGTGTAGATCCTGATAAAGTCTTGTGTGATCTACTGTTCCATTGGGAATTAGACGGTTGCAACTTACCGCTTCGTGGTCGGCGGCTACGTGCGCAAGTGTGTGGAGTTGCGAATATCTTGCAGGGTTGAGAGCTGTTGCATTGGCGACAGGGACCAATCGAGAGATCTTGTTGCGTCATACAAGTTATCATCCACTACATCGTCGTGTTCCTCCGCTGCTATCATCTCGTGATCATCATCACCACCGTTGTTTACTGAGAAGATCGGGCCACCCCTTATCAAGATCTCCACCACCACCGTCACCACGCCGTCGTGCTGCCGGGATTCCGAGGAGGATCTACTACTTCCGCTGCCCGCTGGAACGGGGAGAAGGACGTCTTCATCAACACCGAACGTGTGACCGAGTACGGAGGTGCTGCCCGATTGTGGCACCGTCAAGATCTTCTACGCGCTTTTGAAAGCGGCAAGTGATCATCTTCTGCAACAACGAGATCTAATCTCGTAGGCTTTGGAACTCTTCAAGGGTTAGTCTCGTTCATCCCCTCGTTGCTACCGTCTTCTAGATTGCATCTTGGCTTGGATTGCGTTCTTGCGGTAGGAAATTTTTTGTTTTCTATGCTACGAATCCCATCAGTTGCTAGGGTTTGATAGGGTGGTAGGGGAAATTCAACAGCGGCAAGGGCTGTAATTTCTCGCCAGAGATGTGGTGGCGGCGGTGGAGCAGTGCGCTCCCGACCAAGAAGGGGGTGACTCCGGGATGCGGCCATGCGTGCCAAAACATATGCGAGGAAGCTCAATGTCCGACCACCACTAGGCTGCTGGGCGCGACAACTTCGGGCTATGCCAGAGTTGGTGAAGAAGGCCAAGTCCGTCATCTATCGTTCCCCGTTTTCTCCTTCTTCCCCCAGCAACACGTGCTCAACCTAGAAGGTCAACGCCTCTTAACACATCGAGCGCTACCCGTGCCGCTGGAGTCAGTGAGGCAACGGTTCTTTTCTGCCTTTTTTTTTAGTTTTGTTCCTTCTTTTTTGGGTAGGCAGCGGTAAAAAAAATAGACAAAAAAGATAGGAGCAGCAGGCTTTCCTAAAAATTTACAATAAAGTCCAAATTTTAGAATGGACTAACACCTGTTGTCTTGAACCATTTTCATTGTGCCAGCTGACAATGGACCCCACCTACCAGTTTCGTGATTAAACAAGTGTTAGAGATGAGTTCATGTTTTCTGTAACGTGTTATCTCTAGTGCGATGGTTATTAAAAACACTAACGTAAACTGGTGCCTTTCGCACAAAAAAAGAACGTAAAATGTTACTTTTTAAAACCCTAATCCCTAGTGTGGTGGTTTTTTGTAATTTACTCGGGTTGCGTTGACCGGAGCCTGATTGCCTCCAGCATAGGCAATTGCCCTGGACTAACAACTGACGCAGAGAAAATGGACTCACATTAGAAATTAATTTGTTTTTGCGAATTGCACGTTACTAATTACTGGGTCGCGCCTTGTGAAGTTGTGATTAGATTAACCGCGGCGGCCAAGATCTCTAGTTATCCTGGCGTCACTGATCGAGCATGTGCTTACAAGAGCGTTGACCCTGTCAGTAGTAGAATGATCGAGAACGACTGGAGATCCGATGTTTATTTACCCCGTCAAGGAGCAGCGTTGAAGTGGTAACTACACTTGCGCGTTGCATGCATCTCTTTTTTTTTTTTGAACAACCAGGATGCATTATATAAGGTAAAAGTACATATTACAACCCAGCGAAGGACAAACAGAAATAGAAACTACAATCCAGTCCCTGGATTTTACATGGAGGACCCTCAAAGGAAAAGATAAAACGCGATCAGGTCCTTCTTGCTGTTGCAACACGGAACCACCATCGCCACCACCGGGGACATGGCCACTTGGGGTAGCGACGCCGCCACACCATCTCCTCCCGCACCTTGAGTGCAGAGACGACATGGACGCCGTGAAGAAACAGCCCTGCCTCCCTTTACGCCATCTTTGGGCTGGGAGGAATTGATTTTTCGGTCGCCCTTCGACCAGAAGAGTCACCGACGGAGACGGGGAGACCGCCCATCGACCACTGATGCTCGCCAGAATCAGCAGGCGGCGTAGCTTCAACAAGGAAGCCGCCCATCGACCACCAATCTGCAAAGAACATAGCAGGCGGCGTAGCTCCCACTTTTCCATCGATGAGAGTGAACTGCAAGAACCCAATCTGGAAGAATCGAAGCTCCACCCAATCTCATCTTCGTCCCCATCTCCACGACGGCAACGACTATAACCAAGAGGGAGCAAAAGATCGTCCAAACCAGGGACCGAAGCGAGCTTATTTATGGAGCTTGGCCTCAATCTCCCACCTGCTGCCGCCCACCTTGAGCGCCCGAAGAGAGGAAGAGGAAGCCGCCTTAAATCGCCGCTCGCCGGCGACGAAGCATGGCTCCAAAACGGCATAGCAGCCGCCACCAAACAAACTAGACCTAATATTCTACACGGACACACTCCCCTTCCTCCTCCACTCCAGCCGGCGGCGCCGGTGGAGGAAAGAGGAAGAGGAGCGGCCGAATTTAACGTCACAGGGACGAGCTTCTTCTCGAAGAACTGTAGATAGAGGATAAGGGAAGGAGAGAAGACGGGCGTCCGCGGAGAGCGGACGAATAGCGCCCGAGCTCCTTTGCTCTGTTTATCGTCCACGGCACAGAATGGTGATGGATGCAACGAGGTGCATTAAATGCTTCCATTTATCAATTTATTAACATTTCAATACAGCGGTACTTTGCAGAGACATGATACTACCGTATGTTTTCTTTCTACACACCATCATTGAGGTTTGTTGGGGAGAAGATGAACATAAATTCAAATCGGTTGTCACTTGTCAGTACATGTTTGGTACGTACATGATGTGCACGCTCTCTTCGTGGAACATGATTGACCGACTAAAATTTTGTAAAAACTCCCTTCAAGTGAATGAATAATATGTACTTTTAAAAAAAGTCAAGCTAACTAAAGTGGAACCTAGCTTTTACAAAAATCTATCAACAAATGTCATATTCTATCAATATCATATGAAAATATAGTTCATGATTATCTAATGATAATGATTTTACATTTTGCATGTTAATTAATTTTTTGTAAAAAATTAGTCAAACTTTATCTAGTTTAACTTTTTAAAAATAATATAAGCCTTATTTCTTGAAATGGAGTTAGTATTACGGAAGTCAGTTCGGACTGCAACGATATGGAACCCGGACACACGTAACCCTTTTTTCAAGAAAATAAATTGCTGTTTCAAAGTTTCAAAGAAATCTGGTACCTTTTAACGGAAACACATAGATGATTTATAAGAACGTGCAATATTTTGTTGAAAAATACACACTATTTTAGGCTATACAGAAAAATATGGTTAGTAGGCATTTGAAAGATCATTTCTTGTTATTTCTAGTCTTCACATCTATATGTACCTTTTTATTTTTTCAAAACTTTTTACGAAAAATAAATATGTTGAGTATTTGAAAACCGGGGTCCATATAGCTTGGACTCTCTTTTAGGTTTTTGAGTTAGAGTCCAGCGATATAAGACCTTTTTGAAATTTGAAATCTAATTTTGAGTTAGAGTCAAATGCATCAAGGACGGAGCAGACCAGCTCCTGGTGAAGGACAAGGAGATTAAGCATAGATGGGGGGAGTACTTCAACAGGTTGATACGAGTAGGCGTTTTGTGCGGCGAACCCAGGAGTCTGAGGTCAAGGAGGCGTTGAGAAAGATGAAGGGAGGCAAGGCAATGTGCCGAGTACATGATGTGCGGTTTTAGTACTACTAGGCACGAGGAGGAGGAGAAGGTTAGCCTGGATGGGCAGGTGGTGCCTCAGAAGGACATCTTTCGATACTTAGGGTCAATCCCGCACAAGGATGGAGATATTGATGAAGATGTGAACCACCGGATCAAAGTCGGATGGATGAAGTGGCGCCAAGCTTCTGGCATTCTTTGTGATAAGAGAGTGCCACAAAAGCTAAAAGGCAAGTTCTATAGGACGACGGTTCGACCCGCAATGTTGTATGGCGCCGAGTGTTGGCCGACTAAAAGGCGGCATGTTTAATAGTTAGGTGTGGCGGAGATGCGTATGTTGAGATGGATGTGTGGCCACACGAGGAAGGACCGAGTCCGGAATGATAAAATACGAGATAGAGTTGGGGTAGCACCGATTGCAGAGAAGCTTTCCAACACCGTCTAAGATGGTTTGAGCATCTTCAGCGCAGGCCTCCAGAAGCTCCGGTGCATAGTGGACGGCTAAAGCGTGATGATAATGTCAAGAGAGGATGGGGTAGACCAAACTTTACATGAGAGGAGTCCGTTAAGAGAGATCTGGAGGACTGAAGTATCACCAAAGAACTAGCCATGGAAAGAGCCGCGTCGAAGCTTGCTATCCATGTGCCAGAACCATAAGTTGGTTACGAGATTTTATGGGTTTCACCTCTAGCTTACCCTAATTTGTTTGGGAATAAAGGATTTTTTGTTGTTGTTGTATACACTAAGATGATGATTTTTTCCAAAAAAGTGCAATTTTTTGCTTAAGAATAAGCGTTATTTTGGTCCACACAAAAAATCCAAAAGCTGTGCCTCTAAGTAGGCATTTCAAGATTATTTTTTGTCTTGACATTTTTCAATTTTTGTTCAAGTCACGAATGAAAACACAATTCTTTCAAAGTCTATACATATACATAAACATAATGGTATACAGTAGTTTATACTAGTATACTTTTTTAAGAAATTTTGAAAACCAGGTTCCATATATCATGGGTACTCTTTTCAAATGTTTGAGTCGAAATTCAAGGACATCGACCCAATATTTTGAACATTGAATAGTTCTATTTTCAAGTTTCAAAAATATGTGTAGAGATGATTTTTACAAAAGTGCAACGTCTTATCAAAATTCAAAAAATGTGCGTCTAAGTATGCATTTTTTAAAATTCATTTTTTCTCTTTGCATTTATCTTTTTTATTCATGTCAAGGATGAAATCATAATTCTTTGGAACTCTATATGTTTACATACAAGGTATATATCTATATGTAGTTGTGTTTGCACAGTTTTCTATTTAAAAAATAAGAATTTGATTTTTTTTCTAAAATCGGTCTCATCAAGCCTGTTTTGAGTCGGAGTGCAGTACTATGGAGCCAAGGTTTTTTGAAATTTAAGAATTTTTTTTGAAGTTTTGAAATCATCAAAATTTTATGTGCATGAACATGATTTCCACGAAAGTGCAACTTTTTTTTGGGGTCAAAACTCATAAAAATGTGCTTGTAAATGTTGGTCTAGTTAACCTAAAACTACGACGACCTTAGCTACTCGCCGTCACGCGGCCTACTACGGTCGGGATTACTTGTAATCGCACAACCTACTGCTGGAGTGTCCTGAGGGGCCGACGCCTTTGTCGGAGCGCATCCGGGAGATGAACTCCTTGCGCTGCGCCCGCCGGCGAACGGTCTGTTCGTTCTGCTGCCTGCGGCGTTCGACGGGCTCAGCCAAAGAGGAGTCCAAGTGGACTCTCATGGCAGCTGCCTCCGCAGCCCCCTCCACCGGCATGCGTACCAGCGCCTCTGCCGCCTACAGGTCAGCGTGGTAGCGGGCCTTGTCCCTAGCCGATGCCGCCACCGCTTCGTACCTTGCGGCGATGGCCTCCTCCAGCTCGCGTTTCTCCCGGTTGACCCGCGCGTGCTCAGGTCCCCTCCGCGCGAGTGCGTCTAGTTCGGAGCACAGGTACACCCGCCTCATGGCGAGCGCATCGCTGCGAGCTTACGCCTCCGCTGTCACAGCCGGACGGTGATCGGCGTTCCCAGGGACGCTCTCGAACGACAAGACCAGAGCCCGCTGCTCGGCGTTGTATGGGAGGAACTCGATGTTGTCGTCATTGTTGGCGATGGCCTGGAGGACGGCGGCCGCGGGCGGGGCCCTTGGCAACGGAGGAGCTGTCGAAAGGGCGGCACTAGACGCCGCCATCTCCGACCGTGCCGCCGCGAGCTCCACCCTGGCCTCGGCGAGCTCCGCCTGGAGTTCCGCCATGGCCGCCGACCGCGCATGTCTCTCCCCCTGCCGCTCTAGCGTCAGGGTGAACATGCGCCCAGTCGCCTCTGCCTCCGTCGCAGCCTCCACGTCCAGATGCTCGGCCTGAAGGTCGTACGCGGCAAGCTGCTCCTCATCGAACGCCTTCGTTGCACGGACGGCGGCGAGGTCCGCATCATCCGGTAGACGTGGCGGGCCATCTCAACAAGGCGATCCTAGGTGCGGTTGTGCTCGGCCATGGATGAATGCTAGGGTTAGGTTGAAGTGTACCCGTCTCTCCCGCCGATATATAGCCACGGCGGGATGAGAAACGACGTTCGCACGTAGGTCATATCTTGCGCGCGCGAAACGTTGGCGAAACGCGCCAATCTATTGGCCGCGCAGGGAACCACCTCCCTCGTGCGGGAATCGGTAATCGCCGGCGGCAGGTCTCGAAACGTAAAATCTCCATTACCTAGCTTGATGGTGTCACGGGAAAAATGCGTATGCGCCGCTAGGATACCCGACGCAAACGGTTACCAAGGTCCGTATGGTGTCCGCGGGCCGACGCAAAAAGACGCAGTTAATTTGGGTGTTCGTTTTGCGTCGGCCCGCTGTAAATCATGTGAGACATTTCTTTATCATTTTTACACATGGCACAAAAATGTTGGTGCGTACATCTAAAATATCGACATGTATGCGCAAAATGTTTGTCCAATTTTTTAAACATTTCAAAATATATTTTCAAATGTCAGCAGCATATGCGGGATCAAAAGTGTATTTCCGTATATATAAAAGGATCAAAAGTGTATTTCCGTATATATAAAAACAGGAGCGGTGCAACCCGGGCCATGTCAGATTGCTGGTACAGGATGGAGAAAGCAAACCGCGCGCCTAAACGACAGCTGGGTACCGCGTCGTACTGTTCCTGTTTCGATCGATTGGGCTTCGATGCATACGATCAAGGTGGTTGGCTGGTCCTTGCTCCGTATTGGCCCATGCATTTACTGAAGATTATACCACCATGGATATGACGTCAGCCAAAGAAGCCAATGGCCTGATGTGTAACAGATATAAAGAGCACCCTAGCTCGGGCGTACTTCCGAGTTTTCGGGCGTCCGCGTTGCATGCATCTCAATTCCTGACTGTGAGATCATGGATGAACGACGGGAGGTACATAAGTCGTAGGCCTCGCCGTTGATACCGGCACGTCAAGGGGATCGTGCTTTGTCAAGTCTCCTTGGATCTCTATTTTATTTCTTCAGTATTCTCTCTTTTTTATTTCTTTCGATCGATTTGTTTACCCGAAGGGTCTTTCTTTCGACCATGATATACCTGGAATATTTTGGGCCAGCCAGATCATGTATTCTAATGCTCTGATTTGACTGCATAAAACTAGTACGTACAACAGGGATCAATCCAGAATTTGATTAAAAATTTCCATTTCTTTTTTTTTTTCTAAAAATTGCGTCGGTGTCAAGGAGGAAGTGATCCAGCACCAACGCTTGAGCTGAACAACCGATGTCCGGACTGTGGCGCAAGACAGTGACAGGATTCCATCCTAGACAGGGGCGAAGTTGCAAGTGACTTCCCTGCACACAAAAAAAAGTAGCAAATGACCAATGGACTCTAAAAGACAAATGAAGTTGAAGACTCCATTAGATGAATATTTTGGCTGATGGCAACCATCCCCTGTATTGTGGCCGAAGAGGCGCAATTCGTAGGGTCCATGCCAACTTACAATGCAGATGATAACAATTTGGAAACCCCGTGTCCACCAGTTCCATGCATGGACATCGGATGGACTTGATCGTCACTGAAGGTCAAATTGTGTTCCTAAAAAAAAAAAGGTGCAACCCCCTCTCGGAAGATTCAGGTCCACAATTAAAATAAAGAATGCAGTTTAGAGTTGGCTAAAATCCAAACCCTAAATAATTCAGGCCAAAATCCCTCGATGAAGTACTGGTGGACTAGAATGGACAATAGAAAATGCAATTATAGATATATTTTTGCTTCTTTGATCACATTTACCTCTTGGGAAATAGGGGCAACTCTTATTTTTGCACTTGTTTTGTTTCATGCCCCTCATCATCATTTTGAAAGTTAAAAAGACGATATGAGTAACACAAACCCAAGCGAGCATGTTGTGTCTTTCGTGGCCATGCATGGCTACTTGTAGTTCTATCAATTGATTTGAAGGTAGATTTTGTGTGCCTCGGTTAAAAAAACCATTTGTTCATCATAACAAGTTGTAATGAAAAGCTTTTGTACAAACTTAGGATATATATGGAAATTATCGTGACTTGAATTCGACCGAGTGTCTATTTTTTCTCTATCTATGGATTTTTTTTTGATGGAGTTGGAATATACATTTGATTTCTTTGAGATGCTAAAACATGGAGATTATTAGTCATTTATATGGAAGACTCGAAATATGACCCGCTTTTAAATTGGGAGTGACTTTATGGCTCATTCGAATGAGAATTAGCTCGATTCCCATTCAGATGAAAACACATTAGTTGTTTTTGGGAAAAAGTTTGCTCTTGTTGTGCGTGTCGCTGTCTTAGCGTGATACTTACCCCCTCCTTTGCCGTTTGCTGGAGGTTTTTCCTGTGATCTATCTGGGCTGTAACTAAATCTCTCTGAACGTTAGCATTAGGCGGCGCTCTCTCCCCCCTTTGCTTTTTTACTTTTGCTGAAGGATGCTGTATTTTCGTTATCTCTCTGGTAATGAAAATTCGATCCCCTTGGTGGATCGTGTGGAAAAAAAAGATGAAAACATATTAATCCAATTGCAACCCATGTGCAACCGATATATAACTGGAAAAAACTGAGTTTTGTAACTCACCTGCAATCCATATGTAATTAGGATAATCTATAAGGTGCAACTTCCATGCAACCCATGCGCATTTAACTTGGAAAAGTTCATTTGCGACCCCATATGCAACTCACAGGTCACACAAATCACAATGCAAATCTTACGGTTCTAAAGTTGAATGAGTCATAGTTTGATTCTTACTCCCGAATCCAAACTAGCAAAACCATTATAAATCATGTAATGCCACAACCAGCAAATGAGTAGAACCATGCGTTGGACGCCAGCTTATAACGAAAAGTTACGAAACAGAGAATAAGAGGTACATTGTGTGCAAGCAAAAAAAAGAGTTAAAAGTCGGTGAAACTCCTAGTCAAATCTCGGCCGTTGATATATCCTGATGCGGAGCAGGCAGCTGACCCGGGAACCGTTTTCCAAAACCAGAGGGCACGACCGACGCCGACCAACCGAAGCACGAGAAAGGATAGGAGAGCGCATGTGCAGGGCGACGGTGCCGCAAAGCGGCTTGTCACAGGATCACAACCAAGCTGTACGTACGCGGTCTCTCCTCCAGCGCCGGCTCCAAGCTCCCAGAATGGATAAAGGGGGAAAAAGGTAAATGAGATGGGATGCAGAAAAAGTTGAGACCATGCGTGGAATCCTCGAACCATCACCTACAGAGGAAAGAAAATGTGTACGGTACATGTAGGGAACGGAAACAGGGGGGAGAGAGCTACGGTACGCACGCAGCACAACGTGGGCGCGAGGCCACTTTTACTACCCATGGCCCGTTGGCTGCATTGCATGACACCCATCTCATGCGCCTTGCCATTTGATTTGATCGCTTCCGGTCTTTGGCCGGATCACCGACTTGTTTAGTCGTCCGTCGTCGTCGTCTGGTCGTACGATCCCTCTATTATTCTCCGTTGCTCCACAAGAGATATTCGAAATTACTACACCTTTCGACCCTCACAAAGGCGCGGGCATGTGCATTTACCCCCATGAAAGTACACACACATGCCGTATTTTCATGAGTAACTGAGCCAACAAACCTTGATGTTAGCGAACTAACCATTCACCTCGTCTGTCCTCACATCTCATGCGTAGGTAATCTCGTGACTCGGCAAGGGAGTATCGCGACGCAATATTAATGTCACCTTGAGACCGAGCTCTGAAACCTACCTATAATCTCAGTAATTTCATCTCACGATTTGGAACACAAACTCGTACTTTCTCGTTTTTGAAGACGCGGAAAATAGGTGTATTGTTTGAAACAAAAAAAAATATGTGGTTGATTTAACATTTTACAAGCTTGCGGTTGTAAGTAAGTACATCGTCTGATGAACATGATCTTACATACTACATTGTGGTTGCATTCTGCATTTCTGCTAATCGATGCCGTTTGTGCTAGCTTTTTGTCAAACGAGGAACTTAGTATATCTATCGCACTAGTTGTAGCAATGCTGAGATCCTCGTGCCATGCCTTGATTTATGTTACTTGCAAAATGTCATCGGCACATTAGAGATTGACTTGGAGTTATTCTATTTAAATCTCCTTTGCCATGTTGCATCGTCTTGTTTTTGTCCGATTTGAGGTTGAGCTAAAACATTCTATTATTCATTTATTTATACTAGACATTTTTAGTTTTAAAAATATATCCATTCTTTTAACATATATATGATTTTAACACTTACAGTTATCAACTATAGTTGGCAAAATTAACCACGTAATAATGCAACTAAATTTTACAATGCATTAGTTTTGTCATGTAATTTTAACATTGATCCCGAAATCCACTTGAACTAAACTTGAAGGATATATTACTAAGGAAGTGATGTTACTCTTTCAAGGACTATCGCTTAAAAATATGTGGTGAACATTTTTTTTCTAGATCACATAAGTTAAAGTAGAGCAAAATCGTATGTTTTCACATAGTAATTGCATTGTTTTCTGAATTCAAAATAAATGACATATTCATGTCTATTTTAGTTTCCTTAAATATCTTGATCAAAACCTCGAAAGGTGGTATTTCTAGAATGCATGATTGTCTATTTTAGGTGTAAGAAAGTAGAAGAGATACTAATCAATAAAGTACTACACATAAATCCTGGAATATACAATTCTATAAGGGTTTTGTCCTAAAACCGATGCATTTGTCATTAATTATTCATTTCAAGGAACAAAATTTATGCCTTTCATGTTCCTCGGTTCAAGAATCTGTTGCCATCACTTCAGACCTTCGGGTGGATGATACGTCTCCAACGTATCGATAATTTCTTATGTTCCATGCCACATTATTGATGTTATCTACATGTTTTATGCACACTTTATGTCATATTCGTGCATTTTCTCGAACTAACCTATTAACAAGATGCCGAAGTGCCGATTGCTTGTTTTCTCGCTGTTTTTGGTTTCGTAAATCCTAGTAACGAAATATTCTCGGAATTGGACGAAATCAACGCCCAGGGTCCTATTTTGCCACGAAGCTTCCAGAAGACCGAAGAGGAGACGAAGTGGGGCCACGAGGTGGCCAAACCCTAGGGCGGCGCGGCCCCCCTTGGCCGCGCCGACCTGTGGTGTGGGGCCCTCGTGCCCCCTCCTGACTTGCCCTTCCGCCTACTTAAAGCCTCCGTCGCGAAACCCCCAGTACCGAGAGCCACGATACGGAAAACCTTACTGAGATGCCGCCGCCGCCAATCCCATCTCGGGGGATTCAGGAGATCGCCTCCGGCACCTCGCCGGAGAGGGGATTCATCTCCCGGAGGACTCTACGCCGCCATGGTCGTCTCCGGAGTGATGTGTGAGTAGTCTACCCCTGGACTATGGGTCCATAGCTGTAGCTAGATGGTTGTCTTCTCCCCATTGTGCTTCATTGTCGGGTCTTGTGAGCTGCCTAACATGATCAAGATCATCTATCTGTAATTCTATATGTTGCGTTTGTTGGGATCCGATGAATAGAGAATACTTGTTATGTTGATTATCAAAGTTATGTCTATGTGTTGTTTATGATCTTGCATGCTCTCCGTTATTAGTAGATGCTCTGGCCAAGTTGATGCTAGTAACTCCAAGAGGGAGTATTTATGCTCGATAGTGGGTTCATGTCTCCGTGAATCTGGAGGGGTGACAAGAACCTCTAAGGTTATGGATGTGCTGTTTCCACTAGGGATAAAACATTGATGCTATGTCTAAGGATGTAGTTATTGATTACATTACGCACCATACTTAATGCAATTGTCTGTTGCTTTGCAACTTAATACTGGAAGGGGTTCGGATGATAACCTGAAGGTGGACTTTTTAGGCATAGATGCAGTTGGATGGCGGTCTATGTACTTTGTCGTAATGCCCAATTAAATCTCACAATACTCATCATAATATGTATGTGCATGGTCATGCCCTCTCTATTTGTCAATTGCCCAACTGTAATTTGTTCACCCAACATGCTATTTATCTTATGGGAGAGACACCTCTAGTGAACTCGTGGACCCCGGTCCAATTCTCTTTACTCGAAATACAATCTACTCGCAATACTCGTTCTACTCGTTTTCTCGCAAACAATCATCTTCCACACAATACGGTTAATCCTTTGTTACAGCAAGCCGGTGAGATTGACAACCTCACTGTTTCGTTGGGGCAAAGTACTTTGGTTGTGTTGTGCAGGTTCCACGTTGGCGCCGGAATCTCCGGTGTTGCGCCGCACTACATCCCACCGCCATCAACCTTCAACGTGCTTCTTGACTCCTACTCGGTTCGATTAAACCTTGGTTTCTTACCGAGGGAAACTTGCCGCCGTACGCATCACACCTTCCTCTTGGGGTTCCCAACGGACGCGTGTTGTACGCGTATCAAGCAGCTTTTCTCGGCGCCATTGCCGGGAGATCAAGACACGCCGCAAGGGGAGTCTCCACTTCCCAATCTCTTTACTTTGTTTTTGTCTTGCTTAGTTTTATTTACTACTTTGTTTGCTGCACTAAATCAAAATACAAAAAAATTAGTTGCTAGTTTTACTTTATTTGCTATCTTGTTTGCTATATCAAAAACACAAAAAAATTAGTTACTCGCATTTACTTTATTATCATGTCTAGTCCCGTAGTTGTTACTCTATCACCTGAGGAATCGATCTTCACTTTTAAACAAGGAGGTGAAGAGAATTTTAAAGAAGCATGGTCTAGAATTTTTGATGCTTATAGTAAAACTGAACCTAAAATGACCTTAAGTTTGCTTCTTAGTAATTTCTATTTCGGGCTTATTCTTCGCTATAGATATGCCTTAGATGCTGTAGTGGGAGGAGATTTCCTTCATTGTGATGGGGATCAAGCTTTTAATGCCATAAGGAAATTGATTACATCATTTAGCTCCGATAAAAATTTGAATCCATCTCATGCTAGCATGCATAATAGATTAAACACTATTGAAACAAATATATCCTGTTTAAAAGAAGTGTATAACCGAATTCGCGAATACTATGATTATGTTCCATTAAGCTTCGAACCTTCAATGTGGGTGCCTACCGTTAAAGCTACTATTGGTGGTGAAACTTTTCCCTGCTCGTTGTGATATTATGTCCGAGTTTTGCCTCATGCCTGAAAAAATTTATAAATCTTTGATACTTTGGGGACTTACTGAAGGGGGAGAAGAAATAACTCTTACGGATAACTCTGTTGTAATTCCTAAGGGTATAGCTGAAGGTGTTTTCACAACCTTTCTAGGAAGGACGGTATCCACTGATTATCTTGTTATTGAATGTGTAGGGACATGACAAATCACGCTTGGAAGATCCCTGCTGAAACTCATGGGAGCAGTCATAGATGTTGGGAAAGGCACTCTAAATTTTACCTCTACACCCGGATACGGTCATGTGTTCCCTAGACCAAAGAGTAGGAATAAGAGTAAGAAAGGTAAGAGCAACACCCCTGGTAAGAATGCCGATGCACCACCCTTCGATACCACTTGATACACACTTTCTGCGCCTAGCTGAAAGGCGTTAAAGAAAAGCGCTTATGGAAAACAACCCATGTTTTTACCTACAGTACTTTGTTTTTATTTTGTGTCTTGGAAGTTGTTTACTACTGTAGCAACCTCTCCTTATCTTAGTTTTGTGTTTTGTTGTGCCAAGTAAAGTCGTTGATAGAAAAGTTCATACTAGATTTGGATTACTGCGCAGTTTCAGATTTCTTTGCTATCACGAATTCCGACCTGCCTCTCTGTAGGTAGCTCAGAAAAATATGCCAATTTACGTGAGTGATCCTCAGATATGTACGCAACTTTCATTCAATTTGGGAATTTTCATTTGAGCAAGTCTGGTGCCATTTTAAAATTCGTCAATACGAACTGTTCTGTTTTGACAGATTCTGCCTTTTATTTCGCATTGCCTCTTTGCTATGTTGGATGAATTTCTTTGATCCATTAATGTCTAGTAGCTTTATGCAATGTCCAGAAGTGTTAAAAATGATTGTATCACCTCTGAACATGTTAATTTTTATTGTGCACTAACCCTCTAATGAGTTGTTTCGAGTTTGGTGTGGAGGAAGTTTTCAAGGATCAAGAGAGGAGTATGATGCAACATGATCAAGGAGAGTGAAAGCTCTAAGCTTGGGGATGCCCCGGTGGTTCACCCCTGCATATATCAAGAAGACTCAAGCGTCTAAGCTTGGGGATGCCCAAGGCATCCCCTTCTTCATCGACAACATTATCGAGTTCCTCCCCTGAAACTATATTTTTATTCCGTCACATCTTATGTGCTTTGCTTGCAGCGTCGGTTTGTTTTTGTTTTTTGTTTTGTTTGAATAAAATGGATCCTAGCATTCACTTTATGGGAGAGAGACACGCTCCGCTGTAGCATATGGACAAGTATGTCCTTAGCTTCTACTCATAGTATTCATGGCGAAGTTTCTTCTTCGTTAAATTGTTATATGGTTGGAATTGGAAAATGATACATGTAGTAATTGCTATAAATGTCTTGGATAATGTGATACTTGGCAATTGTTGTGCTCATGTTTAAGCTCTTGCATCATATGCTTTGCACCCATTAATGAAGAAATACAAAGAGCATGCTAAAATTTGGTTTGCATATTTGGTCTCTCTAAGGTCTAGATAATTTCTAGTATTGAGTTTTGAACAACAAGGAAGACGGTGTAGAGTCTTATAATGTTTACAATATGTCTTTTATGTGAGTTTTGCTGCACCGCTTCATCCTTGTGTTTGTTTCAAATAAGCCTTGCTAGCCTAAACCTTGTATCGAGAGGGAATACTTCTCATGCATCCAAAATACTTGAGCCAACCACTATGCCATTTGTGTCCACCATACCTACCTACTACATGGTATTTCTCCGCCATTCCAAAGTAAATTGCTTGAGTGCTACCTTTAAAATTCCATCATTCGCCTTACAATATATAGCTCATGGGACAAATAGCTTAAAAACTATTGTGGTATTGAATATGTATTTATGCACTTTATCTCTTATTAAGTTGCTTGTTGTGCGATAACCATGTTTCGGGGACGCCATCAACTATTCTTTGTTGAATTTCATGTGAGTTGCTATGCATGTTCGTCTTGTCCGAAGTAAGAGCGATCTACCACCTTATGGTTAAGCATGCATATTGTTAGAGAAGAACATTGGGCCGCTAACTAAAGCCATGATCCATGGTGGAAGTTTCAGTTTTGGATATATATCCTCAATCTCATATGAGAAAATTATTAATTGTTGTTACATGCTTATGCATAAAAGAGGAGTCCATTATCTGTTGTCTATGTTGTCCCGGTATGGATGTCTAAGTTGAGAATAATCAATAGCGAGAAATCCAATACGAGCTTTCTCCTTAGACCTTTGTACAGGCGACATAGAGGTACCCCATTGTGACACTTGGTTAAAACATGTGCATTGTGATGATCCGGTAGTCCAAGCTAATTAGGACAAGGTGCGGGCACTATTAGTATACTATGCATGAGGCTTGCAACTTGTAAGATATAATTTGCATGATACATATGCTTTATTACTACCGTTGACAAAATTGTTTCATGTTTTCAAAATCAAAGCTCTAGCACAAATATAGCAATCGATGTTTTTCCTCTTTGAAGGACCATTCTTTTACTTTTATGTTGAGTCAGTTCACCTATTTCTCTCCACCTCAAGAAGCAAACACTTATGTGAACTGTGCATTGATTCCTACATATTTGCATATTGCACTTATTATATTACTCTATGTTGACAATATCCATGAGATATACATGTTACAAGTTGAAAGCAACCGCTGAAACTTAATCTTCTTTTGTGTTGCTTCAACACCTTTACTTTGAATTATTGCTTTATGAGTTAACTCTTATGCAAGACTTATTGATGCTTGTCTTGAAGTGCTATTCATGAAAAGTCTTTGCTATATGATTCACTTGTTTACTCATGTCATATACATTGTTTTGATCGCTGCATTCACTACATATGCTTTACAAATAGTTTGATCAAGGTTATGATGGCATGTCACTCCGAAATTATCTTTGTTATCGTTTTACCCGCTCGGGGCGAGCGGAACTAAGCTTGGGGATGCTGATACGTCTCCAACGTATCGATAATTTCTTATGTTCCATGCCACATTATTGATGTTATCTACATGTTTTATGCACACTTTATGTCATATTCGTGCATTTTCTGGAACTAACC
Source organism: Lolium rigidum (assembly GCF_022539505.1). NCBI lineage: Eukaryota > Viridiplantae > Streptophyta > Magnoliopsida > Poales > Poaceae > Lolium > Lolium rigidum. Next base: position 279,757,250 of record NC_061509.1, read on the forward strand.
TATTAACAAGATGCCGAAGTGCCAGTTGCTGTTTTCTGCTGTTTTTGGTTTCAGAAATCCTAGTAACGAAATATTCTTGGAATTGGACGAAATCAACGCCCAGGGTCCTATTTTGCCACGAAGCTTCCAGAAGACCGAATAGGAGACGAAGTGGGGCCACGAGGTGGCCAAACCCTAGGGCGGCGCGGCCCCCCCCCCTTGGCCGCGCCGACCTGTGGTGTGGGGCCCTCGTGCCCCCTCCTGACTTGCCCTTCCGCCTACTTAAGCCTCCGTCGCGAAACCCCCAGTACCGAGAGCCACGATACGGAAAACCTTACTGAGACGCCGCCGCCGCCAATCCCATCTCGGGGGATTCAGGAGATCGCCTCCGGCACCCTGCCGAGAGGGGATTCATCTCCCGGAGGACTCTACGCCGCCATGGTCGCCTCCGGAGTGATGTGTGAGTAGTCTACCCCTGGACTATGGGTCCATAGCTATAGCTAGATGGTTGTCTTCTCCCCATTGTGCTTCATTGTTGGGTCTTGTGAGCTGCCTAACATGATCAAGATCATTTATCTGTAATTCTATATGTTGCGTTTGTTGGGATCCGATGAATAGAGAATACTTGTTATGTTGATTATCAAAGTTATGTCTATGTGTTGTTTATGATCTTGCATGCTCTCCGTTATTAGTAGATGCTCTCGGCCAAGTTGATGCTAGTAACTCCAAGAGGGAGTATTTATGCTCGATAGTGGGTTCATGTCTCCGTGAATCTGGAGGGGTGACAAAAACCTCTAAGGTTATGGATGTGCTGTTGCCACTAGGGATAAAACATTGATGCTATGTCTAAGGATGTAGTTGTTGATTACATTACGCACCATACTTAATGCAATTGTCTTTTGCTTTGCAACTTAATACTGGAAGGGGTTCGGATGATAACCTGAAGGTGGACTTTTTAGGCATAGATGCAGTTGGATGGCGGTCTATGTACTTTGTCGTAATGCCCAATTAAATATCACAATACTCATCATAATATGTATGTGCATGGTCATGCCCTCTCTATTTGTCAATTGCCCAACTGTAATTTGTTCACCCAACATGCTATTTATCTTATGGGAGAGACACCTCTAGTGAACTGTGGACCCCGGTCCAATTCTCTTTACTGAAATACAATCTACTGCAATACTTGTTCTACTGTTTTCTGCAAACAATCATCTTCCATACAATACGGTTAATCCTTTGTTACAGCAAGCCGGTGAGATTGACAACCTCACTGTTTCGTTGGGGCAAAGTACTTTGGTTGTGTTGTGCAGGTTCCACGTTGGCGCCGGAATCTCGGTGTTGCGCCGCACTACATCCCGCCGCCATCAACCTTCAACGTGCTTCTTGACTCCTACTGGTTCGATTAAACCTTGGTTTCTTACTGAGGGAAACTTGCCGCTGTACGCATCACACCTTCCTCTTGGGATTCCCAATGGACACGTGTTGTACGCGTATCAGTGGACATCGGTTTTTCCATTTTGGAAGAACTACAATGATGATCCGAATTTTCGGACCACAAGTCAATGAGGGTGAGAAGTAAGCAAGACAACTCTTGTTTTTTTTTTGGCATGGATAGCATAATACTACTCATTATTTTTTGAGTCTTGTACTACACAATAATGGTATAAATTAAAGTTCAATGTATGAAGAGGAAGGTGATTGTGATATTGTAATATTGTCCTAACACTAGGACGGCCCGGATATATATTATAGTAGCACACCGTGGGACATGGCATTTTTGCACTCAGAAGCATATGCTACTTATTTTTTTAAAGCATTTTAAATGAATTTTAAAATGTTAAAAATTCTAACAAGCCCTCATTACAAAATTCTTACGCCTTTCAATGCTCACAAACACGCATGTGTATTTACTCCCATAAAAGTACACACGGACCCTATTTCCATGAGTAACTACGAGGAACCGAGCCGACAAATTATGATGTTGACGAAGTAACCACTCACCTCGTCTATTTCACATCTCATACGTAGCTAATTTCGTGAGTCGGTGAGGGAGTCTTGGGACGCAATATTTATGTCACCTTGAGCTTGCGACCGAGCTCTAAAGCCTACCTATAATCTCAGAAGTTTTAGCTCATGATTTGAACACAAAATCTGACTTTATCGTTTTTGAAGAAAGAGAGGAAAATGGATGTATTGTTTGACAAAAAATATGTGGTTGATTCAACATTTTACAAACTTGCAATTGTACGATATGTGCTTGGTCTTCTTTATCGTCCGATGGACATGATCTTATAGACTGCCACCTGGACCCATTCTGCATTTCTGCCAATCGATGCCGTTTGTACTAGTTTTTGTCATTAATTTTGCCAAACAAGGAACTTAGTATATCTATCGCACTAGTTGTACCAATGGCGAGATTATGGTGACATGCCTTATGTTATTTGCACAATGTCACCGACATTGTAGAAATTAACTTTGTGGTATTCTATTTAATGTTGTATCGTCTTGTTTTTGTCCGATGTGAGGTTGAGGTAAAACATTCTATTATTCATTTATTTGTACTATACATTTTTTACTTTTAATTTTTTCCCATTTTCTCGACATATGATTTTAGTAAGTAGAAGGGATACTAATCAATATAGTACTGATAAATCCTAGAATATACAATTCTATAAGGGTTTTGTCCTAATATATGCCTTTCATGTTCCTATTTTGGGACCACAAAACAATGAGGGAGAGAAGTAACCAAGCCAACTATTTTCAATTTGGCATGGATTGCATGCTAGTATTCATTATTGTTCTACATAGTAATAACTTGAATAAAAGTTCAATGTATGAAGAGGGAGGTGATTGTGATATTGTAATATTGTTCTAACATTAGGATGAACCTGATAAATATTATAGTGGCATATCGTGAGACAAGTTTTTTTTTTTGCACTCGAGAGCATATATATGCTCATGATTTTTGAAATGTGTTTTAAATGAATTTTAAAATGTTAAAAAATTCTGACAAAAAATGTAGGACTTACATCTCGACGTTCTAAGTGCTTCCAAAGTTGATTCAGGGAAAACCAATATTATTTGTATCATACCATAAAAAAATACATAATTATGTGCTAACAATATCCTTCACAAGACATTTCTTAATATTTTTTGCACATGACACAAAAAATTCGATTGTCCGCGAAACTTGGCGTGTGCACATAGAATGCTAATATGTACGTGCGAAAATTTTATTTACATTTGTTTTGACATTTTAAAATGTCTTTTGCGGTGTTAGTGGCATGTTCCTGCATTCATATGAACATATCCTATATTCCTATGTGAAGTATTTCTATAAGAATCTTGTAGTACAAATCCTATATGAATAAAACATTAGGTCATACCTTATGGAAAAACTACTTTGGCACAATCAAATATAACTCATCTTCGTATAGGATTTAACTAGCCATGACATCCTAATACTATACTTTTTCTATTCCTATGATTTACCTATCCTATGAATCAAACGGGCTCTAAGAAGCAGTAGTGAGTATAGTGAGTGAGTGAGTGGCGCGGCAGCAGGCCTGGAACGGGGACAACTCACGGACGATTGTAACGAATCCATGCTAGCCGTTGATTACAGATTGAATGGGTGGGGGTGGGGACTGGGACTTTCTGAACCCGGTCGCGTCTCCTCTCATATCTCAACCGTGGATCATCTCCTGATTCGGCCTAATTTTAGAAAGTTTAGCACGCCTTTTGGAGCTTACTTCCTTATTTAAGAAAAAATAACACATAAAATGTATGTATTGTTAGACGGGCAAATTTTAACTCAATATTCATATGCATGATGTTTTAATATTTTAAAACCTATATATGTGTTTGTTGTCTGTGCAACAAAAGCTACATTTGCCATTTATTTTTATTGCCTTTTTGCCGCATAGGGATTGGACCAGTGGTAAAGATATTGAGATTGGACATCGGTACAACCACATATTTTTTTAATTTACAGCCAGGATATCATGAGGGTGTGTCGATGTATTTCTCTTTTCAGAAAGCTCGTGAACCCTGAGGCCATGAATTTCAGCGTCATGATAGGTCAACATGATTCTCAAGAAATAATATTATGATCTCTTCGGAATGGGGTGTAGCGAGCAAGGTTTCTTTCTCGTTGCCAAAATAAAAAGAGTCAGCTCACTCATGCATGTTCGTGATTCACGAGCCATTTCGCACGGTACGGTATCCATCCATGCACGATGAATCCAAAGGTTGGTGTTGGGGTTCCATATTTACAATCTTGAACTTGTCCAAATGTAACTCAATACTTCTTGTTCTCAAAAATTTCGGAACTCCACTAGGACAGTTATGAAATATTGACTAGAATATTTATGAAACTTGGCCAAAAATGTAGGAAACTCCACTAGATTTTTTACGAAACTATTAAAACCATGAATGGATGTTCTAGACTAATTTCATAGTTTCACCATGGTGGATTTTGATACAATACAAGGTTGCTTTTACAATTATTTTGTCACCAAACCAAAAAAAAACATGTGTTGATTTAGATAAATTACAGTGATATTATTATAAGTTGAATGTGACACATTGCAAGACAATGCAAAAGATTTGGTTTCATATGAAGAATACCTTTGTACCAAGAAACTTGAGATACACAAACTTTTGCAGCACATTCTAAACTGAACTCAACTATACATGCGTTATCAGGTAATTCAAGTGGTTGATGTTAGCATATACATTGTAATGTCATGTTTATCTAATATTATTAGGGCTCTCTTCACTGCAATACCAACAAATTTATCCTCTCGAATTTTGTGTGCCTCTTCTTGTATCAAATTTGAGTTCGCAATTGGAAATGGTAATAACCCATATATTTAGTCTTATTAAGTAAACTAAGAGAAACTCAATCAACTCATTATTATTTGTTTAAATTACATTTGAATAAGCTTGGCATATTATTATGCTAACATGTGTTTATTCCAATATAATCGAATGGTAATATATGAGTGCGATATGCATTTTCGAGGAATAACCACACACTAAATTAATCAACTAATGAGATATTGTAACCTTGCTTTTATGTGCATGTCCAATAGTATAAGCCTTTTACATACTTTTGATCCGACCCGTTTGTAAATTTTTGGTCTAAGTACACAATTGTCATGCACTAATTCAGAAAAATGTTATCCTATCAATCACTTAATAATATTTGTAGGCTCTTACTTATACCACTTTCTAAGTAATTATTCTTCAAGTGAATTGTTGTTATTTATGATTGACATGATTTTTGTAGTAAAATAATTTTGCATTTGCTCTCAATATGTTAGTATCGTGTGATGTTTTTATGACATAGGATCGATAGAAAAGTAGGATTGAGAGTTTAAGAAGGGTTTGGATGCTCTACTACTTAACTATAAGCTATATATAAGAGCTTAAGATGGAATTCAAGAACCGGTAGATGTGTCATATAGGGCTATTGTTTTAAGCGTAAATTTCAAAGAATTCAAAAATACATTGGAGTTTGAGTTGCTAAAGATATAAAGTAAGAAGAGCCTAAGTGGTTCCATTTCCATATATATATATATTAATATTCTTTGGAAACAGATAAAAACACAAGATATTTCTCTTTACAACACAAGAACTGTTTTGTGGAAGGGGATAGAAACCTATCCCCTCCGTTCAAATGAATAATGCTTGTAAAATTTAGATAAAAATCAACGTCCTCTAAATTTGACCAATGTTATAAACAAAACTCTGGAAATTTATGTTACCAAATTCAATACTAATAGATTCATCATAAAATACTTTTTCATAATACATTTGTCTTATGTTGTATATGTTTATATTTTCTTCTTTACATTCGGTCAAACATAAGACTTTTGACTAAATTTGTAAGCCATATTCTTCGGAAGGGAGGTAGTATTTGATCATCATGCTTGCTACATGGGCACAAAAACCATGTCAGCCGACTCATTCTATGCCAGACCGTGCCATGCGCGTTGTGCCAAGCCCTATCGCACCTTACTCGTGTCGTGCCTAAAGTTGGTTGAGTTATAACTTAATTCTCACCCGGATGCGAATTAGCATAATCGTTGTAAATTATAAGACCGCGACCATCAAAAGAGTAGACCCATAGGGATACCATCTTACAAGGAAAACTTACAAACCAGGGAAGAAAAAGAACATAGTACAAGCAAAAGAAAAAAAATTAAGTTAAAAGGCTAACGGCTTGGAATCCTATGTTATATTAATTAGAACCCTAACGAGACTTCAAGTCATGTTTGTTGAATTTATTTAGCTCGTAATTTGAATGTGGTAGAATATAAATTGGCTCGTTCCGCGGAGCCTTGAGTTTGTAATCTGCTTTCAGCCGGTGTGATCCCGGAGATGATCCAGGAAGAAGTATTAACGATGTCATTTGATCAATAAAGTACCACATTTTTCTCTCGAAAAAAACTCAAACTACCGATCAAATCTGGGCCGTTGATATTACCGATGCGCGGGGCAGGCAGCTGACCCGGGAACCATTTCCAAAACCGGACGCCACGACCGACACCGACCGACCGGCGCAAAAGAAAGGATAGGAGAGCACATGTGCAGGGCGACGGTGCCGCAAACCGCGGCTGGCTCACAGCCGGCGATTCGTAGCTGTACGTACGCGGTCTCTCCTCCAGCTCCAGGATGGATAATAAAGGGGAAAGAAAAGGCAAAGGAGATGGGTGCAAGAAAAGTTGCGACCATGGAATCCTCAAACCATCACCTACAGGGAAAGGCAAATGTAGATGCATGGAAAACGAAACAGGGGAGAGCTACGCACGCAGCACAACGTGGGCGCGAGTACGCAGCCACTTTCACTCACCCTTGGCTCGCTGCATGTTACCCCGCTCTCATGCGCCTTGCCAACTGATTTGATCGCTTCTGGTCTTTGGCCGGATCACCGACTTGTTTAGTCGTCGTCGTCGTGTAGATCGTACGACCCGTCTATTATTCTCCGTTGCCCCAGAAGAAATATTCGATACCCATTCTCTTGTCAAGCTGCGGCTAGGCCCCATCCAGCAGGATACGCGCATCAGTGAGCAGCACTAGTGAGAATGAGTGAGTGAGGGAGTGGTGCGGCAGCACGCATGGATCACCAACGAGCAGAGCCGGAGGGGATGGACGCGGGCTGCAGAAGTAAAGACAAAACTTTCGAAAGAAGTCCACGTAACCCGACCCCTAAGTATTATGTTTGGGACATTAAACCCCCCTAACTATTAAATGGGACAAATCACCCCCTAAGAGCAATTCCAATAGTATAGCCAATTGCTGGCTATAATAAGATGCCATGTCACTTGTAGTTAGCATATAGCTAATATGTACAATAGTTGACTATAAGAATGAAGTACTTTATAAACATATGGTCCACCTTTCACTCTCACAAAGTGCATAGGAGCACGTGCAAGAGCTGGCTATTGCATAGTAGCCCACCTCCCTTCTCTCTCCTCTTCTCTCTCCTCCAACTAAGCACATATATTATATTTAAACCCTTATAGCCAACTGACTAAGCCTTATTGTACTTGCTCTAACTATGGAATACCGGGCAACTCACCCCCTCAATCTGGATTAGGCTGTTTTGGGATGAGATTGGCTGTTTTGACAGTTGTTTGATCCGGTCACACATGGTCCGGTCGAACCAAATACTAGAACCGTTTATTCTGGTCCTCTCCCCCGACCCGTGTGCTCTGCTCTCTCCGTGCCGCTCCTCTCTCTGCAGTCCGGGCTGCTCCTCTCTCTGAAGCGCTTCGCTTCTCTCTCCATCGGCGCAGACGTCAAATCCGATGATCGGGGGTTAGGCATGGTCTTGGTGAGTTCTGATCCGCTCCTCTGTCCCGCACTGCGCCGCTCTGTTCCGCTCCTCTCTCCACCGTGCTGCTCCTCTCTCCCGGCGACGCAGGCGAGGTCCGATCCGATGATCGGCAGCTCTAATTGAAGACTCGAGGTCGGTTCTCGAATCGGTGCAGGTTTGTTCAATTTTTCACCCCGAAGGAGCTACCCATTTCCCTCTTTGTGTGGAGGATGGACTCGATGATCGGCTGGACGAGAAAAGGCTGGGCTTTTGTTTTGATATTTCTTCGGTACATGTAGGCTGCCCGTGTGAGTGTTAGCTGGGCTACGTCTAATAGAGATGATGCGATGCGAATAAGTTAGGGAAATCGGTTAGCTGGGCTACTACGTCCATTTACGTTTCAGCAAATGAGAGCTCAAAGCGATGTGCTTTGTTTGTCAATATGGAACCTTGCATCGATCGCTGAAGCTTCAGTACAAGCTTCCTCCAATCGCTGGAGCCCACTGGACAACACCACGGAGCAGCGATCGCTCGAAGCTCCACCCTCTCTGCTGATCTGATCAATCGAGGTCAGAGCGACGGCGGACGCGCATCTGCTCGAGTCGGGAGGATCTCCACCCTCTCTGATTTCTCTTCAATCGGGAACGAATTGGGGAGCAGCTCCAATCTCACTGAATCGGGGACGGCCGCGGTCGATGCAACCTCTCTGAGCTCGGCAAGATCGACTGGAACGCGGCGCAGCAGCGGCGCGGGACAGGCAGAGCGGCGGCGCAACAGCGGGCAGAGCGGCGGGATTTTGGTGTCGCTATGCTCTCAAAACCACTGTCCACGTGGACCAAACAGCTCTCAAAACAGCTAAATCCGGTTTTGAGGGGTTGGAGGGGGTAAGTTGCCCGGTATTTCATAGTTAGGGGGGTGATTTGTCCCATTTAATAGTTAGGGGGGGTTAGTGTCCCAAACACAATACTTAGGGGGGTTATGTGGACTTCTTTCCAAAACTTTCCTAGTTTTTTTTTAGTTCAGAAGTAACCCACATACTTTCTGGGTTTTTGAAATTCCAGAACTCCACCAAGACAATTATGAAACACCAATAAAAATTTAAGAAACTCAACCATTTTTTAGGAAACTCTCCAAGTTTCTTTTATTGAAACTATTGAACCAAGGATGGATATTCTAATCCAATTTCATAATTCGACAATGGCCAATTTCGATACAATACAAGGTTGTGATTACAAATCTTTGAACGGCAAAACACACAATATGTGATTTAGATAAATTACGGTGGTACAGTTACATGTTGAATGTGACACGTAACACAATGAAACTATTTTAGTTTTACATGAAGAATATTTTGTATCAAGAAAGTACGAGGTATCCAGACATTTGCAGCACATCCTAAGTTGAACTCGATGGTACAGATTCAGTTATCATATAATTCAAGTGCTTGATGTTATAAGACCAAATGCACTGTACCGTGTTTCTAATATGCCAAGGGCTTTTGGTACCAATGACAACTGACCCTCTTTCTATTTTTTGTGGCTCTTGATGCAGCCGCGTCGAGATCGTAGTTTGGAAGTGTAACAACCAATATGTTTATACTTATTAAGAAACCTAAAAGAAAATAAATTAACTCATTGTTATTTGTTTAGAGTTTGATAAGTTGTGTTTATTATCGTGCTAACATGTGTTCATTACAACATAATCGAATGGTAATATATGAGTGCAATAACTATTTTTGCGAAATAACCACACACACAATTAACCAATTAATTAGATAGTGTAACCTCACTTTTATGTGCATGGTACAAGCCTTTTATATACTTTTGATATGACTTGTTAATAACTATTAGCCTAAGTACGCACTTTTCATACATTGATTCCGGCATATGCTATCCTCTTAATCAGATATTACTAATACTTATAGGCACTTACTTATAGTGTCTTGTAAATAGTTATCCTACAAGTGAATTGTGATTATTTGTGATTAATGTCATTTTCGTAATAAGATATTTATGCATTTGCTCCCAATTTGTTATGCACAGATTGAATAATACGATTGGGTGTTGAACGGAGGTTTTGGATGCTCTACAACTTAATTTTAAGGTATATATATAAGAGCTCAAAATGGCCTTCTAGATATATGTATTAGATATGGCTAGTGGTTTAAGCGTAAATTGCAAGGAAATCAAAAATACCTTGGAGTTTGAGTTGTGCAAGATATATAAGTAAGAAGATCCTAAGTTTTTCCAAATATCTAAATAAAATATTATTTGAAACTGATATTTCATATGTTTATGGCTGAAGCTGGTGCTAGAAGAAGAAAGAACAAGATATTTCTCTTTACCACATGAAAATTGTTTTGTAGAAGGGGATAAAAACCTATTGGACCATCATGCTTGCTACATGGACACGAAAATCACGCGAGCTGACTCATTCTATGCTGGACCGTGTTGTGCATGCTGTGACGAGCCATGCTACGCCTTGGCCACGTCGTGTCTAAGCCAAACACACTTGCCCGGGCTGGTCACACATGTGTCTGTGCATACCAAACCCTGTCTCCGATCAAGTTCTGGTTAATCATGACCTTCTTGCCTTGTCACCGACAAAGCAGGAGGAGCGGAATAGAGGCAAACCCTAGGGAACCCAAAACTAGAAAATGGGAGCACCGGTGGCCTACCACAGTACCACGCCCTACACCAAACACCAGCTCAGAGCAAGTATAACAGTATGCTATAAAACTACTTACATGACACCTTTGTCTATTGGGAGGAGAGAGAGAGAAAATTGTGAACTCTTATGCAAGAGCGAATGTCTAGGCATGTTTCTAGGTCGAAACATTAAATAAGAGAAATCACAAGAAAAGTTCTACTAGCTCCACAATAACAGGCACCACTCCCCCCGCACCCCTCCCAAACCCTAAACGCTCCCCGCCGCCGCTGCCGGTAGCGCCGCCGGGCAAAAGCCGCGGGGCGCGGCGGCGGCGGCCTCTACTCGTTGCCGTGCTGGGACGGCGACCGCGATCCCTCAATGCTCGCGGCGGCCGATCGGACTTGGTGATGGGCGGCGGCGGTGGCAGACCTCTGCGCGCCGGCCAGACGCGGCAACCCCTTGCCTTCCGCCGGATCTTCACCGCAGCATGCCGGAGGGGCTGGTGGCGGGCAGCGGCCAGGCCATGATCTGCGCCACCTTCCCCCCGCCTCTCGTCCATGTGTGGAGGCGATCTCGGGCTTCTCCCGCGACACGAGGTCGCCCGGGGCAGCAGCCTGGGGTACGACGGTGGAGGTGGCCCTCTTCTTCGCCGAAGAGGGTCGGCCTGCGGTTGGTGGTGGTGGATCTATCGATATATCACCGCATTCTGGCGGCGTGATGGAGGAGCTTGGAAGCGGGTGTCGGTGTCACCGGTGGAGGGTTGGAGTGGCTAGCCCGGGATGGTCGCCGACGTGGGGGTCCGACCTGTATAAAGGCGGCGGTCCTAGGGCCTCTCTTACGTGAAGAGGAAGACCTACCGGAGGCCTGGACTCGTGATTTGGCCGGTGTGTTGAGTTCCGGAAGGCTCCGCCGGCGAATGTAACAGTACTTTTTGCCTGGAGTTTGCTGGATCGGTGGTATTCGGTCGTGCGCACCATGCTTTTATTCCGACCGTTTGGTTCTGGAGGGAGCGGCGTGAAGCTCTTTTTTTGTGTTGACATCAAGTGACTATGGATCCATGATGAAAGTCAGAAGAAGAGAATTTCATGAAGGCCAGAGGGGAGGACTAGCTAAGGGAGGTTCAAGTCTGCGCGCTGTTGAGAGACTTTCTTGGTGTTCCGGGCTTCACAGCAACGGTATGAAAGTGGGGGCGACAACACATATGAAGTTCAGAGTTCTATCTTTCAGGAAGAAAACCCAAGGTCTGGCCTTAACTAGTTGTGCGTGGCAATGACCTTGTTGGAGGCATTGTTTTGAGAGCGGGGACTATCTTCAGGGTGAAAACCTAAGATCTCTGATCGGGTGACGACGGTGTTAGAGCACTGTTCCCTTCTTGGAGGCGTCGTTTTTGAAGAGTGTGTATTTCAGGTGTTGTCTTGGCGGTGGATGTATTGCTGTTGTTAGGCCCGAGATGCTGTAACGGGGCTTTTGTTTCTTAGTTTTCTTTTTCTTTTTTTGGCTGTGTGCATCTGTAGTGCCATTAGGGTGGTGCGTTGTTGCAGAGGCTGGGTATAATTGGTATCATTTTGATATTAATATATTCCCTTTATCGAAAAAAGCTCCACAATAACAATATGTGATGTTGCATCAACCGCTTTTCTGCCATGGCATCTTTGTTTCAAATACCGTAACTAAAATTATTTCCATGGGAGGTACAGAACCCTCTTGCCACACATATAAACCCTGCCATGGAAAGATTTACACATAAAACTTTTTCCCCGGCATCGTAAACCTTAGATTGATCATCTAGTCATTTTTGTTCATCATCTAAATGTAGATGCTTCCTAAGCCGCCACCATATCAACCGTAATTAGAGCGTGTACAAACTTACCTACATGTAATCATCTCCATCCTTTATAATTAAATGGCCTAACTCTTGCAGAATTCTTGAAACTAACACCAAGTCCACTTGCATGCACCGGGTACAAGTGTGCAATAATCATGGCGATGCAGACGAGGTCAACTCATTTCGACTTAACCATGGTGGAAAACGAGCATACAGAGGTTATGCCCTTGGACCATATTTCATATTTTTAGGCAAATACAGATATCAATGCATATATCACCGAATGTGAATGCAGAGAAGATGTTATTTGAATAATAGACTCATGAGATATGATAAATCACGATATCACAAACAATGCCATGTTCCGCACAAATAATGAATTATTACAGCAGATTATACTTTCCTTATCTGACCACACAAAATAACACATTTTTTTGCGGGAAGCACAAAATAAGACTTTGTAGCAACTTTGTTTGGTTATTATGGTGGATAATTAGGTCATGGGACTAGTAAGTCTGCAACTGTAAAGTTTGCTTTTTTTTTCGATAAAGGGAATATATTAAAGTCTGCAACTGTAAAGTTTGCTATAGTTGCTAATATTATTTCCAGTCCAGAGTTCCATACATCTTTAGGTCATGGAATAAAGGTATCTCCAACAATGTTGACAAAGAAACATTAGGCGAAGTGAGTGGCATGCAGAGCTATCGTGCATGCACCCATCATGCCGAGGACCTACACGACGGGCAGGCATCCATCGCTAGCAACGTACTGCATACATACGACGACCATTGCCTTACAAGTAAGGCAAAGTGGCAAAAGAGACAAAAACTTTCTGCTATGTTTATTTCTTCTGTACTTATTCTCGTATCGAGCAACGCTTCCAACTTCCATCCATGTACTCGGCATTATTTTGTAGATTGGGCTATGTACGTACGCATGTATAGACAGACTGACAGAGTATATAGGTAGCCGATCGATCGACACTGATGGTTTGGTACTTTGGTCCATCGCTTTCACGGCGGACTAGAGTAGAATATAGAGTTAGTTGCAGCCTTGCAGGTGCACAGGCCGTGAGATCACTTTGACTTACATGCATTATTGCTCTGATTGGTTTACAACCGGCCATCGATCGAGCTCGCCGGACGAAGGTCATGGCGTTCAATTTGTTAGAGCATCTCCACTCCACTCGTCTCCCCACAAGCTCCCCACGGCCACTTTTTTTCATCCGAACGGCGAAAAACGGCCCAGTCAGGCCCCCGGTTCCTCGTTTTGGTCCGGATTTGAGCCTATTTTCGTCCGGACTCCCCATGCCATCCTCGGTTTCCCGGGGGTCTCCCGGGGACTCCGGATGAAGCTAAACCAACCGCCCACGCCCACGTGTCTACTCTTTCGTCCGGATTCCCCGAGCCATCCTCTTTTCCCCGAGAAACGCCGCTTGGGGAGCACACGACTGGGAAACTACTCCTCCCCACGCCAAATCTTCCTCCAATCCGGACGAAAATTTCGCCGGATTTGGGCGTGGGGAGCGCCAACGAGTGGGGATGCTCTTAGGTCTCGCGATATGGACGCTAGCTAGACGCTTACTCCGATGGCGATGGGTGCAAAGCCACAGCTGATACCGTACACCCCGGCCTGGCCGCCTGGCCCTTCTTAACAATACAGATCCCCAATAGTCTTTAGCTTCATGTTTTGTAGAGGTCCATTCTCGTTCTTAATTTGGTTAGAAGTTTTGGTACCACTCTTATAAAATTTCCTCCTGAAAAGGCATTGCTTCAGAAGGAAGTGATCCGAGATTTGGATTCTGGCCATCTTAAAAGACGGTTTGGACTCTGGCAGAACAAGAGAACAATGTTGTAGCAGAGATGGGTAACTTAACCTTCGGCTGAGATAAACCAAAACTGTATCTATTTGGATATATTATTTTTGTCCATTGTTCTTGAACAGGTTGGTATTTCAAGTGAACTAGTTTCATAAATGCAATTTGATATCGTATCATAGCAAATAGCCACGACAAGTTGACGCTCGGACCAACCCTTGGTGTTTTTAAGCGCTTGCCCGTGGAGAAATCATTTGTTCTCGTTATAGGCCTATGGTCAGGGCCTTATACAATGACGTCAATTTGCCGAAGGAAACACGTTTGTTTTCAGAAATGAAGCGTTGGGGCAAATTGATGCAGAAATAACTAATGATTTATCGTAATTTTTGTGAAACAAACCATCCACAACAATATGTAGTAGGCATCTCGTGGTTGCGGCAGAGTTTCAAAAGTTATTTGTTTTTAGATTTTAGTTTTTTTTGAACTTTTGCAATATTTGTTGCTTATTCTACTGTGTTACCGGATATTCCCCAACATGGCAGATTGACCCTAGATAAAGGCCCTGGTGGTATAAGAAAAATAATGCAAAACAATGGCCAGAAGTCCATTAAGTATCGAAGAAAGAAGTGATACTTGTCTGAAAACATTGTTATTTTGTTACATAAACAAGCCCGTGGCAATAGCACGGCCGTATTCCACTCAGCTGGGCAACCCGCAGCAGAAGTTCCAGAAATCATCTTTTTATTCATATATTCTCATGATTGCCATTGATAAATATCCTCGCCCCCAACCTTTGCTACATCGTCCATTTTCCCCTTTTAGCAGCCGCCTCTCACACAAGCTTGACAAGATCAAATCCCTTACTTAAGCGTATGATCCCTCTGATTAAGAAATATTGTGTTTGATCTCTGAACAATTGCTAATCAACTTACCACTATTCTATTTCTTTATACCGATTTTTTTAACTTTTTATAGCTGCAAAATACTTCTCAACAAATGATCTTAGTCTTTATCATATTTATATTATATTTTAATAAATTAACCAATCCATTATAAAAAATAAAATCAGTAAACTATTTTTAAAATTTTGTATCGTTAACATTGGTTGTGGAAATTGTAGTTTCACTAAGTTTGAAGATTGTATTATAGTCAACATTATGTTAGATGTCTCCTTGAGACACTACTTTTTAAAACCCTATAGTTAAATCGTATTCTTATTGGTAAGAAGAAAAGAGAGTAAAATCACATGTCATCAAAGATAAATTCTTACACTCGGATGAACTTCAACTGTATGTACTTGTTCATGAACTTCCTTAAGTATTACTAGTTACCTCTAGAGCTAATAGAGGTTTCTCGAATAAATTATTCTTGAGAAAAGTTTCTTGGATATTACATAATTGACTATTTTAAGTGCAAATAAGTAGACCAAATAGCAACAATTTACCAAATATAAAGTCAAGAATACAGAAAATATCTATGAGGCATTAGTCCTCTGAATTTTTCAACTGCTCATTTAATTGTCCGTTTCTGGCCAATTTTAATCGTCGCATTATTAGCTTGCATCGTATGTTCACTTAGCACTTGGTACTGATGTAACATCACTGATCACAACACACATGAAATAGCCTAATTTATTTGTTTGATCGACACACTTATATTTTTTTTTGGTGTACTTGGTAAAATAGTAGGACTTGGAATTAATAAATATGCAAGGAATTTTACCCTTTGTTTTCTTTGATTGATTTGTTGTATGCATGTGGTGTACATGATGCACAGGGCGAGCTTATGTCAATACATATGTGTGGTCGATTTTTGTTTTGTTTTGCGGGTATATGTGTGGTCGATTAAACATGAAGAGAGGAAGTAGTAGGTAGCTACGGAGGGAAAGGCAAGAGCAGGAAACGAAAGAGGGGATGGACACAACGTGGGCGCGAGTACGCGGCCACCCTTTTTACACTCTCGCTGCATCTTGCATGTTACCCGTCTCGTGCATTATTCGCTTCTTCTACTCTCGGTCGGATCAGACCACACCACTTGTTTACTCGTGTCGATCGTACCATTATCCAATGATTCAATACGAGTGAGCTGAGTATCATCGTCTGGCCTCTGTCGCTGCATCTGGGCTCCACCAGCAGGATGCGCGCACGACATTAGTAGTCAGATCAGTGATCAGTAGCGAGATATAGCGAGTGATGCGGCAGCACGCAGGGCTCACAGCACGTGACGCCGGCCGGGGCGCGGGGAGCCCCATGTGAGATGCGACCACCGTATACGCGTCACCCTCCGCCGTCGATCGTGAATCCAACGGGCCGTTGACCGGATGGCCGGAGGAGATGAATCACGGCCGGGGATCGCGCGTCGGCGTAGACTCGACGCCTTGTTTTGCGGCGACGGTGAGGACAGGGCCAATCACGGACGATTTGAACTGTTGCACATCCCGGTTTGCTTTTGGGAAAATATCCACTGATACCACCCCTTACATGATATCATGATATCGAGTTTCACAAAATTTGAATTCTAAGTATTAAAAAATTTAAAATAAATTTGTGGTGGTTGACAAGATGTGTGTTTACATTCTCTAGATTTTTCACAGCCAAATTTAAAATACACCAAGAGAAACAAAAAAGACAAATGCTATGTGAATAGTGCCATTTGTGTTTTTGTCTTTATGTGACACTATTTATGCTTAATTTCTCTTTTTTTTTCTCTATTTTGAATTTGGTTACGAATGTTACTGGGCATGTATAGACACGCATCTTACGAACACCCAAAATTTTGGTTTTAATTTTTTGAACATTTAAAATTTGGATTTTGAAAAGTGGTATCATGGTATCAAATAAGGTGTGATATCACTAGATATGTTCTCGTTTGCTTTTGTCACTCCGGGCCTTGTTTTGCGTTTTGGCTATCTGGTGCATATGCTCCATTTATTTAACCTGCATTCTAATATAAAAGTTCAAATATTTTTTCTACAAAATGTAGCATGTAGATATCAATATCCTGTGTGCTTAGAAAGCTGGTTCAAGAAAAACCGACTTTTTTTGTGTCCATTGCAAAATGACAAAATTTGGTCCTAAAATAAGGCTTCTCACGAGACATTTTTTTTTACACAAGCAACTGAAAATGTTGCCTTTCGCGAAACTTCATCATGCACACATGGAATGTTGAGATAATCATGCAAAGTTATTCTAAAAAAATTAACATTTTGGATTTTTATTCATGGGTAACGGGCTCCGAGATCAAAAGTGCATTACCGAATATTTATAGTATATGTTAAAGGATCCTGTCTCGAAAAGGATGTCATGCGACATTTTTTTCTGGGTCGAGGGACTATGATAGTTTAATATCTTATATGTTGTGGATGTGATTTATTCCTTCTACCATGAATGGGATTTAATTAAGAAAATACAAGAAGGTTAATTTCTTCCATCAACATTTTGTGGATGAGAATTTTGTTCCTCCTTTATAAAAAAATATTGATTTTTTATTTTTATTTTTTTGAAAGTAGCTCGATCGAGATCGTTACAAGTTGAGCATGAGCCAATTTTTGTAACTTGACTCAGTTCAGGTCAGCTCGAATTTTAGTATGAGCTAACTTAAGCATAGTCCAACTCGCTTGACTTGACTAGTTTGCAGCCCTGGTCGACCATATATCACATTATATGCTTAGCTTCATGTGTATTTTGTGGACAAACTCATCTTAGTAGTCGAATCCCCTTCCTGGCAATCGATTGTTGGAGCGATCATTTTCCTTGGCGCGGCAGCGCTCGCGCCATGCGCGAAATCAATTCCCTTTTTGTCTTTTAGTGTTTAATTACGTTCACATGTAGCTTTGTGTTCACACTAATAGCTCACGTTCCCACTTGCAAGTTGCATATAGCCAAGAGTGTTCACACTGCATGCATGCATAAAGTATCTCATGGGCCTGCATTTAATAAGCCAACTTTTTAGCATGAGGCTAGCTCTCACAAGTTGCTGCATGCATGCACAGAGCATCTCGCTCTTTTTTTTCAGCACGACGCATACTTTCAATTCTCTTTATTTGCAATTCCCTTTTGACAATTTTTTTTTGCAATTCCCTTTATGTTGTTATTTCGTACGGGATTTCATGTTTTTTGGATTAATTTTTATAATTCCCTTTTTCGGGCCAGTGGTTTTTAAGGGGGAAAATAACGGGTGGGAAGATCCACTTGCAACTCAAATGAACTACCACTTGCTACTCAAATTAAGTACTGTTTTTAAGTTGTAAGCTAACAGAAATTGCTAAAATATTTTAAATGAAATTTACTTTTTAGAGTCGCTGGGTTTTTGTATTTACCGTTGATAAATAACGGAGCACCGGGTTGATAACTTGTAAACAAAAATAGAGTCGCTACATGTTTTAAATTAAATTAAATTTTAAGGGTTGATATTTATTTATATTTACCATTGATAAATAGCGGGTCACCGGGTTGATAGCTTGTAAACTAAAAGAGAATCGCTAAAATATTCTAAATGAAATATTTTTTAGGGTTATTATTTATTTATATTTACCGTTGGTAAATAACGAGGCACTAGGTTGATAGCTTGTAAAATAAAAAATGTTCGCTAAAATATTCTAAATGAAATACTTTTTAGAGTTGGTAGTTATTTATAATTACCATTGATAAATAACGGGGCACTGGGTTGATAACTGGTAAACTAAAAAGAGTCGCCAAAATATTCGAAATGAAGTTAGATTTTTAGGGTTGGTAGTTATTTATTTTTACTGTTGATAAATAACAGGACAACGGGTTGATAGCTTCTAAACTAAAAAAGATTCGCTAAAATATTTAAAATAAAATTAACTTTAGGGTTGATAATTTTATACATTTATGGTTGATCACTCAAGTACGGAGGGGCTGATTATTCAAATAGAGAGAGCTGATAACTTTTAGCCAGAAAAAAAGTTTGTCGAAACATATTAACATGGGTGCTAGTTTTGAAGATCTCGTCGAGACGGATTTATTGGTGAAAGCGAATCTTAATTTAGAGTTATCGTTTGAAAGTTAAAACGTTTTGAATTTTCAAATTTGGGAAACATTCCGCTGACATCAGCAGATTCGTCTTTTTGTGGATGCATGCAGAATTTTTCCTCAATAGCCTGCACGAGGTTGATAATTTTATACATTCACCTTTGATCACTTAAGTACGGAGGGGTTGATTATTCAAACAGAGAGGGTTGATAACTTTTAGCTCAAAAAAAAGTTTCTCGAAACATTTCAACATGGGTGCTAGTTTTGAAGATCTCGTCGAGACGGATTTATTGGTGAAAGCGAATCTTAATTTGAAGTTATCGTTTGAAAGTTAAAACGTTTTAAATTTACAAATTTGGAAAAGATTCCGCTGACATCAGCAGATTCGTCTATTTGTGCATGCATGCAGAACTTTTTCTCAATAGCATGCACCAGGTTGATAATTTTATACATTTACCGTTGATCACTCAAGTACGGAGGGGTTGATTATTCAAATAGAGAGGGTTGATAACTTTTAGCCGGAAAATAAGTTTGTCGAAACATATTAATATGGGTGCTAGTTTTGAAGATCTCGTCGAGACGGATTTGATTGTTAAAACGGATCTTAAATCGGAGTTGTTGTTTGAGAGATAAAACATTTTAAAATTTCGAATTTGATACTCCCTCCGTTCCTTTCTATAGTGCCTATAGATTTTTGGCATTTGTTTCACAATATAAGGCTGTAGCTTGGCTTTTTTCAATTACCCCCTCAAACTGGTCAACTCCCACATGACATGCATGAAAAAAATCCATACAAAATAGGAAACAATTAATTGAGATTCCTAATGCATGGCCCCAAGGATTGCTTAGATTTAGGAAGCAATGTTTTTCTTTCCTTAATTAAACCTGGCTGCACATATATGGAGAGTCAACCAGACAGATTTGTGAGATTTGTTATGGTAAGTTAGGAAGTTATCGATTTCCCTAATTTTAGTCCGATCTCAAATCGTTCAGCCAGGGGGTCTTGTATAAAAAATACTCTTGCGCTAATTTCCGTGCCGAAAAACTATAAGCACTATAGAATGGAACAGAGGGAGTAAGTTTTAACGTGAACATGAGTAAGAGAAAGGAGAAGAAAGAGGTTTGCTCACGTAACCCAAAAAAGCTGTCTGAAAGTGATCGCTAAGTAAGCTTTGAGCGAACGACCGCCAGCTAGGGTCGCCCCTTAGTAGTCGGTGGTAGCCGGGATCAGGGATTTCCCTTAGAACGAAAATGAATTGATCAAATCATTTTTCTTTTCCTTCTCTCTTTTGTAATTTCTCCGCATAAACATTACACTTCATTCGGTAATTTTCTTTCATAACCAAAATTGATAGTTTAGGCCTGGGTTGTAACTTGTAATACACTCTACGCTCCATATTAATTAGTTGTCGATCACAGATTTATATCTAGATACAGCTAAATCAGCGATAACTATTATGGAACAGAAGGAGTATCTTCCAAAAATTTCCTAGTTCGGCTGAACTGCTAAAGTTCTTGCAAGTGACTCTAACTCGATTCGGTTGCCCGCACGTATTAATCGGGTGCAGTACAACACCACCAGCGAGCGTGTCAGCGTCAAAACTCGTTTCGAGCCCGATCATACTAAAATTTCAGTCGAAGCGAATGGCAGGCGCTTGGAGCAATATATCGTGCAGGCATATCTATCATGCCGGCCGGGGCCCCACGCAACAGTCATCGATCGCCACCCACATACAAGTAATGCAAAGCCAAAAATAATAATCCTCAAAACATTAGTACACATGCTGTGTCGACATGTATTAATTTGGAGTAAGTACGTATAGCTACCAAGCAGATACCGATGGTTCGACCCTTCGCTCTCACGGCCGGCGAATCGATTAATCAACGAGACCAAATTAAGTTAGGCGCAGGTGCTTGCTAGCTAACTGCTGTACTCCAGTGCTAATACTGAGCTCGGACGCAAGAATGGATTCGAGCTCGATTGATTGATTGACTGATAAGTGCCTCCGGCGAGCTCGTCTGATATTCTGATGGCTCCGGCTCAGCGAAGGTCGTGGCAGTTAGGTAGCGCGATTTGGACGCTAGCAGCAGCTTGCTCCGATCGGTGGACGATGGCTGCTGCCGACGATCGACGGCGACGTGCGCGCTAAGCATCAGCTACCACTGTAGACCCCGGCTTCCCCGTCTTTAAATACAGGTCATCACTCGCTGCCACGTACTGGTCTTTCCGCTAACATCTCGCCATTCCGGTTGTTAACGAAATCAATTGATCCATAGGACGCGCGCGACTATTGTTGTGCGAAAATGGATATGGCAAATATTATGCTGACAACATTCTAAATGTATATTTTTCTGAATTGTATCTGCGACTACTTTATCGGTCGACGAAGCGGCTCAGTTTCGCCGGTTCCATTGAATTGTATCCCCGGCTCCCCGCAAAGCAAATAAAACAATCATCTGTTCTAGTCTACTACTACCCTACTTTATACTTATGTTGTTACCTGACTATTTGCCTAGGCTAGCTTGAGCAGCGGTACTATCTGCTTAATACTAATCAATTCGCGAGGTGGACCTCCTGTAATACTGACCTGGCATCGCCCCCTGAATCCGACGTGCCACTGGCCACATTGCCAGCTGGCACAAGCCGCCAACCGGTCGCCATCGTCGCCACGTCGGACCGCACTACGCTAGCTAGCTTGTGGTGTTTGTTTAGGGGTGTCACGGCTGCCGTTGCGACTTGCTAATCACGTAGGTGAGCTCTCAGCTAATTCCATATGCTCCAACAAAGCTAAGCTAGCCTTGTTAGTTAATTATCATATACACTAAATTAGTTAACAAGTACTTGCATCGGGCATGCACATTGTACCTTTGTGGATGCATGTACTCCTATTTTTCTCGTTGGTATTGCTTCTAAGATACCCCTCCTATGTTGCACCATCATTATTGGCCGGGAGAGTACGTACCATGAGAGCCGAGCACTGGTAGCAGGTAGGTGGCCATTAGGTGATGAAAACTGGTCAAGGGCATATCTCGGATCGCATGCTCGGAAAGGAAAAGAAATGGTTTGAAAATGGGAAAGGAAAAGCATAGATAAAAGAATATTAATAAAGAAAAAACGGGAAACATGGGATCACGATTGTTGCATGTGCGCGCGCCAGTTCTGGACCGAGGGTCCAACTCCAGCTCATAATCTATTGCTTGGGTTATTCGGGCGTATAAAAAAAAGGAGAATCTTCCAGCCTTTAGGCTTGTTTAATCGTATATCGGAGAAATACAAAAACAAATTCGTATTTCATGAATTTGATTTACTTGTTGACTGCACTCTGCACTGACATGTAGGTCGGTAAAACCCCATATATACATAACAGTAACCTATGAGAACATTTCATACTGACGCACGGTATGCATAGCAATAAAACGTCGGCCAAGAAAAACAAACGAGCAATCCTGTAGCCTAGTGAAACGGAAAGAAAAACATGGAAGCATACTAGTTCAGGTTGCCACGGAATGGGAAAGCATGAGAAAGCGGAGACAAAGGAAAGGGAAAGGAGAGTGAGGTATAGCGTATGGGCGTCGGTCGGCTCATGTGGGGGGTGGCAGGAGTACATGCTACACAACAACATAGGCGACTACATTTTTGTTTTTGCGGCACAGCTCACCAGGTATTGTTGCTGGTGGTGACGCGCTGATGCCGATGTCTCCCCATGCGGAGCGTCGGCCACCGACACGGCGACCGCACCGCCTGCTGCCCGTGCAGAGAACCGGGGATCGTCGGTGACTTAAGTAATAATACTCCAGTATACAGTACTAGGAGTACATTGTTTGGCGTTATATTTCTTTTGCTAGATTTTTCTAGCCTCGGGATTTCCATCGGATCATAGTTCAGAGATGTCAAATGGTCCCGGTCAAACTGCCCTCTCCAACCACATTGCCCAACTATTTTTCTATTTTAGCTACAACCAGCCTTGAACAAAACATATCAGTACGTGGCTCAGAGTATACAAGTACTGTATCAAAATTTGCGAATTGACCAGCAAATAAAACACAAAAATCAGCACGAGCAGTGTGCGGTTGGGCATTTTTGGTGGGCACCATTCCAGTCGACACATTCTAAAATCTTCAAAAGTTATGATTTTTTATAATATATGTGTACAGTGGATGCCATGACGATTCTTGAAAATATGATCGAAAAATCCCATCGAACTTTGAAAATAACTATTTTTTGAGGGATTGGAAATAGTACAGTAACTCTTTGTTCACCTTTTATTTCTGGACAACTACTTCGTTCTGTTCACCCCGGGTGCCACTATCTGCCCTGCATGTGCGAGCACCATTATTCCGCTAACCTAAAGAGAAAGTTAAGTTGAGGCCGATCTGAATCTGGAAGCCAGGGTACGTGTACTGCATAATGCCGGGCACAAAACAAAAGGGAAGGCACATATAAATAGCGTTAGAATTCGTTGAGATCACATGCATTATGCACAGATCCAACGATCTCGCCTCACCTCACCTCACCTGCTGTGCTGGTGGTGTGGTGCGGAGATGATGATCAGTTCAGATGAGCTTCTCTTCTCCCTTCCAGGACAGTGCGTGCATGCGTCCCATGTGACATGTTCTTCAGTTCCATCTCCCCCACCCCACCCACCCAACAGCAAAATCTCTCCCCCATTTCCTCCCCTCAAACGGAATCGGCTCTACACAACAGGAACATCATCAGCAATGCTCCAACAACCATACAGTTGAGAGGGGAAAAGGGGGCCGTTACGGGCGTACCTGGTTTGGTGTCAAGAACATCATAAAGAGACCACTATGCCACCTAGCGTACTGGCACCCTCTCTGCTGACAGGCAACAGTCCCAGGGTGCACCCTTTAGGGTTCATGTTTTGAATTGCTGCATCAGAAAGAAAAAAAAGTTGAAAGTTATGAGGAACCGAAGATGTACGGCGCACCGAGATAATGTGGATTGTACCTTACAGTTTCTGCAGTACAGAGCAGCAGAGACACATACCTGAACCAGCACAGGGAGACTACAACATCGACTTAAAAATATGTGATTCATATCTGGGAACAATCTTCACAAGTATTGTCAGTCATTAGAATGAGAGGCAAAGCAGAACACCCTGCACAACTGAATAAACTCTGATGAAAAACAAAAGGAACTTGTGTACATGACATGACAGCAATGGGGATGCATGGAAGCTGTAAGAATTTTCTGTTGCTCCCCAAGCTACTTGCCAGGAGTTCTGGGTCAGCTCGTCTGAAGAAATGAAGTCTCGAAATCCTTACACTTTTTTCGAAACAATACACTGTAGCTGTTATATGATATACATGTATGATATGCACCCTGTACTATACACCAACTGCTATACATGAGAAGAGACGTGCTGGGGCACCTCCATAGTACCTCTGGAGTATCTACATATCAGCTCTGTAGCATCTATCTACATGTTTCATTTCTTGTGGTCTGTGAAACTATAACAGCCTAATTCTTGGGCACTAGCTTCATCATGAAGTCATAGCGCACTCCTTCAGCTATCTTAGGTGCCGGCCACTTGGCATCTTCTGGTACACGGATGCTTTTGTAACCTTGGCTTTTGTACAGCCGCAGCGCAGCGAGGTTACTTACATCACAGTGCAAGGCCACAGACCGGCATCCCCAACTCCTTGCTCGTGCCTCAGCTTCCGCGACGAGCATCTTAGCGATTCCTTTTCGACGTTCCTCCTTTCGAACCGCGACGTTTGCTATGTATGCAATACCTGTTCTGCACATATTTGGAAGGAACTTGGGTGACTTTCAAGAGGGAGAAACTACTTGCTGCATGTACATATTCAGAACACTTCATGCAGAATGATCTGCGTGAGAAGGTTTTGCAATGCTGAGTACTTCATGCAGACTAAAATTAGCACAACCAATTTCAGGCTGAAAGTTTTCCTATTGAGGGAATATTTTAGAATGAGTCGACTCAGGTAATTGTGTCCAATACTCAGATGAATGTCACAAGAGGACCCATTCCCTCAAACTTTCTTGATGAAGCAAAGCATATACATGGTCTCCCCCTATTATTTCATATTTCTCCAACTTTATGCAGGTAAAGAGCCTGCATTTCGTATCGGTAGGGAGTAGCTATAAAGTAGAACATATTAGGAAATTGACATCTCAACAGAACATGACTACAAAGTAAACATAGATACTAGATAGAACCGGGAAAATTGAGAAGTATGATCTAGTTAGTACCTAAACATATTACTGTCGGACAAGATTGTCAAGGATGAATAGTATTCCAGTGAGATTAAAAGCTGCACTAGAGATGCATGAAGCTTGCCCTATAATTTTAAAGAACACCCAGGGTTTTGCATATTATTTTCATTGAGCAGAAAGTGTGTCCTATACTAGATACATAGTTATGTTTAGTTGTGCATTCTTAAAATATGGTAGACATCAGGATTCAAATGAATGTTTATTCTTTTTATTGGTTGCTTTTCTATATATTTTGTTTTCTGAAAATATCAGAAGTGATATTGCACAAGTTGTTGCATCTTATCCCAATCGAGCTTCGAATTGTAACACTTTTTTACAATGAATTGTAAAAATAAACAGCAATGAACCAATATTGTGCTAATACACTTGCCACTAAATTGGCTGGGTACTGCATTTTATTCAAATACCTGCACATAGGTTGAGTACTGTCATCTTATACTCGTGTTGATATTTTTCATTTCTACAAGTAAACCCATAGTTTTACAGGTTTGGGTTCAATTCGAACCATGATGTTCATTTGCGGTAAACAGAAGGGTCATCTGAAACAATAACATTCACCTTAGCCATTCTATGTTATGCTATAGGCACCACTAGATGACCATATAGCCTTTTGGTTCTAGTCAAGTACAAAAGGAAAGACACACAAACAAAAAGAAAAAGGTATACATCAATACATAACCATAGAAGGAAGCACAAGAACTCATGCATCCAGGCAAGATAATAACAACATTTTGGTTTGAGAAACTGAAATGCATTATGTAGTCGAGAATTACATGAGTCGTCATGATTTAGACAAGAAAAGGTTACACAACTACATATTACTACCATGTCATAGTGCGATGAGCGTAAATCATATTGTCTTATAACCTATGAGCGCAATCCTGGAACACAGATCACAGAACATGTTGTCACGTTGAGTAGATTTATGCCATTTGAGGAGTTTATACAATATGGATTCTCAGGAACCTAAGGAAGTGAGAAGATGATGTGATACATCTCTTTGCAAAGCTACAACATGCACTAGTGAAAGAGCAACACAGCAATGCTAAGTTTCCACACTGCTGCTGTTAGTATGACAGAATAAGATTTTTTTTATCACACGGGAGAGGCGCTCTCCAAAGATTGAGTCGATGAATTATTAAAATAATGTTTTGAGAGTAGTCCTATACACATTTAATATGGCATGTTCTAAGATACTCCTATGTTGCATCATTATTGGCTGGGAGAATACCATAAAAGCCAAGTGGGTGGCTAGTAGGTGATGAAAAACTGGTCAAGGCATATCTGGGATCACATGCTAGACCCAGAAAGAAATAGTATGAAAATTTAAAAGGAAAAGGAGAAAAAAACGAAAATAATTGGAAAACATGGGATCACGATGGTTGCATGTGCACCACCTTCATAGTTCTGGACCAAGTGACCAACAACTAATCTATTGCTTAGGTTATGTTAGCGCATATATAGAAATAAAAGAATCTTCCTGTCTTTAGGTTTGTGTAATTGCCTCAGAGATATGGAAAGAAACAAAATCACATTCATCAAATTAATTTAACTTTGTATTTGCAGCCAGTACTGACATGTAGGACCAGTGCCGTGGAAAAAAATCAGCTGGACCCCACAAAAACAGCAACATGTGAAACATTTTACTGATGCACAATAGTCATCATAGGATAGGAATATGTAGAGCAAGCAAGGTAAATAAATAATTAATCTTGTAGCCTAGTGAAAAAGAAAAACATACTAATAGCTACTAACCATAAAACATACTACCTCTGTTTCGATGAATAAAGGCTTATAAATTTAGTCAAAAGTCAAATCTTGCAAATTTCGACCAAATATAAAGAAGAAAATATGAACATCTACAAGATGAAACGAATATATTATTATTTTTAAAAAATGAATCTACTAATATTTATTTGGTATCGTAATTGTTTATATTTTTTCTATAACATGGGTCAAACTTAGACGATGTTGACTTTTAACTAAATTTGTAAGCCTTAATCATTGGAACGGAGGGAGTATTGCTGCTGCTGGCTAACGGAATGGAAAAGCATATGAGAAAAGCATTCACACTGGAAAGGGAAAGGAGTGAGCCAGCGTCAGTAGGTGGCATGGCAGGAGTATATGCTACAAAACACAAGGGACTACTGGGGTTTGCGGCACAGCTCACCAGGTGTTGGTGACGCTCTGATAGCAACGTCACTAAGCGCAGATGCTGGTGGGAAAAGAATTGGCGACTGACAAGGCGACTGCACAGCCGCTAAATTTGACGACACTGGCCTTTTGTGATAATAATACACTTGCCACTAAATTTGCTGGGTATTGCATTTTATTCAAATGCATCCATATAGTTTGAGTACTGGAATCTTATACTCGTGATGATGTTTTTCATCTTGTACAAGTTAAAGCAGAGTTTTATGGGTTTGGATTCGTTTCGAACTATGGTTTGTTTGTGGTGAAGAGAAGGGTCATCTGAAACTATAACATTCAACTGAGAATTCTATGTTCATGGTGTAGGAACACTAGATGACTATAAACTTTTGGTTCTAGTCAAGCACAAGAAGACAGACACAAACAAAAAGGAAAAAGTAATGGGGTCCCCAGATCCCACATCAATATATAACTATAAAAGAAAGCAGAGCAACTACGCATAAAGATAGAGCAACAATTTATTTTTTAGAAACTAAAATGCATTATATAATCGAGAATTACATGAGTCATCATAATTATAAAAAAGGCTACAAGATTAGTTGATTACGCATTACTATCATGCTATAGTGCGATGAGGCGTAAATCCTGTTATCTTATAACCTGTGACTAAATTGAATATGCAATCCTGGAACACAGATCACGGAACATTCTAAGTAATCATGCTTATGATTGTATGGTATGCGATTGATAAAATATATGACCAGTATTCTTAGAAGACTGATGCAGTGAGACAATGACGTGATACTTCCTTTTGCAAAGCTATATGACATGCACTATCAAAATAGCAACATGGCAACACCAAGTTTGTCCACTCTTGCTGGTAGCATGGCAGAATAAGAAGAAAAAAATACCACAGGGGAGAGGCACTCTCAAAAGATTCAGTTGATGAATTATTTTTCAAAATGTTTTGGAGAAACAGTTACATGCACATTTAATATAGCATGACTTGAGGATGTTAGACTTTGCTTTCCAAGTTGGACTAGAATCAGTACGATTTACTATCTTGGTTCTAATATTTGCGTTCAACCTTTTTAGTTCTTGAAATGCAGCTACAAAGGCGGCTTAAATGCAAGGAACTAATTTTAGTTTGAGGTAAATATTTTAGATGTCTTGACTTTTTTTAGTTTGAGTAAAATTTTCCTTGTCTCCAGTGCTTGAAAGAAAATTGTTACCCTGAGCCATTATTTGAGGCAAGGAGCTTTTACAAATTTTGCTCAAGAGATATAGGAAACCTAACTTGCATCAGTTTTGAACAAAATCCCCAATATCAGCTCCCCAGCCTGTTCCTATTTTGGGGAAGAAAACTAGTACACATTTTCTCTTAGCAACTTGCTTATTATTATCCCCTGTGCTTCTAATCATATGCCACAACCAGCTAAGCTAAAAAAAGATTTGACGGTTGAGTTTTGGTTCGGCCGGTTGGCTTTCCATAGACTGCAGAGCTAGTTTTACACTTCTGGTAACTCTAATATTTTTCTCAGGTTTCCTTACATCTGTAGTTAGCTAAGGACACCCCACTTCTGTTTTCGGCTTCCCATGGAGATTTAGAGAACTAGGTAACAAGAGTAGAATGTTATGTTGTCTATCACCTTCAATTGTGCAAATTCTTGACTATAATATTATATTGGTATTCCATGACAGGTTATGTTAACAGCGCGTGACTGCTGGCTTAAGTCGAGGTTATAAAATGTAGTGCATATCAATGTCAAGACAACAAGGTAGGAGCAAATAGCTATCAGACACATGATGATGCACCTACATGTCTAAAAAAATTTAGCATCTAAATAGCTATAGAAACTGTGATTATACCCACATCTCCTTGTAGAATAGATACAATAGGTAAGCCATGAAGAAGTAATGAGAACACTGGTATTACAAGGCATAATCAATTTGACATCAATGATATGGGTGCTTAGAAACATTTATAGCTTATAGTTGCACCTACACAGCCTAAACGATTCTAGCATCTAGAAACTGGAAAAAAACTTGCGTATTTAAGTTTCAAGCAAATAGCGATGTACCTTCTCTGCTTGAGAGGTCCCCGTCTTGGAAGGTAGTCCGCCACCGTGTCGACCGTGAGAATACCAGCAATTGAGCCTTTACTGACGCCATATTTCCCATGAAACTCGGCATCCGTCAGATCCCCACACTCGATACTGACAGTGCTGTTAACCGCGGCAGGGTTCACCGCGACAAGGCACGTCCTCGTGCAGCCAGGTGGAACCGCGAAACCGGATAGGAGGGCGATGTAACGGTCGAGCCGGAGAACGAGGTCTAACGGGAACTTGTAGCCCGGAAAGAAGGATCCGCAGTGAGTGTCTGCAACTTCCCAGCAGTCCTCCAGCCGCGCATCCCGAACGACGATGCCCGTTCCAGGGTACAAAGACGGCAGCAGTTCAACTGCTTGGCTGGCGTAGCATACTCCTGTAAATAAGCATGGATGCCAAATATGTCAAGGGGGCAGCAAGCTGGCACTGTGCAGTGATGTTCACAAATAAAAATGCACCAGATAAAAGATAACTTGCGTTCAACCATATGCGAAGAATAAATAAAATGCTAAATGCGCGAACTACCATGCTCAGTTCTTGAATTAGGCTCGTTTGGCAGCGACAGGGGCTTGGTAATAGCCACACGGCAAACCAAATGCCCAATTGGGGCCGACCTACTAAGCCTCCATTCTCGTTCAGGATACACAAGTACAGAATTACGCATGCCGAATCATATATGGTGTGAAATTGACTGGGTTCGGCGTAACCTGATGACCCAGTGCCCCAACCGTACAGAGGATTTCAATCGGAGGGGAGAGCGGAGGGGAAGGACCTGCGGCGGGTTTGGAGGGGAACGGCGAGCGATGGCGCTGGACGGCGGATCGGCGGCCGTGGCAGAGAGGCGAAGAGGATACCGACGGCGACGAGGAGCGCGGTAAGCCTAGCAGCGCCGGCGGCATCATGGCCTCCTCCGCCTCGCCTCCTCCGCTCCTTCGCTGTCTCCACTGGATTTTTTTTTAATCCCGCAAGCCAACTGGAATGCGTTTTCCTGCTTGAGAGCGTATTCTGTTGAGATATACGTAAAGCGTTTGTGCGTCTTCACTTTCATTTTACGTAACCCGAACGAATACGTTTTCCTGCTGGAGTCACGGGTCTCTTACTCTCTGCTCGAGTCCGGCCTGCAGTCAGTGAGCGAGACCAGAGAGAGAGAGAGAGGGAGGCAATCGGTGGGCGGCGGCGAAGGTCGGTGGATGACGATGGCCGGCGGCGGGGGACTGAACCGGTCGACGTCGAGGGGCCAGCTGCCGCCGCAGGAGCTGCTCGACGATCTCTGCAGGTTCGTAGCCCTAACCCCCAATCCCAAGTTCATCCGAGTCCAACCAAATCCAAATCCAATCTGCTGGTGGCAGCCGGTTCGTGCTGAACGTGCCCAAGGAGGATCTGGAGTCGTTCGAGCGGATCCTGTTCCTGCTGGAGTGCGCGCACTGGTTCTACGAGGACAACTCCGTCGAGAGCAACCCCTCCCTCAAGTCCCTCTCCTTCAAGGACTTCACCACCCTCAGTAAGATTCAATCCCTCTCGTTACGGCTCATGACTCCAAAAAACCCTATCAGAGATGATGTTTCGCTGGTTCGTGGCTAACTCCGACTTGTTGTCGCCGTTGTTGTGTGTGTAGTGTTCAACAGCTGCAACGCTCTCAGGCCCTACCGCGCGCACCTGGACGACATCTACAAGGACTTCACCCACTACAAGTTCCGCGTCCCCGTCTCCGGCGCCATCATCCTCGATGACACACATGACAGGGTAATTCTTCCTTTTACGCGCATCCTATAACATATTGTAACTGCCTCCCTCAATGGTGTTTAGGTATTAAGACCTAAATTTAGAAATAAGCACGTCTGATATCAGCCGCCCTGCTCGGAAAAGATGCAACTTAAATCATATTATTGTGTGCTATCAAATTGCTCTCTCTTACAGATGGCTGATCACGTAATTGCCTCAAACTTCAGTACAAACAATTTCGCACTCAGTTGTTGCGATATACATCAATTTACAGCTTATGCTTCTCGACCCTAGTAGCCAACAGTTTCCTCAAGATTTTGTTTTATCTCAAGGTTTGCTCCCTTCTGTGCAGTGCTTACTTGTGAAAGGCTGGAAGTCTAGTGCCAGTTGGAGCTTCCCCCGCGGAAAGAGGAGCAAAGATGAAGAAGATCATACTTGTGCAGTTAGAGAGGTAAATTTCTGGGCTTCATCCATGTTTTGCTTTGCAGTTCCCATGAACCGCATTGTGAAGCACTGATGTTCTTAGATATTGCTGGACAGTCAGTTTCTGGTTCGCTGAACATGAGAGTCCTTCACTTCGACAGATTAGTTCCTAGAATTCAAATTTTAAAGCTATAGATATTCTATCGCACCCAAACACATCACATTCTTGAGTTAATGTTTACGTCTTTCTCTATTGCATAAGTGTCCCCCTCAGACATTTGAAAGGATCCTCTAACGATGGACCACACTAACAATGTATCACGATGCCAAATATAGCAAGTAAATCTTCAATTTGAAGAACTTTACAGAATTAAAAGGTTCCAGTTTTGAGCCATTATTTCACTGTTGCATGTGTTCTTTGCTAGGCTGCACAGCTCCCTAGTTGTCCGTCCTATTTTTCTGAAATGAGAATTTGGCCAATTTAGCATCAGTTAGCTGTGTTTATGCGCGCTAGCTTCTCTGCATAAATTACGTGAAGATCTCCAGGTTGTCATAGTTTATCTTTTGTCCAGTTTGCTGTGGGTCCTGTCCAATATAACACTTCACCACCATTTATTACATTACTGATTTTCCTTAAGTGACATTTATTTGCAACATGATGCAGGTTCTTGAGGAAACTGGGTGTGATGTTTCCAAGCTTTTGAAACTGGATGACCACATTGAAGTTTCAATTGGGCAACAAAGAGTTCGGCTCTATATTATTACGGGTGTTAAGGAAGATACTGTTTTTGCACCTCAAACCAAGAAAGAGATCAGTGTATGCAATTTTCAAAGTCTTTTCTCATCTTTTTATGGCTAATTTTTTGTGTGCACCTATCAAGAAACTTTTCGGCAGATATGGTATGGTATATCTGACATGGTTCTTTTATCCATAACATGTCTGTTTAGTCTGTATTGTGTACTGTTTTCTCCTTACTAAATAACAGGTTGTAAATGAATGATCATAACTAAGACACTGCATCCAGCCTGATAAGTAGCGCAACGTAATCATGTGTTATTTTTTCAAAACTGCTAACTGGTGCATGTTTCTTATTTCCTTGGCTTGAAAATTTTAGTCATGTGTCCAAACTGCTTGCAGTTTCTTGTTATTATGCCCTATACTCTAAGCTATAGCTTAGCGTTCACTAATTATTGTGCTTGATATTTAAGCTATTGCTGTTTGCATTGGTTGCTTTTTATTTACTATGCCGTTTCTGTTTTGAACCCTTTCTTTTGTTAAATATAAGAGAAATGATCACTGCTAAGCTATGGCTGTCTGCAAATCTGGCAGGAGATCTCGTGGCACAAAATTGATGATCTTCTACCTGCTAGTGATGATGCAATCTCTCGTGGAGTGAATGGGATGAAGCTCTATATGGTTGCACCATTTCTGACGTCAGTATCTTTTTTACCTCCATTCTATATAATTCTGTATGCAGACGTTGTTATGCATTACCACCATGGTTGGATGTTAGCATCTTAGCATGTTTGGTCGGTTCTGCTTCTTCAATGTAATTCTGGTGGCTCTGCATTATTTGGTGCCTTACTCTTTTGCTTGTGTCCCAGGGGTCTAAAAGCATGGATAGGTACACATCGTCAACCAGTATACCAGAAGTCAGATGCATCTGCTAGAGGTTTATTCTGCTTCCTTTTATACCCATTGATGGTCAAGATGAACATTCCTGAATTGTCATGATGTAGTTCCGTGTTGACTCTTTTGCTTAATACTTGCCAAGTTCTTTTCTCTATATGTGTTTCCAAAGTGAATCAAATGCCAGATAATACACAAATAGAACACATTCGAGGCCAGAGTAGTCATAGTTATTATCTTCATGAGCAACTTTCAGTGCTTTATATATACCCATTTGGTCATGTTGAACCTGTTTGGACATGTACTGCTTTCTTCCATGGCTGCGAACCTTGCGCTAACATTTGTGGTAACATCACTGCACAGGTACCGTGTGGAAAGCGAAGAATCCCTCAGGTGTTACTGTGCCTGTCGAGAACCCTGTGATTCATAGAGCAGTGTCTGACCCGCAGCATGTTGACAACCGTCCTGGTAAAAGCTTCAGAAACTTCAGATTCGATACGGCGAGTATCCTACAGTCGATGGAAGAATCCTTTCTACTTACCTAGGATCCTGACAGGTCATGAACTCCTGTACCCTTGATGTGAATAGCCTCCCTTGTTGTTTAACTGAAATCCACGACAATCGTCTCCCTGTGTTGGTATCTGTAATCTAGATTACATGAAGTGTTACAACTCTCTTGAGCTGTTCTAATATCATACCTTTTCCCGCTTAAGTTCTTGCTTTTCTAACTTGGTGCCTATATGTGATGTCTGAAATGTAGACCTAGAGCAAGAATAACCGGGTGTCCTCTATGAAACAACACATGCATCTTGCTCCAAATTGCGGTCGTCTTGCTTTAATTTGTGGTGTCACAAACATACAGATGTATAAGGCTCTGTTTGAATGTAGACATGCAAAAGCTCGGCATTGCATTGGCTCGAATGCAAAAATATCATTGGATATTCATGTCGAGGTTGAGTGCTAGTATCCTGTTTGGATATTCACATATTTCAAATCTAGGCTCGATATTGTGGTTGAATGTCAATTACTGTTTGGACAGTCAAAATGTTGAATCACCCTTGTGCGAGACTACAATCATTATATTGCTTTCTACATGTTTAAAAATGCATTTATGCACAACCTGTCAATATATTCGAATAATTATATATATTGCATAACAATAACAAAGATGAGAAATATTGTGTACAATGATCATGGCAGCATAAAATTTGCATAAAGGGAATGCAAAAATGGCCTGAGAAATGTTCAGCATCACGCCTTGGATCGATATATCGCCACCATAGGCTAATGACGTTTGCTCCGATCAGGTACGAGGTACACCTCGCCAAGCACATTGTGGCCGGCGTAGCTCTACCAGCGAGCCATCAGCGAAGAAATCATCGGCCTTGTGCAGCCCGTCATGCTGTTTGTCGCCTCGATCGGTATCGAGGTATACCAGTACCACACACTTAACTGAGCTAACTGAAACTCTGAACCTGATAAAACGATATGCAGTGGCTGACAGACGGCCTAGCGCTCGATAGCGCAAGATCGGACGGCGTCGCGCGTGGCAGCGAAAATTTGGTCCATATATCACGTGAACTAGCGAAGCCTAAAAAAACGCCTCAGCTCTCAAGTCACGACTGTTAACGAAGCCGCTAGGGTTTGTACCGCCGCCCCTCCGACGGTGCCGGCCGCCGCTTTGATAGTTTATATTCGTTGCGTGATCTTGTTTTTCTTCTTTTCTCAGCTACTGTGGCGACATTCGTCCCCTCGCGCATCAACTGCCTTGCCGCCAAGCGCCACGAACCATGGAAGCTCACACCAACAAGCTTCAGAATCTTAACATAGCCTCTGATGAGACGGTCGATGACGCCAAAGTGTTGCAGCATCATCACGCAACCAGCGATGTGGAAACAGAGCCCAATGCCATATTCGAAAGGGATTACATTGTTGACGATGATGATGATTATGATGATGATGACGACGACGACGATGATGATAATTATGATGAGGATGGTGAAGACTTAGAGCCTCGAGTAACCTTAGGTGTCTTACGGGAGAGACCACAAAACTGGCATTTTTTTCTTCCCCAGCACTTCCCCAGTAAAGCTGGCGGTGCCCCGGTGCATATGCCTATACTTTTTTAAGTAGTACATTCATCTTACATCGTGATGTCATCTGAACTGTTCTTTAATTATGAGCAACGTGTTTGCTTTTCAGGCCTGGCTTGATCCTGTCAATTTGCCATCAGGAAGGTCCAGCTGCTGTGGCTTCTGCGGCGACCCACTGCGTTTCGTCTTGCAGGTTTGTTTCATCCGTAAATATTAACTCTAGATCCTCCTTTATATTTAGGGTTGCCAACAAAATTGGTTACATCTGTGCAGCTTAACGCACCCCATAAGACAGACTACCACCGCATGTTCTTTGTGTTTATGTGCCCATCCATGTCATGCTTACAACTAGACCAGCATGAGCAGGGGAAGGACAGGGCAGCAAATCCTAGAAGAAGGTACGTACGGTAGCATTGCTGTCGATTGTCTAGTGTTTTAGCCTGAAGTTCTGCATTTCTTGTTTGATCGATTGCGGTGAACTGTGCTGCAGTGTGAAGGTCTTCCGGTGCCAGCTGCCCAAGGATAATGAATTTTATGCAGCTGAAGAACCTAAGGGGTGTGTCGGATCACAATGTTCAGGAGGTAGCTTTTTTGCTTTTAGTTCTACATGTTTTGTGCTATTGAGCTGCATTTCTCCTAGTACGAAACTAGCTTTTGAAGTTGTGCAGGCAGATAGCTACTCTGCTATATAGGACATATTTCTGTTGTATTATTGACATCTTCCCTCCAGTAGTCACTACGTTTTCGATAATATAATTATTGGATCACAAAGCTATGCACTGATTTTCTTGTGTGGTTGAATTATTGGAGTACGATGAGTAATTAAGACACTGAGTCATGTATTTTTTTTTTCCTTTGAAATATTTCTATTAGGAGTCCATATTTGGCTTTGTGATTGGTGTGCTACATGGAAAGGTGAAAACTTTTGCAGCCACTGTGGGAACACAAGATACTGTTCTAGGAAGCATCAGGTACCAAAATTTCTCACATGTACATTTAGCTTTATTTGTTTACCTCCCCTGCTTGAATAATGAGTTATTCTCGGTAATGTTATTCAGGAATTGCATTGGCGCGCTGGTCACGAGAACGATTTATGTCGAATACCCAGTTCACCCGATGGTTCTATTCTTCCAGGCGCAGGGAAAGGTTGTCGACTGTTTCAGTGTTCTTTAGGTGTTCGTTGTACCTCCCATGTAATTTGTTGCCGTTTGTACTATTTGTAGTATTTCCTGGCCACAGATGGCCCGAATATCTGGTGGTTGGTGAAACCGAGCCCTCTTCTTCGACTAGTTCTGGTGATGATAAGTCGGAACTGATGGGTGTGCAAGGACAAGTCGAACCAGATGTCATGATGCAAGCATTTATGGACCACTTTGAGGTTTTCTCCGTGCTTTTCTGTATTATTTGTAGTGAAATGCTACTATTTATTCAGTAAAATGCTACAACTTATGCGCAGGCTGATGAAGACAATACATGCTGGGCATCTTTCCGAGACCGTACTGAAAGAAAAGGAAGTCAAGTATTGAGGTGAGTGTGAACGAGTATACTTTTTTTTTGAGTGTGAACAAGTCAGACTTTTGTTTGTGTTTTAGCTTTTGGATCGACAAAACTAGTGTTCGGTCTTACTTTTGCGCCACAATTGCTATTGGAACACGATGTACCGTTTCAAGTTGAATAAGTGGCTTGTATTGTCATGGGTACTGGTGTTTGGTCATCATGGGTTTTAGTGAATCTTCTGGTTATTCTTTATACTAAGGACATGACTAGGTGTAGGTCTGTTGATACCGCCACTTGATTGACCTTCTGGACTACCTATAGGACTGTGAGTTCCCACAACACTGGATTGGCCCTCTTTACAACACTGTCCTATCTTATTATAACGAATCATGAATTTTTGGCATCAAATGGCCTTGATGTCATGTGAACTGCTAGCCATACTGCTCAGGTCACCATGGACTCTGCCTGTGTCACCATTGAAGGCTCCATGTTAACAATTTCTTCATCCATTTAGTATATATTGCAAGAAGAAATTTAATAACTTGCAGCAAAATTTAATGATTATGCAACGGTTTTTTAGGTTTCAACATGAGTGTTATTTGTGTGCAATAAGTGCATTAAAAATGTGTAGTAAAAATTAAATCATTTGGCAAAAGGACCATAGATTATCATAACATTTATTTTCATGAAATTGCAATGATGGTACACTTCTATGCAACATGAGCAATAAAAGCAACAAATATTTGCAACAAATGCAACAATTAAACTATAACAATAACAAAAATCTAATTACAAAGCAATATAAAATCTCACTACACATCAATTTTGTTTAGTTTGCCATTCAACATACATCCAAAACACTTGCTTAGACCTGGCAACAATTAGATTGAGCATTACTTGCGAAAAAAACGTATTCATAATTTTAATTATTTTGTCATGCAGGTACCATAGGAAGGAAGGTGCAGAACCTCTTTGGGCAGTATCATCTGGGTCTCTATCAGAGGCTGATATTCCATCGTGCATCTATTGTAATGGCCCGCTTGGCTTTGAATTTCAGGTAGGACAACTTTCAATTTCTATGAACTATTCAGCTTATTATTTTCTGTCCACGAAAAAGATTTTTATGAACTATGATACTATTCAGTTTTACTTCTGTACCTACTGTTTGAATCTGAACCGTTTCGTGTAAGACTGATATTCCAAGTGAACCTGGGCTTTCAATCAAAAGCTGGGCCTTGTGCCTTTCCTCTAAAAGTATATGCATGTCTTATCACCCTTTTTGTTTATGTGATGCATTATTACTCTTGGTGTTTATGTTACTTTCATGCCTACCTGACTTATCAGAGGCAAGTCAGAACGTGATGTTCCTTCAATATCGACCCTCCATGTACACTCAACGTTTGCTTGGTTTTTGTCCTGACTTCACCTCTGTCATTCCGGCATCAGCCAGACTCCTATCTTTTACCGCCTAGAGAAGAGGCAAATAGTAGAGTTTTATCATAGCTTCTGAATTCTTCTGTACAGGTGTAGGGACAAATATACATGTACTAAATCTGGACAAATTTTGGAAATGCATTCTGCCGTCAGTATTGTAGTATAGAATATTGGAATTCTTCAACGAAAACACATCTACGCACATTG
Organism: Lolium rigidum; assembly: GCF_022539505.1. Lineage (NCBI taxonomy): Eukaryota > Viridiplantae > Streptophyta > Magnoliopsida > Poales > Poaceae > Lolium > Lolium rigidum. The sequence continues at coordinate 279,795,865 of NC_061509.1, forward strand.
AATTCACTAATGCATTTATATGTTGATATGCATGTATAGTATCTCTAGTGGTGTGTTATTTCTACCCTAGGAAAACCTACTTCGTTTATTTTCTTTCGCCAAGCAGGTTCGGAAGGTAGATCCTTATGCCACTTGTATATTATATAATTATTGGAGGATTGCCTTGGATGCTAGTTTCTCAGTGGATGACAGGAAACCGGCCTTGATAAATGACTTTGCAAATGATAATGAGTTGGAAAGTCACTCTATTACTTCAAGAGGACCCATTGGAAGAGCAGTTTTCCACAAAACAGCCTAACCGCCATATCAAGTCTAGTGTCTTAGGCTTGAAGCCTCTCTGGCCTGGTGCCATGGTGCGCAGTTAGGGTTTAGGAAAAACGCATATGATGTGCAGGGGGGCGTGGAGATAAGAACATGGGAGCATTGTTCTAGATAACTATTGCTTCCCTTTCATTGACCAGACACATTTTTTTTTGCTTTTGGTTTCACATTATATATATTTCTACTATACATGCAGATAATGCCACAGCTGCTCTATTACTTCCATGTTGAAAAAGAACCAGACCCCCTTGATTGGGCAACAATAATTGTGTACACATGTCGAGATTCATGTGATGGAAGTGTTAGCTACAAGGAAGAATTTGTACGTGTTCAGTTCTCTCCTTAGCCAGCAGGTTTGTAATATTTCTGAATACATTTTTATTTGCCCTCAGTTTTTAATTTCATTATAGAGATCTTCATAATTTGTGATCAACACTAAGCTATATTATGCCTAAAGAACTTCTGCTCTATTTTTCTTTATGAAATTATCTGCAACTACATTCTTACAGAATCCACATATTGTTTGGTATTAGGTACACAAGGATTTATGAAACTGTTTTCATGCTACATGGGTGATAAACATAACCTAGATTGGTTTTCCTATGTATTGTAAGATGGAATATGTCTATTATGTCTACATGGTAAAAGTGCAAATATTTCTTTTTAAAACAAAAATGCACCTAGTGATACACATGTGTTGAGTGTTGGCTAGGCCCACTTAGCTCATATACTAGGCAGTTATCGTGTGAGTATTCAGTTGTACGGAATATATATGGTCTTTTCTCTGAAAGCTGGGCTTGCTTCCTTTCAATTTTCCACAGCAAGTAGACATGACTCAGGATTTACTTATTCAGGCAAAACCTTTTATGTGTTTACAGTCCGAAATAGATCAAATAATAATGCAATTCAAACTGCATTTTCACTAATGGCATGTTTTTCTATGGATATTGGGTCAGTGGGACATCTTCACATTATGTTTTTATTACTTTTGTTGCCAGGCCCTCAACACCGTCATCTCATTTGAAAGGTTTTGTGTGTGGAGCTATAGAAGAGGATGTTCACTGAACTTGTGTAACTTTCATGTACCTGGAGCTGACAGAAATGTAACCGCTATTTTGCTACCTGACATGGACGGTTATCTGCATGACTTCAAGCTGAGTAGTATAATTTAGTCGATACCTGCTATTCAATTACTCTGAAAGCTTCTCTTGTTTAGGTTGGCTATGTTTGAGAATTTGGCCAGCATAGCCAGGTTGTGAACCCATCGCTGACAGCTCCTGGGCCGGACGGCTTGCCGGTGTTGTTCTTCAAGAAGTTCTGGGGAACCTTCAAAGGACCTATGTTCGTCCTAGGGAGGCTCGACATCGCTCGTCTCAACTATGGGGCTATCTCGCTCATCCCTAAGGTGAAGGGCACGGACTGCATTAAATAGTTTAGGACGATTGCTTTGATTAATTTTATTTTTAAGTTCATGGCCAAGGCATATGCGGCTTGATTTGCTCCGTTGGCGCACATGACCATTGTCCGAAGTCAGATGACTTTCATTAAAGGTAGATGCCTGCACGAGGATGTGCTTGCGCTACATGAGATTGTGCATGAGCTGCGGATAAAGAAGCGGGGAGGCTTACTTCTCAAGCTCGACTTTAAGAAGGCGTATGATTGTCTGAGCTGGGATTTCCTTCGGGAGGTGCTCCTTAGGAAGGGTTTTTCCACGATGATTGTTCGCCGCCTGATGGAGGTGGTATCTGGGGGCCACACAACTGTCAATGTTGATGGGGAGGTTGGGGACTATTTTAGAAAATGCAAGGCAGTGTGACAAGGGACCCCTCTCCCCGATTCTATTTGTTTTCATGGTGGATTCTCTTGCCGTTATTTTATCTAAATCGAGTGAATCTGGGCACATACAGGGTTGTGCCTCACCTCATCCCTCGGGGTGTCACCCATCTCCAGTATGCAGATGATACCATGATCCTAATTGATCCTACTCGGATGGGGGCTGCTAACCTAAAGCTCATCCTACTATGTTTCGAGAACATGTCGGGACAAAAGATGAACTTCTTAAAGAGTGTGCCAGTTGTGACAGGGGTTGCAGAGCCGGGGAGGTTGAGGATCACCAGCAGGCTTAACTGCAAACTGGGCAACCTGCAGATTCAGTATCTGGGGCTGCTAGTGAGCGATAAGACCCTGCCGACGGCGGACTTGATCTTTTTAACGGTGAAGGAGATAACCATCTGGCTACTGCTATGGACCCGTAGTCCAGAGATGAACTACTCACGCATCACTTCGGAGGCGGTGGTGATGAAGAGGCCTCCGGTGATGATCTCCCTCTCCGGCAGCGTGTCGGGAAGAGCTTCAGAACCCTCCCGAACTAGGGTCGACGATGGCTGCGGCTACAGAACTTTTTGTGGATGTAGGCTCAGGTGTTTAGGTTTTTCCCGAGGATGTGAATTTATAGGCGAAAGGGCGAGGTCGGTGGGTGCCCGAGGGACCCACACCATACCTAGGCGCGACCAGGGGTGGGCCGCGCCTAGGGGTGGTGTGGCCAACTCCTGGCTCTTCTCCGTCTCCCTTTTGGACTCCATCTTCGTGACAGCAAAATAGAAACTTCGGCTTTTGTTTCATCCAATTTCGAGAATATTTCCTGTACAACCTTTCTGAAATATAAAAATAGCAGAAAACAAGAACTGACACTGTGGCATCTTGTTAATAGGTTAGTTCTAGAAAATGCATAAAAATGCCATGAAGTGTAAACTAAACATATAGAAATTGGTGTAAACTAAGTATGGAGCATCAAAAATTATCCTGGTGGATTTTGGACATAACTTGTATTTGTTTTGATCTGTTTTTGTTGGGTCACGAACTATAAATTAGCTCATTATCCGTTTGCGCCAACCTGCCTCAGCGGCTCTGCCCTTTTTTTACCGCATCTGGCAGGGCAAAGGCATGTCGTATGGGCATGCATTATTAGAGGAGGAGAGAGAGGGGCAAAGATTCCTTTTGTGTGGCTGGCACATGGTCATGAAAGGGCAACCCTTATGGGCCGTGCATTCATTAGGGGAGCATATAGAGGGAAACATGCATTTTGACGGACACAAGGACGCACAAACAATGTTTGCTGAACGCAAAGCTACCTCAAATTTAATCTAAAAATGCGTCCAAGCGTCGTGTCGACATCAAGATGTGGCTGGAAGCCAGCCATACTTATCCTCTGTCAACTCTGCCGAGGATATCCAAAGTATGGATTGTAGTTGTTGGTTGTCAACGTGTTTTCCGATGGCTATCTTGCGGAGCTAGATGGTGAAAGAGCAGTTCCCTACTTAAATGGATTTTTTTTATGTTTGATGTCAACACAAGAAAGGTTTTTCCATGTTCTAATTTGTCCTAGGTACATGTATCGTTTTGCACAAGACGGCGTTGGACACTTGAAGAAGGAGTAGTGGTGTTTGTTGCCCCCTAGTTATTATAGTGTGTGGGGTGTAGTGATCTCGATGGAAGGAAAGGGGTTTCGTTTTTCTCGCATGCACAAGCCAAACGTTACAGCCTCACAGCCTTCATATGCTTCAAGTTATCACTATCCCTTTGTGTGTTCAGCCTTTTTCTCGAAGCTGGCGGCTCGGATGATATATGTTAGCCTTCTCTTCCTTGGCCATCTACATCAGTAGTAGGCCATAATTATGATTAATACCTCTTGTTAGCGTTGTATCCACACCTCCTTAATAACTCCTTCGCCTATTGCAGTTTCATCTTAAAACTTCATACTCCACCCCCTAGGTTGGAATCTCTAGCATCTGGTTCATTCAAACATTCTTAAAAACTCACATTATTACTTGCATTACTAGATTTCATATAAGTATACTTTAATAACGGTAACTATGAGCATTAAGATATCTTGCAAACTAACTCTCTGTGGTTTGATATTCTTACTTTCGAAACTAGCTACAAACGAACCTTGCAATTGCAGTCATCAATTACATAAAAGGTAAATAGGAAAAAAAACAATTAAGAAATGAGCAGTAAGCGCCACAAGTGTCCTCGAACTCATTCATACTGACATATGTGGACCTCTTAATGTAAATTCTATAGATGGTTTTGCTTCATTCATCTCCTTTACATACGACACTTCCCGCCATGGGTATATTTACCCTATAATTAAGTGATCAATCGGAAGCTTTGAACAAATTCAAATTGTTTAAAGCCAAAGTTGAGAACCAATTGAATACAAAAAAATGAAGTTGTACGATCTGATTGCGGGTGAGAGTATTACAGTAAGCATGCTCCTTATAGGAAAATTCCAGGACCCTTTGCTAAATTCCTAGCTAAGAATGGAATTGTTGCCCATTATTCAATGCTTTGTGAACCTCGGAAAAATGGTGTGGCTGAGTGTCGCAATCGTACTTTTATGGATATGGTGTGTAGCATGCTTAATCATGAAAGTTTGCCAGTAAGCCTATGGATGGAGGCATCAAAGACGGCTGCACATATTGAAATCTTGCTCCCACTAAGTTAGCACCGAACACACTTTACGAGATATGGACGATGTGTGTGGGGTTGTCCTGCTGAAGCTAGAGTTTTCAATCCACAACTTAAGAAGTTAGATCCAAAAATAGTTAGTTGTTTTTTCATCGGATACCCACATTGGGGAAAGGGATATCGTTTCTATTGCCCTGGTCATACCATTAAGTATGTAGAGACTCGGCAAGAGGTATTTTTCGAGGAGAATGAAGTTACGAAAATAAGGAAGGTTGATCTTGAGGAAAAGAGGGCGTGTTCTCCTTCCCCTACTATGAAAGAGACCGTTCTACCAATGCAGAGGAGAATCCCATCTCGTGTTGAGACTAGATCTCACAGTTTAGGTCCTCAATCTGATGGCGATTCTGAAACTAATGATAATGGAAATCCATAAGGTGAAGACAATCACCAGTCAGATAATGAAGAATATCCTTATAATAATGATGCCCCTCCCCACCACCATCTCTTGTGAGAAGATCACATCGAGAAACAAGGAATGAAAGCCATCTCAGATGGTTATTCACTTACATGAGTGAGGATGTAAATGATATAGGAAAGTTGGAGGATCAAATCTCATATAATGAGGCCATTAAAATTTTGAATTCATCAATGCGGCAAGTTACCATGGAAGACGAGTTGAAATCTATGAGCTCAAACGATGGTTGGGACTTACAAGAAGTTCCTAATGGTGCCAAAAGAGTAGGCTACAAATGGGTCTACAAAACTAAGGACGACTCCAAATGAAACATCGAAAGATTCAAAGAAAGATTTGTGGAAAAAGGGTTCACAAAGAGAGAAGGAATCGATTACAATAAGACTTTCTCTCATGTGTCATGTAAAAATTCTTGTAGGGTTGTTATGGCTCTGGTAGCTCATTTTGACCTAGAATAGCATCAAATGGACGTCAAGATGGCAACATGGGGCTAAACCTAATGATCAAAGGGGAGAATGTTGAATTGATTTGATAGACAAAAGGAGATAGTCAAAACACTTGACGTTAAAAGAAAATGGAGTGGCCCACAGGACCAACGTCTAGGAGGACCTTTTCTTTACGTCACTTATCTCCTAAACGCCCTGATCGGGGGCACCTCAACCAACTAATGGCTCTGCCCCCTGTTGTGTGCGCATATATATAGGGGGAGCTCCTGGCGGCTGTGAAATCTACAAAGTTAGTGCCTAGCCTCGCTGCTCCCCAATCTTGTTTTTCGTAAAGTGAGTGACGGCGGCGGCAGCAGCGGCGTGGGCCTTGTCTTCCCGATGCTCAAGCGCGGCGACTACACCAACTGGGCCATGGTCATGGAGGTGAACATGCAGGCGGCGTCGCTGTGGGACGCGATCGAGGACGTCTCTATCTCTCGCCGGGAGGACAAGCAGGCCCTCGTGGCGCTGCTGCGGTCCACGCCACCGGAGATGCACCCGATGCTGATCGGGAAAAGCAGCGCCAAGGCTGCATGGGAGGCCATCCGCGTTTAGCACCAGGGCACCGATCGCGTGCGCGACACTCGCGTGCGATGGCTCAGAACCGAGTTCGAGTCGATCATGTTCAAGCCCGGTGAGCGGATCGAGGACTTCGGCATGCGCATCTCCACCCTGGCGGCGACACAGCGCTCCCTCGGTGATGCCTGGGACGATGAGAAGGTAGTGCGAAAATTCTTGTTTGTGGTTCCACGCCGCTTCATCCAGATTGCATTCTCGATGGAGACGCTGATGGACCCAGCCACCCTCACTGTCGAGGAGGTTGTGGGCCACCTGCGTGCTGTTGAGGAACGACTTGATGGCGAGCCGGGCGGCACGAACGCCGGCGACCAGCTGCTGCTGACAGAGGAGCAGTGGGAGGCGCGCAAGAAGAAGCCCAGCGGCGGGAGTGATGTTGGCGCTGGCGGTGGGCGTGACCGCGGCCAGGGCTCTGGCGCGCGGAAGACCACTCCACCTCCAAAGAAGGGCACACCACCGTCTGGCGGCGGCGATGATCTTGATCGCGAAAAGTGTCACTACTGCGGCAAGAAGGGACACTGGGCCCGGGAGTGCAGGAAGAAGCAGTGCGACGAGGCGGCGGCGGCAGTCCACCTCACGCAGCATGAGGACGACGAGGAGCCCGGCCTCCACATGGCCACTGTCGTGGAGATTGTCCATGCCACGACAGCCGGGCCTGTCGTGCCTGGTCCAGTGGTGGACGTCTCGCTGCTGATGGGGAGCACATCTTCCTCAACGAGGAGCGTGCACGCGTCGTGCTCCGACGTGCGCCAAACGACGTCGACCCCGCGTGGTACCTCGACACTGGGGCCTCAAACCACATGACTGGTGACGAGGATATCTTCGCTGAGTTGGACCGCGTCGTGTCAGGCAAGGTGCGGTTCGGGGATGGCTCCATCGTCGACATCTGCGGGCGCAGCACCGTCTTGTTCGCCATCGATGGCGAGCGGCATCATGAGCTCGCAAACGTCTACTGGATACCGAAGCTGAAGTCCAGCATCGTCAGCATCGGCCAGCTGGACGAGCTCGGCTTCCCCACCCACGTCGAGCACTATTTCATGACGGTACGGGACCAAGACATGCTGCTGATCGCCAAGGTCCCTCGCACCAGGAACAGGTTGTACATAGCACATCTGAAGATTGTGCAGCATGTGTGCCTGGCGGCGCACACCGACGATGAGGCTTGGCACTAGCACATGCGCTTCATGCACCAAAGATTCGATAGCCTCCGGAAAATGTCCAGGACAAACATGGTGCGTGGGCTTCCTGTGGTCGACCACGTCGAGCAGCTGTGTGAGGCCTGCATCGCTGGCAAGCACCGGTGCGCTCCGTTCCCGGCTGCAGCAAAGTTCCGTGCCACGACGCTGTAGGGATTCGTAGCATAGAAAACAAAAAAATTCCTACCGCGAGAACGCAATCCAAGCCAAGATGCAATCTAGAAGACGGTAGCAACGAGGGGATGAACGATACTAACCCTTGAAGAGTTCCAAAGCCTACGAGAGGAGGCTCTCGTTGTTGCAGAAGATGATCACTTGCCGCTTTCAAAAGCGCGTAGAAGATCTTGACGGTGCCACAATCGGGCAGCACCTCCGTACTCGGTCACACGTTCGGTGTTGATGAAGACGACGTCCTTCTCCCCGTTCCAGCGGGCAGCAGAAGTAGTAGCTCCTCCTTGAATCCCGGCAGCACGACGGCGTGGTGGCGGTGTCGATGGAGATCTCCGGTGGAGCTTCGCTAAGCGTTGCGGGAGGGGTGGAGGAGGTGGGGCGGCTAGGGTTTAGGAGAGGGGGTGGTGGCCGGCCACTATGAGGGGTGCGGCCAGCTATGGCTTTGGTGTGGCCGGCCCCCTCCCCTTGCTCCTCATTATATAGGTGGAACCCCCAAGTGTTGGACTACAAGTCTTCGAATAAGACCCCAACCCAAAAACTTCCATGTGTAGGGAAACCTACCCAAGGTGGGATTCCCACCTCAAGTGGGACTCCCACCCTTCCATGAGGGGGGTGGCCGGCCACCCTTGGTGGAGTCCACCTGGGACTCCACCCCTCTAGGGTTGGCCGGCCATGAGAGGTGGAGTCCCTCCGGGACTCCGCCTTCCAAAGTGATTTCTTCCGGACTTTTCTAGAACCTTGTAGAACCTTCCATAAATGCACCGGATCATTTTCAAACTTATAAAATGACTTCCTATATATGAATCTTATTCTCCGGACCATTCCGGAACTCCTCGTGATGTCCGGGAACCCATCCGAGACTTCGAACAAAACTTCGAACTCCATTCCATATTCAAGTTCTACTAATACGACATCAAACCTTAAGTGTGTCACCCTACGGTTCGCGAACTATGTAGACATGGTTGAGAACTCTCTCCGACCAATAACCAATAGCGGGATCCGGAGATCCATAATGGCTCCCACATATTCAACGATGACTTAGTGATCGAATGAACCATTCACATACGATACCAATTCCCTTTGTCACGCGATATTTTACTTGTCCGAGGTTTGATCATCGGTATCTCTATACCTCGTTCAACCTCGTCTCCTGACAAGTACTCTTTACTCGTACCGTGGTATGTGGTCTCTTAAGAACCATTCATATGCTTGCAAGCTATTAGACGACATTCCACCGAGAGGGCCCAGAGTATATCTATCCGTCATCGGGATGGACAAATCCCACCGTTGATCCATATGCCTCAACTCATACTTTCCGGATACTTAATCCCACCTTTATAACCACCCATTTACGCAGCGTGGCGTTTGATGTAATCAAAGTACCTTTCCGGAATAAGTGATTTACATGATCTCATGGTCGAAAGGACTAGGTAACTATGTATCGAAAGCTTATAGCAAATAACTTAATGACGTGATCTTATGCTATGCTTAATTGGGTGTGTCCATTACATCATTCATATAATGACATAAACTTGTTATTAATAACATCCAATGTTCATGATCATGAAACTATGATCATCTATTAATCAACAAGCTAGTTAAGAGGCTTACTAGGGACTCATTGTTGTTTACATAACACACATGTATCAATGTTTCGGTTAATACAATTATAGCATGGTATATAAACATTTATCATAAACACAAAGATATATAATAACCACTTTTATTATTGCCTCTTGGGCATATCTCCAACAGTCTCCCACTTGCACTAAAGTCAATAATCTAGATTACATTGTAAGGTACCTAACACCCATGGCATTCTCGGTGTTGGTCATGCTTTGCCCTAGGGAGAGCTTTAGTCAACGGATCCGCTACATTCGGATCGTATGTACTTTGCAAATCTTTACTTCTCCATCTTCGATGTACTCGCGAATCGAATGATAACGCAGCTTGATATGCTTCAGCCTCTTGTGTGACCTTGGTTCTTGTGCATTGGCGATGGCACCCATGTTGTCACAATAGATGACTAGTGGGTCCAATGCACTAGGAACCACACCGAGCTCTACAATGAACCTCTTCATCCATACCGCTTCTGATGAAGCCTCTGAAGCTGCTATGTACTCCGATTCTGTTGAAGACTTTGCCACCGTGCACTGCTTTGAGCTTGCCCAGCTTATTGCAGCACCATTCAATATAAACACGTACCCAGACTGAGACTTAGAGTCATCATGATCAGTGTTCCAACTTGCATCGGTGTAACTGGTTACAACGAGCTCTTGGTCACCTCCATAACAAAGAAACATATCCTTAGTTCTTTTCAAATACTTCAGGATATTCTTGACTGCTGTCCAGTGTTCCATTCCTGGATCACTTTGATATCTCGCTAGTCAAACTAACAAGCATGTGCTATATCCGGTCTAGTACATAGCATGGCATACATGATAGAGCCTACTGCCGAGGCATAGGGGATCTGATTCATCCTTTCTCTTTCTTGTGCCGTAGCCGGTCCTTGAGTCTTACTCAAGACCTTGCCTGGTAACATAGGTAAGAACCCTTTCTTACTTTCGTCCATTCTAAACTTCTTTAGAATCTTGTCCAGGTATGTACTCTGTGAAAGCCCTATTAGACGTCTTGATCTATCTCTATAAATCTTGATGCCTAATATGTACGATGCTTCACCAAGGTCTTTCATTGAAAAACTTTTATTCAAATAACCTTTTACACTGCTTAATAGTTCTATATCATTCCCAATCAATAATATGTCATCTACATATAATATTAGGAACGCTACAGAGCTCCCACTCACTTTCTTGTAAATACAGTGCCTCTCTATGACACTCGTATAAACCCGAAGTCTTTGATCACCTTATCAAAGTGTCGGTTCCAACTTCGGATGCTTGCTTTAGTCCATAAATTGAACGCTGAAGTTTGCACACCTTGTCAGCATTTTTAGGATCGACAAAACCTTTGGGTTGTACCATATACAACTCTTCCTCAATGTCTCCATTAAGGAACGCCGTTTTGACATCCATCTCGCCAAATCTCATAATCGAAAAATGCAGCTATTGCTAACAAAATCCTCACAGATTTTAGCTTCGCTACAGGTGAGAAAGTCTCATCGTAGTCAACACCTTGAATTTGTCGGAAACCCTTTGCGACAAGTCGAGCTTTATAGACAGTAATATTACCATCGGCATCTGTTTTTCTTTTGAATATCCATTTATTCTCGACAGCCTTGCGGCTATCAGGTAAATCTACCAAAGTCCACACTTTGTTATCATACATGGATCCCATTTCGAATTTCATGGCTTCTTGCCATTTGTTGGAATCTGGGCTCATCATCGCTTCTTCATACGTCGCAGGGTCTTCATCATTGTTATCCACAATCATGACATTTAGACAAGGATCATACCAATCAGGAGTGGCACGTTCCCTTGTCGATCTGCGAGGTTCAGTAGCTATCTCGTTTGAAGTTTCATTATCATTATCATTAGCTTCCTCTGTTACCGGTGCAGGCTGCACAGGAACAACTTCCGGTACTGCGCTACTCTGATCAACGAGAGAAGATTCAGTAATCTTGTCGAGTTCTACTTTTCTTCCAGTCACTTCTTTAGTGAGAAATTCTTTCTCAAGAAAGGTTATGTTCTTAGCAACAAAGATTTTGCCTTCGAATCTGTGATAGAAAGTGTACCCTATAGTTTCCTTAGGGTATCCTATGAAGACGCACTTCTCCACTTTGGGTTCTAGCTTGTCCGGTTGTAACTTTTTTACATAGGCTTCGCAACCCCAAACTTTAAGGAACGACAGCTTAGGTTTCAAATTAAACCATAATTCATACGGTGTCATTTCAACGGATTTAGATGGTGTCCTATTTAAAGTGAATGCAGCTGTCTCTAATGCATAACTCCAAAATGATAACGGCAAATCAGTAAGAGACATCATAGCACGAACCATATCTAAGAGAGTTCGATTACGACGTTCGGACACACCGTTTCGTTGTGGTGTTCCCGGCGGTGTCAATTGTGAAAGTATTCCGCATTTCTTTAAATGTATGCCAAACTCATAACTCAGATATTCACCTCCGCGATCAGATCGTAGAAATTTAATCTTCTTGTTACGTTGATTTTCTGCTTCACTTTGGAATTCCTTAAACTTCTCGAAAGTTTCGGATTTATGTTTCATGAAATAGATATACCCATATCTACTCAGATCATCTGTGAAGGTTAGAACATAACGATAACCACCGCGCGAGGCTACACTCATTGCTCCGCATACATCGGTATGTATGATTTCCAATAATTCTGTAGCTCGCTCCATAATACCAGAGAATGGAGTCTTAGTCATTTTTCCCATTAGACATGCTTCGCATCTATCAAGTGACTCAAAGTCAAGTGATTCAAGTAATCCATCGGTATAGAGTTTCTTCATGCGTTTCACTCCAATATGACCAAGACGACAGTGCCACATATAAGTAGAATTATCATTCAATTTAATTTGTTTAGCATCAATGTTATCACTACTATCGAGATCTAATAGAAATAAACCATTCTTTTCAGGTGCTCGACCATAAAAGATATTATTCATAAAAATAGAACAACCATTATTCTCTGACTTGAATGAATAACCGTCTTGCATTAAACAAGATCCAGATATAATGTTCATGCTCAACGCGGGTACTAAATAACAATTATTGAGGTTTAAAACTAATCCCGAAGGTAGATGTAGAGGAAGTGTGCCGACAGCGATCACATCGACTTTGGATCCATTTCCAACGCGCATCGTTACTTCATCCTTTAATAGTCTTCGTTTATTCTTTAGTTCATGTTTCGAGTTACAAATAAGAGCAACCGAACCAGTATCAAATACCCAGGTACTAGTACGAGAACCAGTAAGATAAACATCTATAACATGTATATCAGATATACCTTCTTTCTTCTTCTTGACAAGGCCGCTCTTCGGATCAGCCAAATACTTGGAGCAATTACGCTTCCAAGTGTCCCTTCTCCTTGCAAGTAATAGCACTCCAGCATCAGGCTTAGGGCCAGTCTTAGGTTTCACAGGAGGCGTGGCAGCTTTCTTGCCACCCTTCTTGAATTTTCCTTTAGACTTGCCCTGTTTCTTGAAACTGGTGGTCTTGTTGACCATCAACACTTGGTGCTCTTTCTTGATCTCAATATCAGCAGCTTTAAGCATGGAGAAGAGTTCATGTAACTATTTGTTCATGTTCTGCAAAATGTAGTTCATCACAAAGTTCTTGTAACTAGGTGGCAGTGATTGAAGGATACGATTAATTTCCAGTCTGTTAGGAATAACTATTTCCAAGTCACTGAGTTTCTTCGCATGCCCGGTCATAACGAGCATGTGCGCACTAACGGAGCTACCCTCTTCCATCATGCAACTGAAGAAGTGTTTCGATGCTTCATAGCATTCCATGGCCGCATGAGTTTCAAAGATAGTTTTCAACTCATTGATCAACTCATGTGGATCGTGGTGCTCAAAACGTTTTTGAAGATCGGCTTCCAAACTGCATAGGATGGCACACTGAACTTGAGAGTACCGAGTTTTTCGAGCCGCGTAAACATTCTTTACTTCATCGGTTTCAGTTTCTGCAGGAGGGTCACCTAGCGGTGCATCAAGCACATATTGCAGGTTTCCACCAGCGAGGAAAATCCTCACATGACGGAACCGATCGGTGAAGTTGCTACCGTTGCTCTTAAGCTTTTCTTTCTCTAGGAACTGGTTAAAATTGATTGGGGACGCCATATCTACAACATATATTTGCAATAGCTTAGACTAATGTTTATGAAAAGTTGAGTTCATTTTAATTCAACAAAATTAAAAACTAGGTGAACTCCCACTCAAAACAATATCCCTCGAATTGTCTTAGTGATCACACGAACCAAATCCACCACACCAAGTCCGATCATCACGAGACAAGATGTAACTTTAATGGCGAACACTCAAAATGTTCATCATATCAATCATATGATTCATGCTCTACCTTTCGGTATCACGTGTTCCGAGACCATGTCTGTACATGCTAGGCTCGTCAAGGCAACCTTAGTATCCGCATGTGCAAAACTGGCTTGCACCCATTGTATGCACTTGTTGATTCTATCACACCCGATCATCACGAGATGCTTCGAAACGACAAGTCTTGGCAACGGTGCTACTAAGGATGAACACTTTATTATCTTGATATTTTAGTGAGAGGGATCATCTTATAATGCTACCGTCGCGATCTAAGCAAAATAAGATGCATAAAAGGATTAACATCACACGCAGTTCATATGTGATATGATATGGCCCCTTTGTCTTTGCGCCTTTGATCTTCATCTCCAAAGCACGAACATGATCTCCATCATCAACGGGCATGATCTCCATCATCGTCGGCGTAGCGTCAAGGTCAATGACGCCGTCTTCATGATTGTTCTCCCATGTAGCAACTATTACAACTTCTTTGAAATACTACTCAAAATGAAATTTAAAGACAACCATAAGGCTCCTTCCGGTTGCCACAATACAATAATGATCATCTCATACATATTCATCATCACATTATGGCCATATCACATCACCAAACCCTGCAAAAACAAATTAGACGTCTCTAATATGGTTTGCATATTTTACGTGGTTTAGGGTTTTCGAGTGAGATCTAATCTACTTACGAATATGAACCACAACGGTGATACTAGTGTTGTCAATAGAAGAGTAAATTGAATCTTCACTATAGTAGGAGAGACAGACACCCGCAAAGCCACTTATGCAATACAAGTTGCATGTCGAGCGTGTGTTGCGGTCAAAACCCACCGGCGGGCAGCGACGGGCAACACAGTAGAGCCGGGAACAACTTAGGGCTGCGGCTGGCCCTGGTCCCTCCGAGCGACGGCCCGCAAAGCCTCTGGTACACACGTCCGATGCTGATGCAAGGGCGTGCCACCTGACCTATACCGGTCGGGAAGGTGATGGAGATGCCGCGCTTAGTTTCCTGCATGGCATACACGTAAACATTAAATACGAGCCTCGATCGGCTCTCAGGTTGTCCTGTGAATCGGCTCAAGGAGCCGATCCACCCATGATTCGTACGAGGTGCACGAATATATGGTGGTCCTGCTTGATCTAGATAAAGCTAATGCGATCTACGACGATCTGGGGTTTTCACCGCATAATCGGATCATCCTACTCACGATTGGGCCTCGCGGCCACGCACGGTGATCGTAAGCCGATCCTAGATAGGGCCTAAAAACCAACACGAGGTTGATCCCCGGAACATCCCGTCTAGGACTAGCAAACGACACCCTACGTGCCGCTGGATCCTCCAACCCTTTGTAAGGCCTAACTATTGCAGATATTAAACTAATCCTTGTAGAACAAGGAGCAACCGTAACGGATCGGATCTACTAAATTATGATCAAGCGGGGTGCCGCCCCCACACCTAAGATAGGTGTGAGGGCGGCTAGATATGCAAGGGTCGCACTACGATAGCATGTTATGCGAAGAACTATGCTAACCCTAACACATCTATGATAACTACGTTGCTCGCCATCAAAAAGGCTTCGATACGAGCAACGCATGAACAACATAAAGCATCTGCTGCCTAGATCGCAAGATGCGATCTAGGCAGCATGATGCTTACCGGTAGAAACCCTCAAGACGAAGGAGTTGGCGATGCGCCGAGATTGATTTGTTGGTTGAACGTTGGTTGTTGTTTATTCCATAAACCCTAGATACATATTTATAGTCCGAGGGACTTTCTAACGTGGGAATAATCCCAACCGTGCACGAGGCAAACTCTAACTAACCGACACGTAATCTACTATGTTACAGATACAAGGGCAAACTAGCCCAACTTTGCATAATAGGCCGATTCACGTAATTCTTCTATGTATACTCTTTAAATCCATCTTGATCGCGGCCCACCTCTGACTCGGTCAAATCCTGGTGATAACACATGCCCCCCTGGTTTTGATAATGATAATTTCAAAACCACTCTGTTTTCTACGAAGGGTCATGTCGTGGCAGAGCAGAACCGTTGCAGCATCCTTCATCATGATATCCTGTCTTCTCAGCTTCGCTGCAATTCGATAGCTTTAGCATCACCTCCTTGGAAACTGCAATGGCATTAAATCTCCACCAGGCTTCTCATTATTTATCCATGCCGATCGATTAGCCGTCTTCATCCCCTTTTCTATCCCAGCCATCGGCACAAAAAAACCCTCTTTTTTCCATAGCCATGTCGTCTTCTTCCTCCTTTTCCGTTTCTCTCCAATCCTCTTCCTCAAGCGAGTCGGTTCCAGAGCACGACCAGATGGAGGCGTACAACCGTCGTGCTCCCAAGTATTGGGACCAGCGGGAATGGGATTTCGACTTCGTGCCAGAGGGCGAGGACCTCGTCTGGTCAGATGGGGCCATGCCCCTAACCGACGGGGAAGATGACCTCCGGTACCTGGTCGACGGAGCACTGGAGGCGGAGAGCGACGACGACGACCCTCCCTTCCTGGGTAAATTCACCTCCGTCACCAAAGAAGAAGAGGATGACGAAGACGAAGACATCTCCTCCGACATGAAGAAGGAACAGAAGGACGACACCTCCTCTGACGAACCGCCGCCAAAGCGCATCCGTGGCTGGGCTTGGTCAGACGAGGACGATGATGATGACGAGGAGAAGCCTCCGTCGAAGGTCACAGTAGCAGCACCGAGGGATTCGTCGACAGCAACAATGAGGGCAGCTACCCCAGCGACGGCGAAGACGGCAACAGCCCTTAGAATAGGGACCTACTAGTATAGGATTAGCAGTAGCAATCTGTCCCTTTTGCTGTACAATCGGCTTCTCTTTGTAAGAAATCTTATTATCAATGGAAACTTTCCTTTGATTTTGCCGATGTTCTTTACGCTGATTTAGCCGATTCGTCCCCTTGGCCAATGCTTCATGAGCTGATAGCAACGCATCGGCCCTTTAAAATCCACCCTTCGATTCTTCAACTGATGATCCTAAGATCTGGTGGACAATGTGGAATCTTCAAGAGAGCCCTTAAATTTCTCCCACCAGTTTCAGCGATCCTCTTCTGCCTGCACTCATCATTCTGTGAAGAAGGTTGCCACGAAGGATGAGCTGATGACATATCAATCGGCTCCTAAACAGAGCATCCACCAGGCCTGCTGCCCCCCGAGCCTTACTTGAGGCGAGAAAATTTTTTTTTACTGGCCGATTTTTCCTATCAGCCCCAATATTTTACTGCACAAATGTTCTCCTCTGCATGTTCACATGTTCATCTGGTTTAGGTGCCCCCCGAGCCGAATCTGCCAGGTGACTACAGATATCGGCTTTGTGGTTAGCCAAGGCACTGCACTTGCACGTCGGCTCTGCTAGGATCCGTGTTGACTCTCATCCACCGACGTGACAGGTGCCCAATAGATCAACGTTGAACATAAGCAGAACCTGTGGTGAAGATAATTTTGGCCGATTGCTAAAAATCGGCCTCCATATTGATCGAAACACTCAATGAAGGTTCTGTAATGTCCCTTCATAGATTTTTGGGGCCGATCACAAGGATCAGCCTCGCCATGTTTGCTCATTGGTCTGCTCCGGCTACACGGTTAGGCCGAGTGGATAAAACCAGCCCAACCTCCGACTTTATCATGTTGATGCGCTTGCTGTCGTCCACCTCGAGTGCATCGTGTAATCGTGGAGCACTAAGCTCCGTCGGAAGGACGAGCACCATGTTTGTGCCGCCCGATGTTTCATCATCGGCTTTCCTTTGCTTGGGGCGCCACTCCATTTTCCGTGGACGACCCTCTTCGTCCGGGGTTCGCTGAACTTTCGCAGCCGGATCAGGGTCGTGCCTTCCTCAGCGTATGCAAGTACAACCTTTCGGCTTCCTCCAAGCCGCGCAATCGCTGAACCCTGCGCTTTTCGGAACGGCTGAGTCCATCAGGGCACCACCTTGGACGGTGGTACCTGTCTTCTTCTTCTTTTCCCTCGTCTTCTGAATCCTCGAGATCTTCCAAACGAGGGGACTCAGCGCGTTTGCTTTGTGTTGGGGGAGGCCCTAGACGTTTGAACACAGACACGTTGGCTGCCTCCTTCTTCTTCTGGTTGCATTCTGGGCAATTGCCGATTGTAGGCAATCGGCTCATTCCTGAATCCCAGCAGTGTCTGAAGAAGGGACAGTCCCAGTGCTTGTCCTGGTCGTCTCGCTCCCTTGCCTTTCCTTTGGCACGGCGCTCGTGCTCCTCCTCATCGCAATCATGCCGACGATATCTTCTGGCTTCTCTAGCCAGACGATCTCTTTCATCATCATCGCTGGATCGTCGGCGTTGGTCATACTGACTCACATACTTGTTGAGGAGGTGATCGAGAGGGGTCGCTGATATCTCATGTTCTTCACTTCCCCTCTCGTGACGTAGCGCTTGCCATCATGACGGAGCCGATCGCGTGGAGCGGCCTCCTTCGCGTCCTTGCTACGAGAGCAGCCGCCCTCGTCTCCATCCTTGCCGGAGGGGTGTCCAAGTCCTACCATATTGATGCCGAACGAGGATCCTGGCTGGCAACCTTCAGGGTAAGTGCATTCCACCATGTTAACGGTGGGGAAGGGTTGGGTGTCGACTTTCATGGCGTACTGGTTGAATATCAGACGTCCTTGCTCTATCGCCATTTGGATCTGCTGACGCCACACCCTGCAGTCGTTGGTGGCATGGGAGAGCGAGTTATGCCATTTGCAGTATGGCTTTCCATTCAGCTCCTGTACCGTGGGGAATTTGAGACCTTCGGGTATCTTCAACTCGCTTCTCCTTGAGCAGGAGGTCGAAGATTTGCTCGCTTTGGTCACATCAAAATCAAAACCCCCGGGCGGACTCCGGTGGCTTAACCCATTTGCAGGACACGGGGTTGCCCCCGAGTCCATTCAGCCATTGCTACTTCTTGATCTCCCGCGAAACTTCGTCTTCCTCTCGCCTCGACCAGGACTACCGCACGCTTGAATTTGTCCTGGTACAAGTCCGGGTGGCGATGTTCATATGCCGACAGCTTCGAACCATGTGCGCCGATGAGGGGTAGTCCGCTTGGGAGGCCATGTCCTTGAGTGGTGCCGCAAGGCCCGCTATCGCCAACTCGACCGCTTCTTTTCAGCCACACGAACCGAATAACATCGGTTCCTAAGATTCCCGAAGCGCCTGGATGTATTCTCGTCACGGTTTCTCCACGCTTCGACGTATTTGTGCTAGATCGGCAAGGCCGTACTCGGAAGCCTCCGAGTGGTACCGCGTATGGAACTCGTTCTTCCAACTGCTTCCAAGTCCGGATCGAGTCTGGTGGCAACGAGGTGTACCATCCGAAAGCCGATCCCGTGAGGGACTGTGAGAAGAGCCTCACGCGTAGTGGATCCGACACTGAAGCCGTTCCTAGTTGTGCCAAATATCGGCTCACATGCTCGATGGAGCTGGAACCATCTGATCCACTGAATTTGGAGAAATCGGGAGCCGATATTTAGGTGGTAGCGGGATCAACTCGTACTCGTCGGGGTACGGCTTGGAATAGCCGATTGCCCTCCTTTTCGGCACCATGCCGAACTGGTCTCTCGCATAGCACTGATCTGATCCGCTGTGCTGGCTGCAGGAGTCGAACTCTGAAGATTCACCGGGGTGGCGTACTTAGCCAGCCATGCTTGCTTTTCCAGCTCTGAGCCAACTGCAGGAGCTGAGCTCTGGAGGTTCGTCGGCGTGGCATATTTAGTTAGCCACGTCTGCTTCTCAAGATCTGTTTGCTGACGTTCCTCCTACTTTCCCAGAAGTCCCTGATGTAGCGGCCTGGTTTGTGAGCGCCCAGTTACCGCAATCTGGCACATACGTGCACATGTACCCGTGAGGGATCTCCTTAGGCGCCTCATGCAAGAACTGGCAGTCACTAGGGTCACCACCGATCTTGTAGACGACGAATGCCGGTGAATTCGGCACTTCTGGTGCTGCCAACGCAAATGGCAGCGGTGGACGGGACTGGAGTGGCAACTGTCCTTGATGCGTTCCGAGAGCTGGTCCTGACGGCGAGTACTGGTGCCTCATGATTTCCTGGATCACCCGAAGAGCGACACGCTCCAACGTGTTTACCAGGTTCTCAGAGTGGCGGTGTAGCGAGTGAGCCACCAAGTAGTTGATCTCCTGCCGCAGGGACCTGGTGCGTTCTTCCGACGGGGCGAGAGGTCTATCCCATCGAGTGCACCATCGGACGTGAACCCCTTCCACCTGATGCCATGTGAACGGGTTCTGTGGAAAGAGCCGATGAGGTCGGCTTCGAGGATGGCTTTGACCTCGTCATACTTCTTCTTGAGCTCGTCGGTCAGATCCTCGTACGTGACTGGCGTGCCGTCCGCCATCTCAGATGTAGATGGCGATGTGGTTGATGTAGACGAGAGTCCCACCGGGCGTGCCAGAATGTGTTGCGGTCAAAACCCACCGGCGGGCAGCGACGGGCAACACAGTAGAGCCGGGAACAACTTAGGGCTGCGGCTGGCCCTGGTCCCTCCGAGCGACGGCCCGCAAAGCCTCCGGTACACACGTCCGATGCCGATGCAAGGGCGTGCCACCTGACCTATACCCGGTCGAGAAGGTGATGGAGATGCCGCGCTTAGTTTCCTGCATGGCATACACGTAAACATTAAATACGAGCCTCGATCGGCTCTCGAGGTTGTCCTGTGAATCGGCTCAAGGAGCCGATCCACCCATGATTCGTACGAGGTGCACGAATATATGGTGGTCCTGCTTGATCAAGATAAAGCTAATGCGATCTACGACGATCTGGGGTTTTCACCGCATAATCGGATCATCCTACTCACGATTGGGCCTCGCGGCCACGCACGGTGATCGTAAGCCGATCCTAGATAGGGCCTAAAAACCAACACGAGGTTGATCCCCGGAACATCCTGTCTAGGACTAGCAAACGACACCCTACGTGCCGCTGGATCCTCCAACCCTTTGTAAGGCCTAACTATTGCAGATATTAAACTAATCCTTGTAGAACAAGGAGCAACCGTAACGGATCGGATCTACTAAATTATGATCAAGCGGGTGCCGCCCCCACACCTAAGATAGGTGTGAGGGCGGCTAGATATGCAAGGGTCGCACTACGATAGCATGTTATGCGAAGAACTATGCTAACCCTAACACATCTATGATAACTACGTTGCTCGCCATCAAAAAGGCTTCAGTACGAGCAACGCATGAACAACATAAAGCATCTGCTGCCTAGATCGCAAGATGCGATCTAGGCAGCATGATGCTTACCGGTAGAAACCCTCAAGACGAAGGAGTTGGCGATGCGCCGAGATTGATTTGTTGGTTGAACGTTGGTTGTTGTTTATTCCATAAACCCTAGATACATATTTATAGTCCAGGGGACTTTCTAACGTGGGAATAATCCCAACCGTGCACGAGGCAAACTCTAACTAACCGACACGTAATCTACTATGTTACAGATACAAGGGCAAACTAGCCCAACTTTGCATAACAGGCCGATTCACGTAATTCTTCTATGTATACTCTTTAAATCCATCTTGATCGCGGCCCACCTCTGACTCGGTCAAATCCTGGTGATAACAGCGTGGAGCAAATCTCATGAACGCGATCATGTAAAGTTAGCCCGAGCCGCTTCATCCCACTATGACACAAAGATGCAAAGTACTCAAACTAAAGAAAACATAAGCATCAATGCCCACAAAACAATTGTGTTCTACTCGTGCAACCATCTATGCATAGACACGGCTCTGATACCACTGTAGGGATTCTATAGAAAACAAAAAAATTCCTACCGCGAGAACGCAATCCAAGCCAAGATGCAATCTAGAAGATGGTAGCAACGAGGGGATGAACGATACTAACCCTTGAAGAGTTCCAAAGCCTACGAGAGGAGGCTCTCGTTGTTGCAGAAGATGATCACTTGCCGCTTTCAAAAGCGCGTAGAAGATCTTGACGGTGCCACAATCGGGCAGCACCTCCGTACTCGGTCACACGTTCGGTGTTGATGAAGACGACGTCCTTCTCCCCGTTCCAGCGGGCAGCGGAAGTAGTAGCTCCTCCTTGAATCCCAACAGCACGACGGCGTGGTGGCGGTGTCGATGGAGATCTCCGGCGGAGCTTCGCTAAGCGTTGCAGGAGAGGTGGAGGAGGTGGGGCGGCTAGGGTTTGGGAGAGGGGGTGGTGGCCGGCCACTATGAGGGGTACGACCAGCTATGGCTTTGGTGTGGCCGGCCCCCTCCCCTTGCTCCTCATTATATAGGTGGAACCCCCAAGTGTTGGACTACAAGTCTTCGAATAAGACCCCAACCCAAAAACTTCCATGTGTAGGGAAACCTACCCAAGGTGGGATTCCCACCTCAAGTGGGACTCCCACCCTTCCATGAGGAGGTGGCCGGCCACCCTTGGTGGAGTCCACCTAGGACTCCACCCCTCTAGGGTTGGCCGGCCATGATAGGTGGAGTCCCTCCGGGACTCCGCCTTCCAAAGTGATTTCTTCCGGACTTTTCTAGAACCTTGTAGAACCTTCCATAAATGCACCGGATCATTTTCAAACTTATAAAATGACTTCCTATATATGAATCTTATTCTCCGGACCATTCCGAACTCCTCGTGATGTCCGGGATCCCATCCGAGACTTCGAACAAAACTTCGAACTCCATTCCATATTCAAGTTCTACTAATACGACATCAAACCTTAAGTGTGTCACCCTACGGTTCGCGAACTATGTAGACATGGTTGAGAACTCTCTCCGACCAATAACCAATAGCGGGATCTGGAGATCCATAATGGCTCCCACATATTCAACGATGACTTAGTGATCGAATGAACCATTCACATACGATACCAATTCCCTTTGTCACGCGATATTTTACTTGTCCGACGTTTGATCATCGGTATCTCTATACCTCGTTCAACCTCGTCTCCTGACAAGTACTCTTTACTCGTACCGTGGTATGTGGTCTCTTATGAACCATTCATATGCTTGCAAGCTATTAGACGACATTCCACCGAGAGGGCCCAGAGTATATCTATCCGTCATCGGGATGGACAAATCCCACTCGTTGATCCATATGCCTCAACTCATACTTTCCGGATACTTAATCCCACCTTTATAACCACCCATTTATGCAGTGGCGTTTGATGTAATCAAAGTACCTTTCCGGTATAAGTGATTTACATGATCTCACGGTCAAAAGGACTAGGTAACTATGTATCGAAAGCTTATAGCAAATAACTTAATGACGTGATCTTATGCTATGCTTAATTGGATCTGTCCATTACATCATTCATATAATGACATAACCTTGTTATTAATAACATCCAATGTTCATGATCATGAAACTATGATCATCTATTAATCAACAAGCTAGTTAAGAGGCTTACTAGGGACTCATTGTTGTTTACATAACACACATGTATCAATGTTTCGGTTAATACAATTATAGCATGGTATATAAACATTTATCATAAACAAAAATATATATAATAACCACTTTTATTATTGCCTCTTGGGCATATCTCCAACAGACGCCCATCGAGCTCGTACACGGTGATCTGTGCGGGCCTATCTCGCCACCAACGCACGGAGGGAAGAAGTACTTCCTCCTGCTCGTCGATGACTTCAGCCGTTTCATGTGGATGATCCTGCTCAAGTCCAAGGACGAAGCAGCAACGACAATTCGCCGCTTCCAGGCAGAGGCGGAAAAGGAGTCACGACAGCCACTCCGAGTGCTTCGCACGGACCGCGGCGGCGAGTTCACTGCGGTGGACTTCGCTGAATGGTGCGCCTATCGCGGCGTCCAGCGGCACCTCACTGCCCCTATTCTCCTCAATAGAATGGAGTAGTGGAGAGGAGGAGCCAGACGGTCGTCGGAGCCACGAGGAGCATGCTCAAGGCCATGTCCGCGCCTACAGAGTTCTGGGGAGAAGCTGCAATGACCGCAGTGTTCGTGCTGAACAGATCAGTGACGAGAAGCCTGGATGGCAAGACTCCATTCGAGGGCTGGTACGGCCGTAAGACAAATGTACACTTCCTACGTGTATTTGGCTGTAGGGCCTACGTGAAGGAGACGAAGCCAGGACTCAAGAAGTTGGATGACCGCTCACGACCGATGGTGATGATCGGCTATGAGCACGGGAGCAAGGCCTATCGCCTGTATGATCTAGCAAGGAAGAAACTTGTCGTCTCCACGGACGTCATCTTCGACGAGAGTACCAGCTGGGACTGGGGGGAGCACGGCGGTGGCGCGTTCACGCTCACTGTCAAGAACTGGACCATGCCGATGCCAGCATCAAGCGTGCCAGCCATGCCTTCGTCCCCGGCTCCAACTCCTCTATCTCGGGCCACATCCGTGGCTGATGGACCATTGAGCCCAGTCATACCCACGACTGCGAGCGAGGTCCAGCTCGTCCGCTTCGTGTCTCCACCAGCTGAACGAGACGAGGACAAGTGGACAACCTCGATGTTGGTGTCGACCCAGATGGCACCCAGCGCTACCGCCGCGTCCTCGATCTGGTTGATCCCGACGCACAGAATCCAGGGCGGGCGGAGCACCTCCTACTCACTCCCACTGGCGAGCCATCGACGCTCGCCGAGGCAGAGGGCGATGAGGACTGGAGGCTGGCGATGGTCGACGAGCTGGTCTCGATTGAGCAGAACTCCACCTGGACGCTGGTGGACATGCCCGCCGGGCACAGGCCCATTGGCCTTAAGTGGGTCTACAAGCTGAAGCGCGACGCCGACGGCATCATCCTCAAGCACAAGACCAGGCTCGTCGCAAAGGGCTACGTCCAGCGGCCGGGGATCGATTTCGATAAGGTCTTTGCCCCTATCGCACGCCTAGACTCGGTCAGGCTTCTGCTCGCCGTAGCCGCTCAATTCCAGTGGCAGGTACACCACATGGATGTGAAGATAGCGTTCCTGAACGGGGAACTGGGCGAGGAGGTGTACGTGAGCCAGCCACCAGGATTCATCGATGGCAACAACAGCAGCAAGGTTCTGCGCTTCCACAAGGCGTTGTATGGACTTCGCCAGGCCCCACGCGCCTGGAACACCAAGCTCCACGTCGTCCTGGTGTCGCTCGGGTTCAAGCGGAACACCTCCGAGCACGCTGTGTACACCCGTGGGAAGGGCAAGTCGCGGCTGTTGTTGGGGGTCTACGTCGACGACCTCTTGGAGAAGGTGTCATAGAAGCCCGGCCACATTACTCTGAAGCAGAGTGCATTCGCTGCCAAGCTCTTGGAGAAGGCAGTGCCGATGGAGCCAAGGTTGAAGCTGTCCAAGCAGAGATCCAATCCACCGGTCGATGTCATGCTCTACCGCAACATCGTCGGTAGCCTGCGTTACCTGGTACAAACGAGGCCCGACATCAGCTTCGCCATCGGCATGGTGAGCCGCTTCATGGAGGCGCCCACCACTGAGCACATGAGTGCTGTCAAGCACCAACTCCGCTACGTCTCTGGGATGATGGACATTGGCTGCTCATACACCTCAGCACCGGGTGGAGCTCATCTGATCGACTACAGCGATGCAGACTTGGCCGGCGACATCGATGACAGGAAGAGTACCGCAGGCACACTTTTCTTCTTCGCTGATTGTTTGGTGTCTTGGCAGAGCCAGAAGCAGAGGGTTGTGGCGCTGTCATCCTGCGAGTCTGAATACATTGCAGCAGCAACCGCAGCTTGTCAGGGAGTCTGGCTAGGGTTTTTGCTCGGTAATCTGCTAGGAATTGATCCTCTGGTTGCCGATCTACACATGGACAACAAGTCCGCCATTCAACTCATCAAGAACCCAGTGTTCCACGACAGCATCAAGCATATTGAAGTGCGGTACCACAACATCAGGAACTGCGCTGAGAATGGCACCATCGTGGTTCAGTTTGTTGGCACTGAAGATCAGCTCGCAGATATCCTTACAAAGGCTCTGGGCCGAGTGCGTCTCCAGATGCTCCGTGAGAAGATCAAGGTCGTCAAGGTTTAGTAAGCGCACTGCATCTGCCTTAAGGGGATATTGTTGAATAATTCAGTGCAGTGCTAGTGTAGGTCTTGTTTTTCGTCAGACATAAGCAGGCTAGCTGCAGTAGTTTCAGTTTCAGACTAGTTTTCAGTTAGCCGTTTTGTTTCAGTCAATTTAGACTTGGTCTTAGCTGCCTTGGATGCTCGTGGGCACTGGCGGAGCTATGTGCATGTCAGGGGGCAGTGCCCCCCCCCCCCAACTTTTGACCATTCTCTGAAGAATTTTTTTGGGGGATAGGCTTAAATGGGATTTTTTAACCTTTTGCCCCCCCAAAACTTAGAGATTTTACATTTCGCCCCCAGCACTTCTTGCCTAGCTCCGCCACTGCTCGTGGGGATGGACACGACCTATTCATGCAGCTAACTTGTAGGGGTGATGGATCTGTGCGGTAGTGGGATGGCACTGCCCTGTAGGCTCGGGTGTTGATCCTAGTTTCTAGCCTTTTCAGTTGTAAGCAGTTAGCATAAAGAGAGAAGAGGAATACAGAAAACATTGCAAGTTTTACGCAACACAAAATACCTGAGTCCAGTCGTCAAGCAGTGCAGGTGGCATCTAGAGGGATCACGAGGATCTCCAGGCCACCACCAGATCTTCATCACCACCGCTGCACCAAGCCTGCCTCACGCAGGCATTGATGTGCATTAGGTGTTCTAGTCTACCATGGATGATCTTGTGCTACTCTTGATGCTTTAGAACGTAACACTCTGTAGATCATCCCACAAAGCCACAGGGTATCAATTCACATGTAATCCTACCTTCTTCCCACGGAGCAGCGGGAACCTTTAGATAATGGATGCAATGGGCTGATGGCGGTTGTAATCCTATCTTCAGCCAGGGTGGTTGGCTTCATACTAAACGTCTCTATGATGCATAAACGAGCCATGTTTTTCTTATTTCGTTGCCTAATCTTTGTATCAACCCTTTGTGATTCGTGAGTTGTAAACCTTGATAGTATTTGATACTCGTGTTGCCATAAATAAATAAAAAGTCGCGTGCATCGTTTCGATGCAGAGGACGTTGCTCCTATTTCGAAAAAAAAAGTGTCTCCATCTACTTTCAGTTACAGTACTAAAACTAAAAGGGGAGAGAAAACTGAATGCCAACTGAATACCTCGCAAAATGACAGCTAAGTACAAAATGAGTCTGTAGAGTGCAGGAAGCAAAAGAAGATTTAAAGGAAATCTGAAGAATTAATAGACCATCATTGAAGAAGATTTATAGGAAATCTGAAGAATTAATAGACCATCATGTGCAGCACACACAGCGTACGTGCTGATCGAACAAATTGTTTGGAGAGAAGTTAGCATACACGCAAATGCGATGCAGCCCGTAGTTTATGCAATGGGATCGTTCAATGTCTGTCAGAGACGATACACTCATCAGAAGGCGCTGCAGTTCTTGGGCAAGCCGGTGACGTGGTCGACGGAGACGAGCTGCGTGGCGACGCAGGTGATGACGTCCTGCCGGAGCTTGGCGCCGGCGGACTTGAGCCCCTTGATGGACACGGGCTGGTTGAACAGGTTGAGCACCGGCAGCTTGGACGCCGGCGGCATCTTGCCGGACGGCAGCAGCGGCGCGAAGTCGTCGGCGACGAGCGGCACCTCGAAATCCCCTTGTCGTGCTTGAGCTTGTTGTCCTTGGCGCTGATGTGGGCGCCGGGCTCCATGTGGTTGGTCGAGAAGCTGGTCTGGTTGGGGAAGTTGGGGTAGAGGCTGACGTACCCGCGCAGGTACATCATGTCGATGAGGAACTTCTTCCACGACGCCTGCCAGCCATTGGTGCGCGACTTGGGGATCTGCACCGGGTTCGTCTTGGCGTCCTCCGTGAAACGCGCCGCCATGTACGCGTAGAACTCGCGCCAGTGCTTGGGGAAGAAGACGGCGCCCCAGCTGCAGGGGAGCTGGTGGAGGTAGGGCGTGTTGGCGCCGAGCTTCGTCTTGCCGAAGAACTCCGTGGGGTTCCACCGCGGCCGCTCCTTGACGACCTCGACGAGCCGGGGCGTGTAGAGGGAGATGGAGGAGAGCTCCGGCAGGGACACGGTGGGGTCGTAGCGGTAGGCCAGCAGCGCGTACTTGACCCACAGGTAGTAGTAGGGGGACACCTCGATGTCGTCCTCCAGCAGGAGCCCGTAGTCGTCGTCATTGGCCGGGTACCAGCTCTCGCTCACGGCCCGGATCAGCCCGCCTTGGATGATGCGGCGGCGCAGCGTCTTGCCGCCGTGCGGCCACACGAAGTTGTTCACCGTGTTGAGCGTCGCCGCGTCCACCTTGCTGTCCATGTTGAAGCTGATCGGCACCTCGTCGCCCAGGTAGTAGGCGTTCCGGAGCGAGTTCAGGAGACGCTGCAGGGACCCCGCGCGCGTCTGCGTGATGATGTTCACCGAGATCCTCATCTTGTTCCAGTCTGCGCCCCAAGACTTGGCCCATCACGACATGATCGATCGATGCAGTGCAAAGTGTTCGATGATATGCAAGAACATAATTGATATGACGAGTAGAAGAGGTTGATGTGTTTACTTGGGAGCGACGCGGGGCGGAGGGTGGCCATCCAGAGAACCTTGGGGATGGTTTTCCTGGGGAGGAGGACGAGGGCGGTGTGGTTGACAGCGCCCTCGGTGGCCATGCGGAGCGCGTCCTCGACCTTGCCGTCGATGTCGGCCACAGCCACGACAACGCTGGGGTTGTGCATCCGAACGAGACCGCGCATGCTCGAGTACACGGCCTGCAGCACGGGAACCTCGGACCGCGATGGGCCGGAGATCGCGCCGACCGCCAGGTCGAACACCTTGAACCGCCGCTCCTTGCACACCACCTTGGGCCACTTGAGCACCGCGGCGGCCTCCTCGCAGGGGCAGTGCCCACCACCGGACACCACGAGGTACGCCTTGCGTCCGGGCGTGGTGCGGAACTTCTCCACGAGCGGCGCCAGGGCTCTGACCTCGCTGAGAGAGTGCGCGTAGAAGAGCGCGTCCACCTTCTGCGGGTGCATGGCCGCCCACTGCGTCACGTAACCGGAGGTGAGCGCGCGCCACCACTGCTCGTCGCGCACCTGCACGATGTCCTTGAAGATCACCGTCGTCTCCGACACGTAGGCGAGTCGGTGCTCGCTGTCCCCCCACGTCTCCTTGTCGCCCGCATCGACGGGGAGCACGAAGGAGCCCGCGCCCATGTACTTCTGCAGCTGGTAGCTCAGGTGCAGGTCCTCGCCGGTCATGAAGGTGAACGGAGTCTCGACGAAGAGCGTCTTGACGAGCTCCGTGGCGAGGAACCATGAGCTGGACAGGAAATCCACCTGCACGATCCGATCAACGATGATGTCGTAGGCCGGGTCAGGCAGGTAGAGCCCTGCCTCCTTGGACCGGAACTTGCGGTAGCTCGGGAAGGTGAAGTCCTTGCCCCGGAACGGGAGGATGCGGCCGATGCTGCCGAGTACGGAGTTGCGGTACTTGTCGGTGCCGGCGACGTGGCAGAGGATCTCGAGCATGCGTGTCCCGGGGATCATGTCGTCGTCGAGGACGTACACGAAGTCGGACTCTGCCTGCAGCGCCATCTGGAACCGGCCGTAGTACTTGAAGTCGTAGCCGGAGGCGACGAAGCTGATGCGGGAGTCGTTGTAGCTCTCGACGATGCGGCGGAGGGAGGCCTCGTTGGGGCTCCCGAAGGCGAGCACCCAGGCGCGGTGGAACGGCAGCGTCTGGCGCCGGAGCGTGTCGAGCTGCGCGCACAGCGTGCGCCGCTTGAAGTGGTTGAGGATGACCGTCACCCGCGGCCGGGACGCCGGGTCGTCGTCGGAGATCTTCCAGCGGGACCGCATGTGGAGGAGCTCCGGGAGCGTCTCGGCGGCGAAGGAGCGCCGCTGGAAGGCGAGCACCTCGTCGTAGAGCTCGCGCTTGAGGCGGATCATGAGCGCGTCGGTGGACTTCTTCTGCTCGAACTCGATGGTCTCGTGCTCGCACACCTCCTGCAGGGGCAGCAGCGGCGGCCCGCCCTCCTCCCCGCCGGCCATGATGCTCTGCTTCCAGCGCTGCGCGACGCGGGCGGCCCACGCGAAGTCCGGCTTGCCGCGGAGGTCCACGGCGGGGCTCATGTAGTAGAGGAGGAAGGTGGCGTAGATGGCGAAGGCGAGCTGGAGGCAGGTCAGCGCCGCCACGAGGCGGGACGAGTGTCTCGCCACCGACGAGCGGCCGGTGACCGTCCTCGGCTTGACGCCGACGTAGTCGCCCAGCTTGTCCTCCATGGAGTCGTTCTTCACGATGTGCGCGCGGGTGATGCCCATCGCGACGATGGCGGGAACTCGCGCCCACTGCCTAGGTTTGAAAAACTAGTGAGTCTGACTTCACTTATGCCGCTGACTTGCTTAACTAGCATGCAAAATACGAAACTCTCCGCTACTTTAAACGGCATGCAAGCTAGGTAGGCACGATGAGTTGCTTAATTAGTCAGCGATGGCGTTTGATTTGCATGATCGGTGTAGTAGGAATTCAGCAAAGCGGACAACCGGTTCAGACAAGAACAAGCAACATACATCTTCAGAAAAAAAAGGACGGTAAACAGCGTATAGAGATGTGACTTGCTCGGAATTAAGAAACACCAATTACCTTAGCTGGAGACAAAATGCCAGCAAGAAACACTCGATCTTCACAACAAGGACATATATTTTTGGGGAGGCAGATCAAAACCGATATGACAATGCCAAAACAGCTACTGAATCTGCGCAGGGCATCAAAGGCTAATCCTCTGAAGAATCAGAGGCAAACCGAACAACGTAAGATAGAAGGAATGATCAAAGGAAGTAAGATACAGGAGATCGATTAAGTCGATCACCACAGTCACAGAGGAGGACTAGTCTATTGTAGCTAGTGTGTGATCATGCTGCTGCACGCATCATGGACTTGAGGATCTAGATAGCTAGGCGCCTAGGCTGTGATGCACTGCGTGCCCTCCCATTTATAAGCTAGCAATGGCGATGCACAAGCCAGCAGCAGCGAGGCATCACGACGACGAGTGTGAAGAAAGCCAACCGAGCATGCACAAATAGGTCAAACGCCTAGCATGGAAAGATGAACACAGTGCTAACCTAGCACAACATCAATACGTTACCTTTGCACCAGTCCAAGCATCCGCTGTGGTGAGTGAAAAAAATTTAGAAGTTTTTTGACGAAAAGCAAAATACTTATGGCATGTACAATGATACATAAGACGAGCCTTTCCTTAGCCCTCCATATCACAATAAAAAAAAAGTTGTACAACGACTATCTCTTATTGTCATTCGTAGCAATTAAAAGAGTGTTAATTAAATTTTATTGTAGAATTGTGTTAATAAGATAAATCAAATGGTACAATGGAGAATACTCTTCTCTTGCTACATGAGCCCACCGTGGACCTCCACAATGGAGAAAATCTAGTAGGTTTTAGGGTTTACTATTATAGGGCACCACATTTACGGTATGGATCATGATTTAGCAAAGGCACGTAATCTGAAGTTAATTCTATCAGCGTTCCACGCCACTTTCCACGCCACTTTCCACGCAAATAGTTTGAATTTGAGAGGAGCCTTGTATTTCCAAATCGGGTCGTGCCACGCCCACAAAGTACGCCCCTCAAAAAAGGCCAAGTATGCAGACTTCACGGAGAACTCTTTCGAAGTAGTCCATATCCATGTAAACGAGTCGGCCATGTCCTCCACCAAGTGCACACTGGAGAGCTCGTTCCAAAGATTGAGATATTGGACCAACGCTGGGACCGAGAGACCTACCGAGAGATCATGCACCCAAGCATGTGCCGGCAGCCCCTGCGCCACAGTACGGGTGCGTAGGGCGCGCTTGTCCACAAAATCAAGCAAGAGTGGAGTAACCATATCCACACTTTTGTTATTGATCCAACGGTCTTTCCAAAAGAGGCAGGAAAATCCATTTCCAAGCACCGGCATAACCGAAGCCTGAAAGATGGCTCTAGCATTTGTCGTGCAAGGCAATTGATCACAAGTTCACGCTCTATCAGACGAGGTTCGACATATCCATAGCCATTTCATGCGAAGGGCATCATTAAGCATGTGGAGGTTCCGAATCCCCAATCCACCAAACCTTGTGGGAGTGCAAACTAAGGACCAAGCAAGGGGGCACCCCCCCCCCCTTTGGCCGATGGTTTCGCACACCAAAGGAATCCACGACATAGCCCCTCAAGGGCATTGATCATCCACATGGGTAAGTCAAGAGCCATCATAATATATATAGACATCGCCGCAAGCACAGCCTTGACCAGCACCGATCTCCCTTGGAGGTCAAGAAGGGATCCCTTCCCCGTGGGGAGCCTATTAGCCGATTTGTCAATATAAGGCTGAAGGTGGGCCTTTGGCAGTTTATAAGTAGATAGCGGTAGACCCAAATAAGTGCAGGGAAAATCCACCACCTCACGCGGGAGCAGCGAATGAATATGATCCACATCAAGATTTCCACAGCGGATCAGGGTGGCCGTACTCTTGGCATAGTTCACACGAAGACCTGAAGCATCACCAAAGAGGCAGAAAATCTCCATAGCAAGGGAAATTTCCTGTTCCTGAGGCCTAGTAACCAAAATTTCACTCCAAAGGAAAACAAAGGGTCAAACAGGCCTCTGTCATATGCCGCCTTAAACAACGCAGCAAGAACGTCCATAACAATGACAAATAGAAGTGGAGACAGGGGGTCTCCCTTGACGCAAGCCACGACAATGCCAGACCCTCTCCATTGCTTGACGGGAGAACGGAGGCTTCGTCATGGATTGACTAACGATGATTCTTGCACCTTCTGCTTGCAACACCCAGAGACTATTGACCATCTTCTCCTCCAGTGCCCTTTCTCCCGAATCATCTGGTTCGAAGTCCTGAAGGGCTTGGACCGCACCTCCCTTCTCCCGACCAATGTGGATGGCCTCCTCGAGTGGTGGCCGCGTGTGCTTGAGTCCTGGCCGACCAAGCTGAAGCCTCAAGCGTGCTCCCTCTTCTTGTTGGTTCTTAGGTCAATTTGGATTGAGCAAAACAATAGGATCTTCAAGAACAAATCTAGGTTGGAGGCTGTTCTTCTCGACGCGATTGTCGAGGAAGCGGATAGGTGGAAACTTGTGGGGTTTTTGTGAGGAGTTTATTTTTCTTCTTTGGCCTTGGCCACGTGTGTTGTAAGTGTGGAGTTTGTATTTGGTTCTTCCTCTATCCATAAAAAAAAGGCGTGCTTTCTCGCGCGTTCCTGAAAAATTCTATCAGCGTTCGAGCAATTGTCAGGTCTTAAGATCAACTTCCATAAAAGCGAGTTGTTTTGTTTTTGCAAAGCCATTGATGATGTCAACCTTTATGCCGAGCTATTCGGCTGTGGGCTTGGTTGTTTTCCAATTAGCTATCTTGGTATTCTGATTCATCATCGGAGACTAACTCTGGCTGAATGGAAAATCGTGAAACAACGACTTCAGAAACGCCTTACAAGTTGGAAAGGAAAGCTCATATCCCTTGGGGAAGATTAGTCCTCATATATTCAGTACTTACAAATATGATACTATATATGATATCTTCTTGCAGTTACCCAAAGGAGTCTTGCATCGATTGGATTACTTCCGATCGAGATTCTTTTGGCAAGGGGATAGTGAAAAGAAAAAATATCAGTTGGCAAAATGGAGTGTTGTATGCCATCCAAAAGATCAAGGTGGACTTGGTGTTCACGATCTAGATGTTTAAAACAGGGTCTTGCTAGGCAAATGGCTGACCAGGTTATTAACGGAGGAGGTGTATCGCAACAACTGTTGCGGAAAAAGTATGTAGGCTCAAAGGCGATATCCCAGTTTATTTGGAAACCGGAGGATACACACTTCTGGGATGGCATAATGGCAACAAAGAAATACTTTTTTTCCGTTTGGCTCCTTCTCCATTAGGAATGGGGCGGCGATACGTTTTTGGGAGGATCAATGGTTGGGAACAACCACTCTCCGTGAACTAGTATCCAGCCTTGTACAATATTGTTCGTTACAAAGGGGACACCTTGCACAAGGTGATGGAATCTTCTCCACCCTAAGGAAAAATAAAAAAATAGCAAGAGAGACTCCCATGGCGATCTAGGGTTTCCCACCCTAGGTCTGTCAGGGTCTTCTCCGGCGCCGGCCACCCTCTCTGGGTTATATCTGCTAGATCTGCATGGGGATCCCTCTAGACTTGCGGTGGAAGATCACATACATCACCACACGTGATCAAGATCATGGGCGTCAAAAACCCTACGATGGAACCCTTCTCTACTGGAATGTTAAGGATTGGCTGTTGCTGATGAATGCCAAGAGTGCACCGGGCATTCAAGGAGGGAGAATGGATCAAGGATGGATCGGAGGTAAAATTTCTAAATCATCATGTCAAAGTTTTATCCTGCATCGCCGCTCCCAGAGGTGATTTGGCGAAATGGCTAGGGGACTAGGTCACCCGGTGTCACCTTCTAAACCTCCCATGCACGGGGATGGATCTACGTCAAAGTCTTCTCCTACGCCTATGAACAATAAAGATATTGCGGCCGAGTCTTCCTCGGTCCATGATTCACTTGTGCTAGGGCTGGATTTCTCCCCAGGGTTGGATTTTTCTAGACAAGCTAGATCTGAGTTTCATGCCACGGTGCATCCGACTAGGAATTCATCTCATTTCACGATGGTGGTTTATTTCGGAAGATCCATTTTTTTAGGTTAACTGAGGATAATGTATCGGTGGCCCTTACTGTTTCATGCCGACAGATTGGATTTATGATTCTTCAGAAGAGATCATATGCTTGTGATCAGTTCAAATGCTTCTTTCATCCTTGGGGTAGAGGAGGACCTAACTGGGTGCATGAATTCAAGCTTTGGCAGCAGGAATGGACTCTGGTTAGTCCTTCCAAGTGTACTGTACAAATGGGTTTCAATGCAATCTGTGCAGCTGGTAATTTGAAGTCGGCTCTTCGCTCTCGTTCTAAAGTGCAGAAAATTTTGCAGTTTGCTACTATAGTGCATTATCCTGCTTGTCAAGGTTATCGATATCCGACTACATCTGAGGAAATTCAGGATTTGCAACAGGGTGGTTATATATTATCTGATACAGAAAAGGTGCGCCTGCCCCAATAGTACATTGGACTAATACTGAATCTAGTATTACTTTCAGTACTTTGGCTATGTCGAATAACTTGCAGTTTGCTCGGTCCATTCAACATGGGGCACGTTCTAGATCTGATGTTGTTCCAATAGTCAAGTTTGGAACTACAGTTCCAGTTAATATTGTGCTCTCTCAGGAGAAGTTTATTACTGTCGAACAGTTCTAGTCTGAATAGTAATCTCGATGCAAGTATTCTATCTGATTCTGAGGATGAGGCACATGAACTCACTGGTATTGAAGAGGTGGTTGATGATATTTTCAGTATGTGGGATTGTCGACGATGCCTTTCGTATGGGCCATGATACAGTGGGTTGTACAAGAGATATTAGATGTTGTAACTGCTATAATTACGGTCATAAAGCAAAGAATTGTCTTAACAGATTTTCTAAGAGGTTGCAGAAGTGGGTCCCCAAAAAATCAATTGGTGGAATTAATTCAGGTGTTTCTTTAAATACGGATAAAGAAGTCTCTGCTCCTAATACGACTAGTATCGAGACAAAGATTCCCTTGGCCGTTCCAGCTTCCAACCTAGTCTTTGCTTTTGGTACCAATATAGTTACCCATGGTGCTAGGGTTGGCATTTTAGATTCTCCACCGCCACATTGCCCAACCCCTGCTCAGTGCGATGAGGCCATGGCGATATTTGAGGTCAATCCACTGCCATGGTTACCTTGGGTCCATCAGGTCATTGACGGTGGTCCGACGCGCCTCCCTCGGACGTTCTACTACGCTGTGCAGGATCCACCGCCGCAACATCAGGCGTTCTGCATTGGTATGGTTCATCCGCTTCCTTTGCCGCCGGAGGAGGAGCTATGGCGTGAGCATGTTTGCAACTTCCTGGAAGGTCCTTTGAATCGCAATGTGATTGAAGTGTAGCCTAGTCTTTTTGGTGTTGGTCTGTATAAGCTTAGCAGTTTGAACTCAGTCAATGCATTGGTTCAGCATGGCGATTATCAGATTCAGGGTAGATTGGTGTGGTTCGTGCGTACTGATTTGGCAGAGCAGAATCATAGGGCGGCGCTGGGTTTCATAAGGGGCTGGTTGATGTTCTTGGGGATGCAGCCTGACTATAGGAACGATACAGATATTGCTAATGTTGTGGCGGCGTTTGGGCAATATCACTACTGGAATAATCTTGACCAATCAAACACTACAAGAAAAAGAGCACCTAAAGATGTTTTTGCAATGATGCTTTCAACTTCGTCTCTACGTCTAAGTTAGTGCGGTACATAAAGACGATTTTTAGAGGTTATACACGTCGTCTCTATTCCAGCACCTATCCATTAAGTTGGGCCTTTATCTGTCGTGCCCACCGCCCTACCCGATCCCCAATTCTCCGGCTCCTCCTCGAAGGAAAGAAGATATCAAGCCACTAGTAGAAAATGGGTTTTAGTCCCGGTTCATATGGGGCTTTAGTCCCGGTTGTGCAACCGGGACTAAATAAGCGGGACTAAAGCTCACCCTCCTTTAGTCCCGGTTGTTGGGGGGATGGCCCCTGGTAGGCCAAAGGCTTGGCAAACTTGCCATGTTTCAGTTATAAAGATACCGGTTTAAAGATTAATCCGGATTACTAACTTATGCTGGCAAGCGCCAAGTGAAAACATACCGGTATCCCAGGAGGGGTATACCGGAATCTGGTTAACTAGAGAAGAAGCCGGAGTACCGGCAAGAGCTCTACTGTAGCCTGTCGGCACGTTGGTCAAAGATTCCTTCGAGAACTAGAAGACAAAGATGAGCGAAGCAAATCAGCTTTAAACGAAGCCCTGGCGCCAAAGCAGAAGGTGACGTAGAAGCTACCGGAGGATGTCACCGTTCCCTGATTAAAGACATACCGGTGTCATCTGATGCCAAAGAGGCTTTGTAAAGTAGTTTTTCTAGTCAAAGATGCCATTAGGGTTTCTTCCCTTGTAAGCCACCATCTCCCCTATATAAGGAGAGGGGGCACACCCTTGCGCGAGAGGGCTCATTCGAAGGATCACAACCTAGCAGTAGAGAGAAGCAGAGCTTGTACTGTACATCTTCAACCTCTGGCCAAGGTCTAAGTTAAGGAAATCATACCGGAATTCTGTTCCAAACCTCCTCCCTTGTTACCAAAACTCTCCCCCGGAGTCGGCCCCAACTTAAGCCATCCTATGGCATCTGTCTGTTCACCACGACGACACCTGTTGCTTACGAACCGGAACTAAAGGTCCATCCATGTGGGCTGCGTTCGTCGGGGCGAAAATGCCACTAGGTGATTTTTTATTTTATTTTTCTAATTTTTCCACTCCCTTTTTCTATTTTTTTAGAATTTCTATTATTTCAGTTATTTGCATAGTTTAGTCTCTATCTCTAACTACACTTATCTCTAGTCAAATTATTTACTCGTGTCAAACTTCCCGCTCGATCACCCATCTTCCCACTACTGCAGCATTAGCACGCTTAACTTCTGAATTCCATCCCGTCGCGCATCCAAGTGCTTCGCACGCATGTATGTGATACTAGTATCATATCAATCCTATGAACATGTTGGTCGATGTCATATTTCTTTATTGTTTGAATAATTCTTGTAATAAACAAAATTAATAATGTAATAATAATCTTGAATAAATAAATAAAAAATAACTTTTAAATTTGTATTATTTTGTATTTTTAAAATTTTTAAAATATTTATTTTTTTGCCAAACCTAAAACCTAAATAGTTTTAAAATCTAAAAGTTGGGTAAAAGTAATCGTAATCTTTATGCGGGATGCAATTATTAATTTTAATTCAGATGTAACTTTTTCCCACGATGATTTTGATATATTATACTTTTTTTCCGACGTCGTATGCAACCGTTAATGCGGTTTTACCATTTTTCAAACTTTTTTTTGCAAAAAAGTGAAAATTGGAATTTCTTAATTTCACCGAATAGTAGGTTGCATAACATACACTAATCTAAAAACATTCTATTTTTAAAATTTTCTATCATTTTCTTTTGTATTTTACAAAGCAAAAAAAAGATGGTTGGTAATACCAACCGGGACTAAAGAGGCATGCGCCGGCCGCAGCCTGCCATAGCCCTTTAGTCCCGGCCGAAGCATTAGTCCCGGTTCACTGCCAGAATCGTCACTAAAGACCCCATTAGTCCCGGGCCAAAGTATTTGAGGACTAATGGGTTGGGATGGAAGACCTTTTTTCTACTAGTGGCCCTAGCAGATTTGTGGAGGCAGTCGCCACCGGATACCTTCCCCGTGCTCTTCGCTTGCGAAATCTCCCTTCCCCCTAATCTTAAGGTACTTTCTCTCCCTAAAGGGTAGATCTTTTACCTGATCGAATATGCAAAGTGTGCCTTTACTAGAACATCTGGACTGGTTTTTCATCAGTGCTAATTGGGTGTCAGATTACCCTAATACCATGTTGTTGCCACTAGCTAAAACAGGGTCAGATCATGTGCCTTGTGTAGTCACAATTGGAACAAACATACCCAAGTTCAAGCTTTTTCGTTTTGAGAATTATTGGATGGATTTGCCAGGGTTTAATGAGTGTGTTCAAAATTCTTGGAACATGTAATCTAATAAAGACTATTGCTCTGTTGTTTTAGCTGATAAACTGAAATCCTTAAGGTTTGCAATCAAGAAGTGGCATACTAGCTTGTCCAAGCTTAAGGAATTAATTTTTTAATGTAATCAAGTAATTCTCTCTCTGGATGGGTTAGAGGAGAGAAGGCCACTATTCAGATATGAATTTAATTTTAGAAATGTGGTTAAATTGCATCTTGATGAGGTGCTCCTAGCAGAGTGTAATTATTGGAGGAAAACATGTACATTGAGATGGATTAAACGGGGAGAAGATAATACTAAAAAAATTCATGGCATGGTTACTGAAAGATTTCGTAGGAATTCAATTGCCATGCTTAAAGATAAGGAGGGTAATGAAATTTTTGATCACCAAATTATGGCTGGCATGCTATGGACTAATTATAAGGAAAGAATGGGTCTCTCCTAGGGCATTTATATGGAATTTGATCGTTCATCCCTTTTATCTATTGTGGAAGGTTTAGATCAGCTCAATGTTCCTTTTACAAAGAAGGAAATGGATGACATTAATTGTTAAGCATATGCCACCTGACAGGGCCCTGGGCTAGATGGTTTCAATGGGCTATTCTTCAAAAAATGTTAGCCCATTGTTCAAAAGGAGTTTTACCACCTAGCAGAGGACTTTCATGCTGGCACAGTGAGATTGGAGAATATAAATGTCTCTTATATAACCCTTGTGCCTAAAAAAGCTTCTCCAGTAGATGTCAGTGATTTTCTTCCAATCTCACTCACCAATGTCTGCTTAAAGTTTCTGACAAAGTTAGCAGCCAATAGACTCCAAGATAGAATTTTGGATTGTTTGCACAAGAATCAATATGGGTTTTTAAGACTAGATCCATTCAGGATTGTCTGGCTTGGGCTTTTGAGTATATATATCTTTGCCAAATTTCCAAAAAAACCTATTGTGATTATCAAGCTTGACTTTGCTAAAGTTTTTGACACTATTGAGCATGAGGCCATTCTGCAAGTCATGAAGCATAAAGGTTTTAATGATATTTGGCTAAGTTGGATTAAAACAATTCTATCTACTAGCTCATCTGCAATTTTGTTGAATGGCATACCTGGTAAAACTTTTTTGTGCAAGCGTGGAGTTAAGAAAGGAGATCCCCTTTCCCCATTGATACGTCTCCGACGTATCGATAATTTCTTATGTTCCATGCCACATTATTGATGATATCTATATGTTTTATGCACACTTTATGTCATATTCGTGCATTTTCTGGAACTAACCTATTAACAAGATGCCGAAGTGCCGATTCTTTGTTTTCTGCTGTTTTTGGTTTCAGAAATCCTAGTAAGGAAATATTCTCGGAATTGGACGAAATCAACGCCCAGGGTCCTAGTTTGCCACGAAGCTTCCAGAAGACCGAAGAGGAGACGAAGTGGGGCCACGAGGCGGCCAGAGCACAGGGCGGCGCGGCCTAGGTCTTGGCCGCGCGGCCCTGTCATCTGGGCCCCTCGTGACGCCCCTCGACCTGCCCTTCCGCCTACAAATAGCCTTCGTCGCGAAACCCCCGATACCGAGAGCCACGATACGGAAAACCTTCCGCAGACGCCGCCGCCGCCAATCCCATCTCGGGGGATTCAGGAGATCGCCTCCGGCACCCTGCCGGAGAGGGGAATCATCTCCCGGAGGACTTTACGCCGCCATGGTCGCCTCCGGAGTGATGTGTGAGTAGTCTACCCCTGGACTATGGGTCCATAGCAGTAGCTAGATGGTTGTCTTCTCCTCATTGTGCTTAATTGTCGGGTCTTGTGAGCTGCCGAACATGATCAAGATCATCTATCTGTAATTCTATATGTTGTGTTTGTTGGGATCCGATGAATAGAGAATACTTGTTATGTTGATTATCAATTTATATCTATGTGTTGTTTATGATCTTGCATGCTCTCCGTTACTAGTAGATGCTCTGGCCAAGTAGATGCTTGTAACTCCAAGAGGGAGTATTTATGCTCGATAGTGGGTTCATGTCTCCGTGAATGCGGGAAGTGACGGAAATCTCTAAGATTATGGATGTGCTGTTGCCACTAGGGATAAAACATTGGTGCTATGTTCGAGGATGTAGTTACTGATTACATTATGCGCAATACTTAATGCAATTGTCTGTTGTTAGCAACTTAATACTGGAAGGGGTTCGGATGATAACCTGAAGGTGGACTTTTTAGGCATAGATGCATGCTGGATAGCGGTCTATGTACTTTGTCGTAATGCCCAATTAAATCTCACAATACTCATCATAATATGTATGTGCATGGTCATGCCCTCTTTATTTGTCAATTGCCCAACTGTAATTTGTTCACCCAACATGTTGTTTATCTTATGGGAGAGACACCTCTAGTGAACTGTGGACCCCGGTCCAATTCTCTATACTGAAATACAATCTACTGCAATACTTGTTCTACTGTTTTCTGCAAACAATCATCATCCACACTATACATCTAATCCTTTGTTACAGCAAGCCGGTGAGATTGACAACCTCGCTGTTACGTTGGGGCAAAGTACTTGGTTTGTGTTGTGCAGGTTCCACGTTGGCGCCGGAATCCCTGGTGTTGCGCCGCACTACATCTCGCCGCCATCAACCTTCAATGTGCTTCTTGACTCCTACTGGTTCGATAAACCTTGATTTCTACCTGAGAGAAACTTACTGCTGTACGCATCACACCTTCCACTTGGGGTTCCCAACGGTCGCGTGCTGTACGCGTGTCAAGCTAAATTTCTGGCGCCGTTGCCGGGGAGATCAAGACACGCTGCAAGGGGAGTCTCCACATCGCAATCTCTTTACTTTGTTTTTGTCTTGCTATATTTTATTTACTACTTTGTTTGCTGCACTAAATCAAAATACAAAAAAATTAGTTGCTAGTTTTACTTTATTTGCTATCTTGTTTGCTATATCAAAAACACAAAAAAAATTAGTTACTTGTTTTACTTTACTTAATATCATGCATGTTTTTATTTCACTAGTTAAACATAATGGAAAACAACAAAAGTATGAGAGATCTTTATGAACTTTATCTTGAATTAGGACATGATGTGTTTGAAGAGAGAATTAAAAAACCCATGGAACTTTATATGCATGCTAATGGGAATGTTATTAATATGAATGCTTTGAACACTATTGTTGCTAATGCTATGGAAAATTCTAAGCTTGGGGAAGCTGGCTTTGATGAGCATGATCTTTTTAGTCCCCCAAGCATTGAGGAGAAAATTTTCTTTTATGATTACAATATGCCTCCTATATATGATGATAGCCACTTTGTTGAATTTGCTCCCACTACAACTAATAAAATTGATTATGCTTATGTGGAGAGTAATAATTTTATGCATGAGACTCATGATAAGAATGCTTTATGTGATAGTTATATTGTTGAGTTTGCTCATGATACTACTGGAAATTATTATGAGAGAGGAAAATATGGTTGTAGAAATTTTCATGTTACTAAAATACCTCTCTATATGCTGAAATTTTTGAAGTTACACTTGTTTTGTCTTCCTATGCTATTCACTTTGTTCTTCATTGACTTGTTTATTTACAAGATTCCTTTTCATAGGAAGCATGTTAGGTTTAAATTTGTTTTGAATTTGCCTCTTGATGCTCTCTTTTGCTTCAAATACTATTTCTTGCGAGTGCATCATTAAAACTGCTGAGCCCATCTTAATGGCTATAAAGAAAGAACTTCTTGGGAGATAACCCATGTGTTTATTTTACTACAGTACTTTGTTTTTATTTTGTGTCTTGGAAGTTGTTTACTACTGTAGCAACCTCTCCTTATCTTAGTTTAGTGTTTTGTTGTGCCAAGTAAAGTCGTTGATAGTAAAGTTCGTACTAGATTTGGATTACTGCGCAGAAACAGATTTCTTTTCTGTCACGAATCTGGGCAAAATTCTCTGTAGGTAACTCATAAAATTATGCCAATTTACGTGAGTGATCCTCAGATATGTACTCAACTTTCATTCAATTTGAGCATTTTCATTTGAGCAAGTATGGTGCCTCAATAAAATTCGTCAATACGAACTGTTCAGTTTTGACAGATTCTGCCTTTTATTTCGCATTGCCTGTTTTGTTATGTTCGATGGATATTTTGATTCCATTGACTTTCAGTAGCTTTGTGCAATGTCCAGAAGTGTTAAGAATGATTATGTCACCTCTGAACATGTATATTTTGATTGTGCACTAACCCTCTAATGAGTTGTTCTAAGTTTGGTGTGGAGGAAGTTTTCAAGGATCAAGAGAGGGAGATGATACAACATGATCAAGGAGAGTGAAAGCTCTAAGCTTGGGGATGCCCCGGTGGTTCACCCCTGCATATATCAAGAAGACTCAAGCGTCTAAGCTTGGGGATGCCCAAGGCATCCCCTTCTTCATCGACAATATTATCAGGTTCCTCCCCTGAAACTATATTTTTATTCCATCACAGCTTATGTGCTTTGCTTGGAGCGTCGGTTTGTTTTTGTTTTTTGTTTTGTTTGAATAAAATGGATCCTAGCATTCGTTGTATGGGAGAGAGACACGCTCCGCTGTTGCATATGGACAAGTATGTCCTTAGGCTTTACTCATAATATTCATGGCGAAGTTTCTTCTTTGTTAAATTGTTATATGGTTGGAATTGGAAAATGATACATGTAGTAATTGATAAAATGTCTTGGATAATGTGATACTTGGCAATTGTTGTGCTCATGTTTAAGCTCTTGCATCATATACTTTGCACCCATTAATGAACAAATACATAGAGCATGCTAAAATTTGGTTTGCATATTTGGTCTCTCTAAAGTCTAGATAATTTTTAGTATTGAGTTTGAACAACAAGGAAGACGGTGTAGAGTCTTATAATGTTTTCAATATGTCTTTTATGTGAGTTTTGCTGCACCGATTCATCCTTGTGTTTGTTTCAAATAGCCTTGCTAGCCTAAACCTTGTATCGAGAGGGAATACTTCTCATGCATCCAAAATACTTGAGCCAACCACTATGCCATTTGTGTCCACCATACCTACCTACTACATGGTATTTCTCCGCCATTCCAAAGTAAATTGCTTGAGTGCTACCTTTAAATTTCCATTCTTCACCTTTACAATATATAGCTCATGGGACAAATAGCCTAAAAACTATCGTGGTATTGAATATGTACTTATGCACTTTATCTCTTATTAAGTTGCTCGTTGTGCGATAACCATGTTCCTGGGGACGCCATCAACTACTCTTTGTTGAATATCATGTGAGTTGCTATGCATGTTCGTCTTGTCTGAAGTAAGAGCGATCTACCACCTTATGGTTAGAGCATGCATATTGTTAGAGAAGAACAGTGGGCCGCTAACTAAAGCCATGATCCATGGTGGAAGTTTCAGTTTTGGACATATATCCTCAATCTCATATGAGAAAAATAATTGTTGCTACATGCTTATGCATAAAAGAGGAGTCCATTATCTGTTGTCTATGTTGTCCCGGTATGGATGTCTAAGTTGAGAATAATCAATAGCGAGAAATCCGATGCGAGCTTTCTCCTTAGACCTTTGTACAGGCGGCATAGAGGTACCCCTTTGTGACACTTGGTTAAAACATGTGCATTGCGATAATCCCGGTAGTCCA
Source organism: Lolium rigidum (assembly GCF_022539505.1). Lineage (NCBI taxonomy): Eukaryota > Viridiplantae > Streptophyta > Magnoliopsida > Poales > Poaceae > Lolium > Lolium rigidum. The sequence goes on from NC_061509.1 coordinate 279,839,846, forward strand.
AGCTAATTAGGACAAGGTGCGGGCACTATTAGTATACTATGCATGAGGCTTGCAACTTGTAAGATATAATTTACATGATACATATGCTTTATTACTACCGTTGACAAAATTGTTTCTTGTTTTCAAAATCAAAGCTCTAGCACAAATATAGCAATCGATGCTTTCCTCTTTGAAGGACCATTCTTTTACTTTTATGTTGAGTCAGTTCACATATTTCTCTCCACCTCAAGAAGCAAACACTAGTGTGAACTGTGCATTGATTCCTACATATTTGCATATTGCACTTATTATATTACTCTATATTGACAATATCCATGAGATATACATGTTACAAGTTGAAAGTAACCGCTGAAACTTAATCTTCCTTTGTGTTGCTTCAATGCTTCTACTATGAATTATTGCTTTATGAGTTAACTCTTATGCAAGACTTATTGATGCTTGTCTTGAAGTACTATTCATGAAAAGTCTTTGCTATATGATTCACTTGTTTACTCATGTCATATACATTGTTTTGATCGCTGCATTCACTACATATGCTTACAAATAGTATGATCAAGGTTATGATGGCATGTCACTCCAGAAATTATCTTTGTTTATCGTTTACCTGCTCGGGACGAGCAGAACTAAGCTTGGGGATGCTGATACGTCTCCGACGTATCGATAATTTCTTATGTTCCATGCCACATTATTGATGATATCTACATGTTTTATGCACACTTTATGTCATATTCGTGCATTTTCCGGAACTAACCTATTAACAAGATGCCGAAGTGCCGATTCTGTTTTCATCGCTTTTTGGTTTCAGAAATCCTAGTAAGGAAATATTCTCGGAATTGGACGAAATCAACGCCCAGGGTCCTATTTTGCCACGAAGCTTCCAGAAGACCGAAGAGGAGACGAAGTGGGGCCACGAGGCGGCCAGAGCACAGGGCGGCGCGGCCTAGGTCTTGGCCGCGCGGCCCTTTCATCTGGGCCCCTCGTGACGCCCCTCGACCTGCCCTTCCGCCTACAAATAGCCTTCGTCGCGAAACCCCCAGTACCGAGAGCCACGATACGGAAAACCTTCCAGAGACGCCGCCGCCGCCAATCCCATCTCGGGGGATTCAGGAGATCGCCTCCGGCACCCTGCCGGGAGAGGGAATCATCTCCCGGAGGACTCTACGCCGCCATGGTCGCCTCCGGAGTGATGTGTGAGTAGTCTACCCTTGGACTATGGGTCCATAGCAGTAGCTAGATGGTTGTCTTCTCCTCATTGTGCTTAATTGTCGGGTCTTGTGAGCTGCCGAACATGATCAAGATCATCTATCTGTAATTCTATATGTTGTGTTTGTTGGGATCCGATGAATAGAGAATACTTGTTATGTTGATTATCAATTTATATCTATATGTTGTTTATGATCTTGCATGCTCTCCGTTACTAGTAGATGCTCTGGCCAAGTAGATGCTTGTAACTCCAAGAGGGAGTATTTATGCTCGATAGTGGGTTCATGTCTCCGTGAATCTGGGGAAGTGACAGAAATCTCTAAGATTATGGATGTGTTGTTGCCACTAGGGATAAAACATTGGTGCTATATTCGAGGATGTAGTTACTGATTATATTACGTGCAATACTTAATGCAATTGTCTATTGTTAGCAACTTAATACTGGAAGGGGTTCAGATGATAACCTGAAGGTGGACTTTTTAGGCATAGATGCATGCTGGATAGCGGTCTATGTACTTTGTCGTAATGCCCAATTAAATCTCACAATACTCATCATAATATGTATGTGCATGGTCATGCCCTCTTTATTTGTCAATTGCCCAACTGTAATTTGTTCACCCAACATGTTGTTTATCTTATGGGAGAGACACCTCTAGTGAACTGTGGACCCCGGTCCAATTCTCTATACTGAAATACAATCTACTGCAATACTTGTTCTACTGTTTTCTGCAAACAATCATTATCCACACTATACATCTAATCCTTTGTTACAGCAAGCCGGTGAGATTGACAACCTCGCTGTTACGTTGGGGCAAAGTACTTGGTTTGTGTTGTGCAGGTTCCACGTTGGCGCCGGAATCCCTGGTGTTGCGCCGCACTACATCTCGCCGCCATCAACCTTCAACGTGCTTCTTGACTCCTACTGGTTCGATAAACCTTGGTTTCTAACTGAGGGAAACTTACTGCTGTACGCATCACACCTTCCACTTGGGGTTCCCAACGGTCGCGTGCTGTACGCGTGTCACCCATTACTCTACTCTTTTGGATCAGATTTGCTCCAGACTGTGGTGAATGATTTGGTTGTGAAAGGTTTGATCTCCAGGCCAATAGAAACAAATGATCATGACTTTCCTATTGTCCAATATGCTGATGACACATTATTAATCATGCCTGCTGATAGTCATAAGTTATTTGTGTCGTGGTATCGTCACTGCATATGCCATAGGGTGGCTAATGAGAGTGGCTCCTAGCGCCAAATGTCGTGGTATCGTCACGGCATATGCCATAGGGTGGCTAATGAGAGTGGTTCCTTGTATGGTCTACGGTGGTATCCGGATGCGGGTATGGGCACGAGCGACACGGCGACGTACCCAGGTTCGAGGCCCTCCGATGGAGGTAACACCTCTACTCCTGCTATGAGTATATAAGTGGTATCACAGTACAAAGGCACTCCTTGAGCTGTATCCGGCTGCTCGGGGAGGCTAAGGTAGACGAAGGTCTCTCTCTCAGAGTAGCGCTAAGACTAGAATGAATGAAATGATCGATCGTCCCCTCGCACGGGAGGGGTAACACAGCTTATATAGACGATGGTAATATACAAAGAAGTCCCTATGACCTACTGGCCGGCTGGCCGGCTCCGGCTTCGCGCTCCTTCCCGAGGCGCCGGTGTTAGGAGCCGTTGGACGTGGAAGCCCTGTCTTGTCTCCTGCCGAAGTCAGCGGTATGGGGAGGAAGCGTCCCTGTCGCCATCGAGTGGCCTGTAGCCGTACGACGCCCCGCACTTTACGAAGGATGAGATCATTGTGGACTTTAGAAGCCGGATCACCTTTCCAGTTCTTTCTCCTGCAAGGCTCACCAGCTTCGAGCCGGTCAGGGGAGAAACAACCCAAGTCGGATATGACAAGTTGAAGCCGGCCCAGCCACATCGCAGACGGCTATGACTAGACCAGCGTGGACTTTGAACCAGCCGGCTCCCAAGGCAGCCGGCCACGGCTCCAGCCAGCTGCTCCTCAGCCGGCCTTTGCCGCGGGCCAGCCGGCCTTGAGCCAGCTGTTCTCAGTCCTTTGCCCTACCCGGGTTCTTCCCCCCGACAATTTGTCCTTCAGGAGGCCCTAGACAAATTCTCCAGATCAACTGGGCTAAACATAAATTTTGATAAATCTCACATGGTTCCTATTAATGTTCCAGAAAGGGATATTGAGGTTTTGGCCACTCAATTTGCGTGCCAAATTGGTAGAATGCCATTCACATATTTGGGCCCGCCTTTGGGGTCGACTAGACCCACTATCTCTGAGCTTATACCTCTGGTTTGTCGACTGGAGAGGAAACTAACTTCTAGTTCAAGTTTTTTTGTCTCAGGGAGCAAGGTTACAATTGATCAAATCAGCACTAGCTTCCATGCCTCTGCATTTTCTTTGCTCCCTGCAATTGCCTCCAGGTTTAACCAAGCAGTTGGATAGAATCCTTCATCAGTGTCTTTGGAGAGATAAATTTTATGAACCTAAGCAATCTTTTGCTGCCCGGGAAATGATTGCAAAGCCAAAGCAAAATGGGGGTCTAGGGATTGTGGACTTTCAGAAACCGAATGCTTCTTTACTCATGAAGTTCTTAGATAAGTTCTACAATCGTAAAGACATCCACTGGGTCAATTTGGTATGGTTTTCTCACTATGACAATAAGATTCCTCATGTTGAGAATTTATGAGGCTCCTTTTGGTGGAGGGATGCTCTCAAGTTAGTTGATAATTTCAGAGGGGTGGCTGTTGTTACTGTTGGCATGGGAAATACTTTTTTGTTCTGGGAGGATAATTGGATGTTGAATGGTTTTGTTAGGCCAATGAAGCTAAGGTTTCCATAACTGTTCTCTTATGCTTTAAATAGTCAGATCTCAGCTCGAGATGTCTACATGGAGGAAGACATTACAAATTTATTTTATAGGCTATTGTCCCAAATTGCATATCAGCAGTTTCAGGAGTTGACATTACTATTGCAGCAAAATCAGTTGTCTGATAAGAATGATGTGTGGTCTTATACATGGAGTGACAAGTATACTTCTGCAAATTTATATAAGCTGATACATGCACATATCAAGGTACCAAGTGTTTATAAATGGCTCTGGAAATCTAGATGTATTATGAAGATAAAGGTTTTTGCTTGGTTAATGTAACTTCTGATACTCATTGTGAGCTATGTCCAGGAAGACATTATGAGGACAGAGCTCATTTATTTTTTGATTGTATGTTCAGTGTGAGAGTTTGGAATTATCTCCAAATATCTTGGGTGTCCAATGATAATCTTCAAGCTGTAGTAGCAGAAGCTAGAAAAGGTTTTGGTAAACCTTTCTTTATGAAAGTGGTGATGGTTGCCTGCTGGAATATTTGGATTATAAGGAATGGGAAAATTTTTAGGCAAGAGAAGCCCACTTTTGGAAAGTGGAAGGCAAAGTTCATTCATGATATTTCCTTGCTGTATTATAGGATCAAAGCAAAGTATAAGGATACTCTGTTGAGTTGGATTAAGTCCTTGCTGTAGGTTGTAGGCTTTTTGGGAGAAGTCTTGTATTTAGGTTAGTTCTTTCTCTTTTTCTCCCTATAAACACTTTGTGCAGTTTCCTTGATTTGCTTTAATATAAAGAAAATTTATGTGGAGCTTTTGCCTCACAGTCCTGGTTCAAAAAAAAAATCTTCTCCACCCTCGGTAATGTTCAAACGTGATCTTATCGGTCCCCACCTTAACTCTTGGAACGAACTGCTTCAGCTGTAAGATTTAATACAGTTATCCACGGGGACTGATGAATTCTGTTGGAGTCGAATGGTGTATTCTCGGTAGCCTGAATGTATAAAGCCCTTTGCATTCATACCCAATCGATTTTAAATAATAAATCCATCTGGAAGATGAAGATACCATTAAAAACTAAGGTCTTCGCTTGGTATCTTCGTCGATGTGTGATTCTTACTAAAGATAACCTTGTAAAACATAACTAGCAGGGTTGCAAGAAATATGTGTTCTGTCACGAAGATGAGACAATAAAACACCTTTTCTTCAGCTGTCGGGTTGCTAGATCTATATGGTCAATCATTCAGATAGGTTCTACCTTGTACCCACCCCGTAGTACAACCAATATATTTGGAAATTGGTTAAATGGAGTGGATTCAAGGTATAAAACGATTATCCGAGTGGGAGCGATTGCAGTTGTATGGTCGCTTTGGCTGTGTAGAAACGACAAGGTTTTTAATGACACAAATTCTTCTATTATGCAGGTTATCTACAGATGTGCAACTATGCTCCGTTCATGATCACCGATTCAACGCTTCGAGGATCGAGACCCATTTATGGAGGTGTCTACACGATTGGATACAGCCAAGAATTTTATTACCCAACACGGGTGGCTGCATTGATCACAGTTGTTCCACTCCTTTCATATCCCTAATTTGACGTGAAGGGAAGCTTAGAGAGTTGTCGAGGTAGTAATTAGCAACGTGACAAACACCAAACTAGCACCTAGTCCTCTACTCGTATTTGTTTGAATTACAGAACTAACACGTACAGTACAACTCGATCGATCGGTCCCGAAGAAAGAAATGGATGCTCATTCGTGATCAACCGAAAATGTCAAACACGTAGCGTGAATCGTCGCTAACACAGGGGTACAATAGAGTCTGCCATCTTACAACGGGCTAAAGTTTCTCCAAGATTTGCTACTACTGTACATGCGAAGGGACGAAGGAAAGGGAGGCAAAAGCGCAGGCTGCATTGCAGGTATTCCAAGCGACCACATTGGACCACCGGCATTCGTGGATCTCGAGGCATGTACGCAGGAGCACCGGACGGCATGTCGCGTGTGTGCGCGTTGCGATCGAGTTTGCTGCAGTTTGAGGGCAAAGATGCTAGTTTTGTGTGGGAAAAAGATATTTTCATCGGTCCCTGTACCCCAGCCAATGGATTCACATGCAAACAACAATGCCAACCCTAGCCGTCGGTGGGCTGAATTTTTCACCAACTTAATCTTCTCCCTGGCTATCCGACCTCATTTAAATCTGAGGTCAGAAATGTATAACTAGTGCAATGTGGAAGCCCGATATATTTTACCCATGGTCAGAAGAAAATGTGCAAAAATAATGCAATAATTAAAACACGTTCACGCAACAAATCCGCATTAGTACTTACAAACCGTTGGAAAATATGCCACACCATATCACTACAGAAAATAGTCAAGGCGCCGATGGCTTGAACTTATACCGACGGCCATTTATCGGGGCCATCGGTGTAGGGCACGAGCCTGGGAGCCCCCCAGAAGGGCGGTCAGCCCAGGTAAGCCAGCAGCGTAGGGGCATGCTAGGCCGACGGCCACCGTCGGCGTAGGAATTGTCGTCGGCGTAGGGCAAGGCCTACCATCAGCGTACTCTGGGACACGTGGCCTTGGAAGGATTCGCCGTAACGGCGATGCAATGGCGCCGACCGTAAAATTCTATGTCAACGGAGAAGTTTTGGATGTTTTTTGCCCCATGCACCCCCTTGGATCGTCTTTCTAGTTTACAAAAAAAATTTGATAAAAATTGCAAAAAGTAAAATATTTCGAGATGTTCATGCGCCATGTCATCTAGTTGCAAGAGAAATTAACAAACATGAATTTTGATTTTTTTCGCAAAATCGCGTCATGTTTCGCTAAAACTGCTTTTTTGGTTACATACGACCTCCGATGAAAACGTTTTTTATATGAAAATGTACATACGAAATAATTTACATATGATTTCTACTGCCTATGGCTGTTTACCATTTTTTGCATTCCTCCAAATCAAAAAGGGAATAGGAGATTTTTTAGGTTTTAGATTTCGGTAATTTTTTTTAAAAAAGTAAAATTCATTTTATTGTTATTTGAATTCAAGATTATTATTACTTATTCATTATGGTTTAGTCAAATAATTTTTGTGTGGGAAAAAGATATTTTCATCGGTCCCTGTACCCCAGTCAAATAATTTTTGTGTGGGAAAAAGATGCTAGTTTTGTGTGGGAAAAAGATATTTTCATCGGTCCCTGTACCCCAGCCAATGGATTCACATGCAAACAACAATGCCAACCCTAGCCGTCGGTGGGCTGAAGTTTTCACCAACTTAATCTTCTCCCTGGCTATCCGACCTCATTTAAATCTGAGGTCAGAAATGTATAACTAGTGCAATGTGGAAGCCCAGATATTTTACCCATGGTCAGAAGAAAATGTGCAAAAATAATGCAACAATTAAAACACGTTCACGCAACAAATCCGCATTAGTACTTACAAACCGTTGGAAAATATGCCACACCATATCGCTACAGAAAATAGTCAAGGTGCCGATGGCCTGAACTTACGCCGACGGCCATTTATCGGGGCCATCGGTGTAGGGCACGAGCCTGGGAGCCCCCCAGAAGGGCGGTCAGCCCAGGTAAGCCAGCAGCGTAGGGGCATGCTAGGCCGATGGCCACCGTCGGCGTAGGAATTGTCGTCGGCGTAGGGCAAGGCCTACCGTCAGCGTACTCTGGGACACGTGGCATTGGAAGGATTCGCCGTAACGGCAATGCGACGGCGCCAACCGTAAAATCCTATGTCGATGGCGAAGTTCTGAATGTTTTTTGCCCCATGCACCCCCTTGGATCGTCTTTCTAATTTACAAAAACAAATTGATAAAAATTGCAAAAAGTAAAATATTTCGAGATGTTCATGTGCCATGTCATCTAGTTGCAAGGGAAATTAACAAACATGAATTTTGATTTTTTTCGCAAAATGGCGTCATGTTTCGCTAAAACGGTTTTTCTGGTTACATACGACCTCCGATGAAAACGTTTTTATATGAAAATGTACCTACGAAATAATTTACATATGATATCTACTGCCTATGGCTGTTTACCATTTTTTGCATTCCTCCAAATCAAAAAGGGAATAGGAGATTTTTCAGGTTTTAGATTTCGGTGATTTTTTTAAAACAAAAGTAAAATTCATTTATTGTTATTTGAATTCAAGATTATTATTACTTATTCATTATGGTTTAGTCAAATAATTTTTTTGGAATTCAAATAATAAAGAAGTGTGATGCCATGGCGCAAGGTTTAATAGGATTGATAGGGTATTATTATCAACAAAGTATAACTTATCTGTCGGAAGCTCATCTGGAAGGAACGAAGAAGTAAATCGTGTTAGGATGGGAGCAGTTTAAAGATTGGTGGACTATTAATAAGTAATTCGACCTCGTATTAAGCATGATTATGGATTAAACTGTCAAACAGTTCAATTTTTTTTTGGAAAAATGGTTATTTTTTTTTGAAAAACTGACAAAACGGATGTTACCCTCTATGTCAGAGGGGCTATGCCAACGACCGGCGCCATAGCCTACGCCGATGGTAAATTCGCCTGCCACGATGTCGTGAGATTCTGACCGTCGGCACCTTGAATTTCTTGTAGTGTATGTGAAAGGAAAATCAAACTAAGAGACATTTAGAAATGGCACTCAGGGCAACGCAAAAAATACATTGGCAACATAAAGAGACCTGCTTACAATGCGCCTAGAACTGATGCAGCGCGATGCGTATATGTACGCAAAAGACAAAGCCACTTGCAGCATATCAAAATAGGTTGTGCAACATCCACAAAATTGCAAAATCTGTTGCTCTCATAAGAGACCCTAGGAAGAAGACATGACCAAGGCGACTGGTTGCTCTGTTGGTGGAATCTGAACATTTACCAAAAAGAATTTATTGTAAAGAAGTTCACCGACACAAATAATTGGCTAGTTCACCTGATAGAATATAGGAGGAAACAAGAATAAAAGAAAGGAGATCACCACTAGTAGCTAGTATATGTGTTGTGGCATCTTTGGAAAGGAAAAAATATATATAGGCCCTTTTATCATCAAAATGCCATCCTACAGGAGTTGCATGCCTCATACGAGATAATATAGGCTACTTAAGGGAGGTAGGGGGGACTTGCGATCTTAATACAGTTGATCTGTCCTTTTGTGGAATCAAACATTTCTTGTTAGTTGTTATCTTTCTTGTCTTTCATCTCGCCTCGTTGAGCATGTTACCTGATGAAAAGGCTGGGCACATGTTAATTAACTGCAAAATAAACAATAAAAGCTCCTTTAAGTCAAACAATAAAAGCACCTTTAAGTCATAGGATATACTACAATGTGTAGGAATAGAAAACGTGTACGATAGAGATGCCATATTTACTTTGATCCTACATGAAGATGAATTATCTTTGATTCGGTGATGTAAGTTACCTCGAGGTCTAATTTATTTGTATTTTCCTATGAAATTACGCTACAAGATTCCCATGAGATTATTTTTATAGGATTTGATTCTATGAATCAAATGGCTTCTGCAGAAAAAAATCCATAGGATCTCAACCCTACAAAATTCCTTTGAAACTCCCATGAATCAAAGGAGTCTTAAGTGTCCCTTTGAACTAAAGGGTTTTTATTTAAAGAAGATGGAAAATTTAGGTCCATAGGAATTATTTCTATGAAAGCCCTTTCAAATTCTTCATTCATTCTCCTGCACATTTTCACTTGAAGATAAGGGCCGTAAAAGGATGAGAGGAAGCCATGGACGAGGCTATGGAGCTGAATAGAACTATGAGAAAATTGATGTCCTTGTCTGCTATGTACTGTATCTATCCTTTCTATTTTGAACATTGTTCGTGTGTGCTTTTCCATTTGAAACATTTGCAAACAATGTGATAATACATTTGTCGTGTTTGTCGCATGGTGCAGTGCAACATGTGGAAGAGCTTGTATTTCATTACGAGAATTTGATGGCAATGGGGCCTCAGAATCTAGCTTTAAATACATGGACTCTTTTGTTCGTAAGATTCTGAAAATGCATGAATAGAAAAAACATAGGAATGAGAGGGAAATGCATGTGCAAAAGACGGATTGGAAACACCAACAATTTACTGACTTGTTTGATTCGCATGAATAGGAAAACATGAAGATGAAAGTCAAACCAAATGAAATGGTATACCTAAAATGTTACTATAAGCCGCCAAAGATCTTTTCCTACTCCTTGTGTAGAAATTCCAAATGGGGCTTCAAGTCGATTGTAAAATTCGCGTGTTTTCCTTCCGAAACTGAGACTCTGTTTTTTCTCTACCATAAGTTTTGTCAAACTGTCCTATATCTATGTTTTTTCCTCTACTCTTTGCATGAACCAGGAAGGCCTGAAACTTGCATCACGGGTATGGATTCCTCACTGCAAATGAATGAAGGGTCGGGTTTCATCAGCGCTCTGCATTATTAAGCGTAGCATCCCCACAATGCAGGGGTCAGATAGATTTTGAGCTGACCTGTGCTCGTTAACATGGCACGATCTACCATGCTCATGTAATTATTTCACTCACCTAGAGACACTATACGTGAACTGTACCACTGTACTCCGTATGCATTAGCGTGCAAGCATGAGGCTAGCTACGTTTTTCCTTTAATTCTAATCAGCTTAGCTTCTGTGCTGACTTTATGAGGCGTGGACTTGTGGTGACACTGGGGTATATTTTCTCAAAAGGAGAAAACACGCGTCGACGAGACTGAAGTAGGACGCCAGAATGCACATGCAGCGAGTCAAAGGGGCTTATACGAATCGAGCATACTTGCGCCCGCCGGTAGCGCGTGTGGCTGGCACCTTTTCTTTTTAGCCATCCTTGGCGCTGAGAGATGAGCTACATGGCACATCATCTTCCAGTATAGAAAGCTTCAAATCGTGGGGCAAGACTCAAGAGCAGCGTGTTAGGCATATGTGTAGTGTTGGTAACTGATCGATCGCTAGACACTTGTATTTGTACAAGGGGATGGCGGCGAGAGAGGTGAGGGACGGCGGCGGCAGAAACCCTAGGGACGGGGAGGAGATGAGTGTGAGGGCTCCTTTGATTTGAAGAATAGGAAAAACATAGGAATAGGAAAGGTATAGGATTGGAATGGCATGTCTACTTGAATCCTATAGGAAGATGAAGTTTGTTTGATTGTAGCAAATGAATTTTTCCATGAGGTATGAGCTAATGTTTTTTTCCTATAGGAATTACACTACAAGATTCCTATAGGAATTTTTCCTATAGGCTATGTTCCTATGAATCAAACAACATGTATATGAAATTTTCTCATAGGAACCAAATCCTACACAATTCCTATGCAAATCCTTTGAATCAAAGGAGCCCTGAGAGGTTGCGCGAGAGGAGAAAACCTTTCGGTCTTCGCTGCCTTTGAGCTTTGGCGAGCACACGCACCGCTTGCTAGCTGCAGCTTACGCAGAAAGAGTGCACGGAGGGATAGAGCCATGAGAAGGCTTTGATCGCACCAGGATTACTTGTTGTAGTAATGCATGCTAGCATGAGCTTCACCCAACGATACAAGAATCTTAAGGTTTTTCTCCCAAAAGAATATGTGGAATGTGGGTAACTGTGTTGATCACTGATTCTGTTGCAGTGTCTACTTTAAGAGATCAAGAAAAGAGAGCAGAGAAGTGATGTGGAACATCTGCGAGAAGATATCTTTTCACTCGAGTTACGTATTTGCGTTGTAATATATTTAATCAAGGCATATAAAAATTTATATTTTTTTGAGGGTGAAACAGTGGGAAAAATCCCACAGCAATTTTTATTAGTAAAATCAGTACAAAAGGTTACAGAGAACTAAAAATAAAAAAAAACCAAAACCCTTAAACAAAACAAAAAACTAAACTTGTGATTGTAGCCACTCCTTGAAACTTTCTGCATGTTTTCTTCATTTTATGAGCCACCATTCTTAGTTCTTCTGTGTATATTGCTTTCCATCTTTGAAAAGTAGGCCTCTGGTTCTTGAAAATTTTATTATTTCTCACTATCCATTTACTCCTGGCAGCTATAATTATAATTTCCATTGAGAATTTGAGGTTCAGTTTTTCTCTAATATCATGGAAAGATTCCAGAGCTCTAAAATAATATTTCAATGCCTCAACTATTTCAATGACTTGTTACTTTTTTTTTGGAAACATGTCCATTTCCTTGTGTGATGTGGTTAAAGATGCACTTCCTCCGTTCCATGAAAATTATCTAAGGTTTGTTTAAATTAGGATGTTTCTAGACACTAAACAACATCTAGATACATCTAAATTTTAACAAAAATTCAGACAAGTTTTAGGAGACAGAGTGAGTATTTTACTTCATTACACATGCACTTATCAGAAACTATACTCATCTATTTTTCTTTCTTTCACGATGTTTACATTAAGTTTTCTACTTTGAAGGGGAGAAAACGACCTGAAAAAAAAGTATATTTAGGATTACAAAAATTATTGATTAAATTTTTTGAGTGGAAAAAAGTATTTATTAAATAATTTGAAGAAAATAGATCACACCTTTATTAAATATAATTTGCTGATCTAAGCCTACGTGGGCCATCTTGTTTAGTCGGCCCAGCCCAAGTATCACTCCCGGGCGGCCAGCCACACCCACTCCCTCACTCCCGACGGTTCACATGGAGGCGGCGGCGGATCAGACTACCTAGCTCGTCTCCTCCTCCGCCGCTCCTCCATCCCACCTCTTCACCCGCCGCCGCAACCCGTTCTCCTGCTCCCGTCCGTCGCCTTCCACTTGCGCCGCCACCATTTTCAGACAGAATCCGCCATGCTCTGGGAGGAGCTGCCGCCGGAGCTCATCTGCCTCATCGGTGACAGCCTCGACCTCAAGGGCTACGCCAGCGCGCGGGGGGCCTGCACTGCGTGGCGACGCGCGCTCGCGCAGCCGTTCCCGCTGCTCCTCGTCGTCCCCGACCACGACAGGTGCCGCCCGTCCGCCGCCTCGGTCCCCACGCGCCGCTCCTTCGAGCTCAAGGCCATCCCCTTGGGGTCACATTGCGTAGGCTCCAGCTACGGATGGCTCGCTCTCTCCTTCTGCATCAACGGTGGCCAGATCATGTTCAGCCTCTTCAACCCTATCACCGCCACCGAGATCCTCCTGCCGCCACTGATATACAGCAGCAGGTGGGTACCAAAGTCCAAGCTCGTCTTCGCGCGCAGCCCCGCCAGCGACGACTTCACCGCCGTCGCCATCTGCGACCTCGACAGGCTCGCCTACGTCACCGCCGGGGCCAGGAGGTGGGCAATCCTCGATCCTATCCGCCTCCCCCACGGAGACCAGCTCGCTGACATCGTCTACCATGATGAAAATAACAGAGTCTACTGCCTCACGCACTATGGAGACGTCCACGTGTTGCTCCTACCGGAGCGCCGCCGCCGCAGGGAATTTATTATGGTCGACAGCCCATCATCACTGCCAACGATACCACCTTCACTCTCAGGTCCGGCAGATCATGCTCAACTTGCTAGGTGGCGGATCCTACAACAGCATGATTTCATTCGTAGGAGATCTTTGGGGCCAGACCTGAATGCGGCGGCCAACGTCACGGCCCTTCCGTTTGACCCTGCAACCAATTTCGCCCCGCCATACAACACAGTCTCTGTTTTCACTGGTGCCAAGAATCTGGTGTTCTGCAAGGGTAATCTGTACCAGATATGGAGGAACTCGAGCTGCACGGTTACTGTGCGGCTGCCAGGAGGCGGTCATCGTCGTGTAGCACAGAATGAAGTATTTGTCTTTAGGTGTTTTCCGCAGCGCCAACCATGCTGGGACGCTGTGACCGACTTGGGGGGCTACTCGGTGTTTCTCGGGAGGAACAACGCGGTGTCCATGCCCCCTGTTGAAGGTGTTCCAGGGTTCAAGGGTAACTGTGTCTACTGGATCGGCGGGAGGGGTAGGGATCAGGGCATGGTCTTTGACATGGCAACCGGGAGGTCTACACCTTGCCTTCCCGCTGCTGCTGCTGCTGGGGTCGCTCCGCAAAGCACAGTTTGCTGGTACTTTGTCAACGACATGGTGAATAACTGCAACAATATTAATGGAGGCAAATAAGTTTATCAGACCTGTACGGAAAGTCCAGGATGATCGAGAAAAACAACAAGAGCGATGCGTCACCAAACTGGTTCAGTGTGCTCCACCAGCCATGTCTGCAAGTTATGTGCATGGTGCCTGAGAAAGAGCCTGAATGCCTGATCTGAAGGTGCTGAAGATGTATGTAGCCAATAGTTATGCTAGATGTAGCCAATAGTCTGTTCTAAGTTATCTGTTCCCTAAGATAATTTACTTCAGTCTTTTGTTGTTGGTTTGTAGTAGTCCATATCATCTGACTTTCTATGTTTATGTCATGTAATGCAAAAGTCGTTTATATTCATCACAGTATGATGGAATATACTGGCGTATATCCGGTTTATCCTACCATCGTGAGGTCTTGGTCTGGACCAATGAGTTCATGTAGGTGCTCGCCGCCGGCGCGGACATGTCCATGATTGGGCAGTTCGGTGTCAGGTTCTACTCTGCCTACCTTGTGGTTGAGAGGGTTGTGGTGGCCACCAAGCACAACGGCGACAAGCAGTACATCTGGGAAAGTGGGACCCCAGGCTGGTGGCTCCTTCATCGTTCCTCGTGATATGTCTGGGTATTTGGATGGTCCTGTACCTCAAGGATGACCAGGTATGAAGTCCAAGCGTTCTATATTGTGATTATCGTACCATCAATGCTTTGATGTGTGTTTGTGCTTAGCTTGGCTGCACTAAACAGCTATAGATGTGCTTATGCTTGATCTAAAACTGTATGGTTTTGTGGCCGGTAGATCCTTCACTTTAGGACTTTAGGTAGATACTTGGTTTATTAGGTTTCTATTTTTACTTTCTAGATAGTGGAGAAACTCTGTTTATGTGTTATAAATCTCTGCAATATCATAACTTGATACTGAAGGGCGGGCCTGGTGCAGCGGTAGAGCCTCACCGCCTGTGACCGAGAGGTCCCAGGTTCGAGTCGCGGTCTCCTCACATTGCACTTCGTGAGGGTAAGGCTTGCCACTAACATCTTTCCCAGACCCCGCACAGTGCGGGAGCTCTCAGCACTGGGTACGTCCTTTATCATAACTTGATACTGATAGACCTTCTCTAGCTCCCATCAAATGTTAGTTCATTGTATTGTCAGCTTGTAGTGCCTGTTCATTGTATTGTCAGCTTGTAGTGCCTGCAATTGGATTCGTATCGTAGCATTACTTAACTAGCTTACTCTCCAGATGTAGGATAGTAGTTCCTTCAGATATGTCAATGCTGTCTGAGCTCCGAACAAATTCAGCAGTACGCCGGCGCTCTAACACCTTATGCCCCGACAAGTCCATCACAGCTGCCATCATCAACTTCACCCCCCATATACCTCCTACTCGTGAAGTAGACGAGATTGAAGTAGCACGCCAAAATGCATATGCAGCGAGTCAAAGGGGCTTATGTCTTATTATTATTATTATTATTATTATTATTATTATTATTATTATTATTACTAGTAAAAGTGCCCGTGCGTTGCTACGGGTTGATCAGAGTTGTTATCTATAACCTGAGAGCATCAATATGAGAATCAAAAACAATTCTTAAGCAATAAACCTAAATCAAATCGCAAGTATGAATCGTAATTGCTAAATATTGCTCATGAGAAAGATAAAGGGTGAGAGGAAAGAGCATGCCAGAAACCGTGCTAATAAAACAGCTTCAGCCGCGAGAACCAGCATGTGGTTGGATGCTTAGGAGGGCAGTGGTACCTCCATCTCACCAGAGTTCAAATCACAGGTTTGACACTTTGATGTCTTATAAAGACGTAATATTATTCAGTGGGAGGTGATGTTCCCGTCGATAGCGAGGTGTTTGTCGTGACTTCGTCAATCTTAAGACCCACCGGATCAGTTCTTCGTCACAGTCTTTTGCAGGTGCTCATAGGTGTAGGGTATGTGTGCATGCGTTCATAGGGGTGAATGTGTGCACGTATGTATGAGCGTCTTTGATTGTACTGTGTTTCGCAAAAAAACAGCTACAACTGCAGGTCAACTAAGGTAGCTAAGATTACATGTAGAAAAAAACATATAACTAATAAACCGAGTTGCAAAGACAATCTGGAGCAATGGTTCGATGTGATAAATTGACAATTTTGGCATAGAACAGTATTGCTCATGAGTTATAGATAAACATTCAGTTGAAACAAAAAAAAAATCTTGAAAACTTGCTTGCTTGAGAAGTCTCTAAATACCTTAGATGCCATCTCTTTCAAACGCGGTCAAAATTCTGTAGTGAAGCGATAACACAAACACAAGTTGGTACCTCTATGAACTGTTTGAAAGGAACAAAAAAGAATTAGTACCTTGAATCCTAATAACTTAACTACTATTATTAAAGAGTAACAAACATCTTTTTTCTCATAATTTTGAGACCTTCTCTGAATTAACCTGGTGTTAACACGTAGGCTGTTTGAATGGTTTGATTTTCACTGGTTTACTCTGTGTACAATCTAGGTGCTCTTTAAGATTTTTTGGTGGAGTTCTAAGTGCTTCTTTGCTCTTTTTGGTGTGTGGTTAATGTGACTGTAGCCCGCGTGCTGTTTCTTCACGTGTTGGTTCAACAAGTCAAAGCGGTGCTTCATGTGTGTCTATATCCCGAGCGTCTTCATGGCTTCTGGAGCTTTCCAAGGATAAGGTCTCCTCAAATCCGTCAAAAAAAATGTCCTGGGTAAAGGAAGAGGAGGGTTCGTGCGCCTACAGGAGGTCTTCGCCGGCGGCCGACCGGTGGCCGCCACAGCCACGACCCGATGCGCCTCAAGCCCGTGACGGGAGGAGCAGCGCCTGGACATCGCCTAGCATCGGAGGGAGGCAGGCCGAGGAGTGCCACCGTCTGCGTGCCGGAGGTTTCGTGGTGCCGGCCGGTTGGCCTCCATGGCCATGGGCCGATGGTTTAGCTCCATCTCCACGGACCTCCTCTTGCCCCGAGCGGCGGCCCACCCAACCTTTTTCAATCTGCGTTCTCCCCTACACGAGACGTTCGTGGACTGAGTTGGCTCATCCTGGACGCCGGGACGGCATCCCCTGCTGCGGTTTCCCCGCCGTGATTGCCTCACATGGACGGCAATCCCGCTACCTGCTCACTTTGCTTCACGTATCCACCTCCAATCTCCTGGGTGTAGATTGTAGATCATGCCTGGTTGATGTCCTCTGCTCATCTTCTTTGTCTGCGCCGAAGCAGGCACGCATATTTCCGCGACAGCAGCAGCCGCCGCAACTCCGCCATGCAACAGCAACCGCAGCAGGGGATCGGCGGCGACTTGGCATTCTCGCCGATACAGGGGATCGGAATCGGTGCGTCATCGTCGTCGACGCAGGCGGCGGCGGGTGCGGAGAGCACGCGCGCGGTCGGCATCGCTGCATCATCATCGTCGACGCAGGCAGCGGCGGGTGCAGCGAGCGCGCGGCGGAGCAGATGGCGTACGAAAACGCTTGGAATCAGGACGCCCTTCTCCTCCATTGAGGACGCCATCACCAGGTGCGTCGATGTGATGTCAACCCCCCCCCCCGCGTCATCGACGCGTGGTGGTTCATGTGTTCAGCGCGTGTCGCTGCCTGTCGTCTGCTAGAATTTTCCCGGGCCTGAGTGGTCCGTTGTTTCTTGGATCTTGCTTGACTCCCCTTGGCGAGCACGACCGAGATTGATTTTGCGTCGTTGTTTAATTTGGTGTGGCGAATTGCAGTTTCATGGAGAATGAATGATTTGGTTTCAAATCAAACGGAAATATACGCAGATTAATTAAAACATGGTTAACAATATATATTGAAAATTGCCTGATCAATAATTCTCCCTGTGAATTGTTAAAAATAAGCATTCCCCCTGATAAGCAAGAAAAGGACCGACAAACATCGAACCCTCTGAACATTTTTATATTTCCGGACAGAATGTTCTGAAACATGTTCATGTTTGCCTGAAATGTCTGCCAAATTATGAATAGTTGATCATTTGTCCCTTTTACAGAGATGTCTCTGTTATATGCCCGTCATGAATGAGTCGGGGTCATGTCTGATGATCCTTGATCAGGTTACTGTTAAACCTCAGAACATATTAATGTCTAACAACCGGCAGAGCCTTCAGAAATATGACAGGCTTTATGGCTTATGGACTGCAGGATAAACACATGAAAATCTCATACATGATTCTGCAGGTATAATGTTTATTCAATTCTATCAGCTACTGTCATATTTGTACTCCTAAAATTAATTCTTGAGCAACATATTTTCAACCTGCATATTGTGTGGGTGGGCATTCAGTAAACTCGCAAGTTATACATAACTCAATTCTTGGATGTTAGTTGTGTCGTCCTTCTCTGTTATGACAACCACCTACATATCAGTTTGTATCAGCAATATGAACAAATTCAACTTTAATAAGCATAAGTTGCTAACAAGCTAATGGTCATACGGTGGTTTTGCACGCTATTTACACCCATGAACAAAATCAGCATCAGGGAGCTCCATACATCCATATGCTCTTTGTCAGCTAGAGCCCCTTGCCCATTTTAGTCTTTCCACCGGAGCATTTTTCAGATCCACCTGTAAGTTATACAACTAATGGTAAAATTTCAACTGCAAAATGAGCACATTATATCACGTTAAGAAATATCTGCATTTTTACATATAAAGTGATCATATTATTCTTAATCTATAAAACCTCTGCAGGTTCAGTTGTACACAACTAAGGAACTATATCATCAAGTGGATCAAGACAACACTGAATTAGTTAGAGCTAACGTTATCGTCAGGAAGCATACCATCTTTCTTCCAAATGTTCTCCACTACTATGCATGGATGCTGCACTGGAGTACCCTGATCTGTTTTGAGATGGTCCGTACGAGCATGCTTGAAGCCCACTGAAAAGAAAATGTGAAAATATCTCAGGAGGGAGAGCATGCTTGAATGTTGCTTGGGTGAGTGCACTCGGTTGTTTGCTGGCTTTGGTTGCTATCGCCCATGGCTTCCATGTGTGCGACTACCACTCGCGTTGTCCGATGGTGTAATCGGAGACAGCGCGCCCCTACAACTGATATGCCAATTAAACTAATATGGTTCTGCTACTGTAATTGATCTGCAAAACGAAAGTATGAAATAAATAAAAGAGTAAACTATAAAGAGGAAAGGCATATGATCCAAAGCCTTCTAAGACGAGAACATGGCAGTTGCCAGTTCTACCGCCACAGTGGCTAGCTAGCCATGAACATCTACTAATTCAAATTATTAATCATGTCCAAAGTTGATTGAGATGCACCTCTATTTATATCAAGACCAATTCCAGGGTGAGGGATTTTCCTACAAGTTCAATATGTCCAAAGTGAAGAAAAAAGAGAAGTGACGAATGAGCCAACGTACGCTTTCAGGTGATGCATAAAGGTGTTCCGAAAAACAAAATTCAAGTGTATGATATAAGATTTCTGTCACGCATCAAATTACTTTGTCAGTATTGTTTTCTGTGTTGACAAAAACGTCTCAGAACCTGCAACTCACAATGCTTGTGTCATAGTATATTTTTAGGTTAAGACTTATTTCATGAAAAATGGAAGTGATCTGGGCAACCAGAAAATGTTGATTACTATTCTTAAAGATCATTTCTGATCATTTTACCGAGGATTTTGGCATTACAATTCACGGATGCATTGATTCATTTTTTTAGTTAAAAAAATGGGCACTACCTTACAGATCTACTGAGCAAGTAGATCTTATAGTTGGACTGTCATGAGCTTTATATGACCAAGAAGATGCGCAGGTGACCTTTTGGTTTGCCATTGCGAGTAAAAGACTGACAAAGATATATGTTAGAACTCATTCATAGTCTTGCTCCTTTTTTCATGATATTCGTGCTAGATCTCACTAAAGATATTTTCTATCATGATGTGAGCTATTTCTCTTGATTTTATTACAATTTCTTGTTTATTGTAGCATGTTCAAAAGAATCAATATCATCATGGCAAGTCGCAATCTAGATGCATTTGCAGGATGGTCTATTCACTGTCATTTGTTGAGTACTATAAATATATTATGCATTAAGAAGATATTACATAAATTCCTTTCCACTTTAGCGTTATTATATGCTTTGCCTAGGTTTTATATTTTCCCCACGACTGATGTCATCTTTTTTGTTTCATGTCTTAAGTAATCAAGTTTCAGAAAGTGATTTTTTCTATTACTTCACTATAATATGTTTTCTAAGCATCAATTATATCCTCAGTTTGTGCCAATTTGAGCTTCCGTTTTATTCTTGCTGCATCATGCCTCTTAGGCTCTTAGCTATCATTGTCGGTATTATATTAATAACTCCAGACGTGTTCCTCCGTTTGGGCTTCCCATTAGTACCTTTTATGAGAGCCTTACTTCCATTAGGACTTGATAGCTGCACAAGTGTCCATGTTCTCATAAAAAAAAATTGATCTGCATGTGAATTTTTCCATACCATGTTATAATGATGTTTTTATGTATCACTTCCTGGATTTGTTTTGAGCACAATTAGGATATGAGGAGCTTTGTTGCTTCGGATGAAGATATTCAAATTGGGTCTATGCATGCATGTTGAGGTCTTTTAAGGACATGATCTCACCATGCTTTACATCGTTGCATTTTGTTACGGGTTTGTCGGGCGAACTCCACAACTTGGGGTTGTATGTTGGTTCCAATGGATGTAATTATTTTCCATGCGCCATGTGGTTCGCTTTTTTACTGTTGATGATATGTCTATGTGAAAAGGGCTCACCTACCATCTGTATGTATTATTGCTACTAAATAAAAAATCTTATTTTGTGCAAATGTATCTTCTGCAGACCATCACCCTGCTGCACTTTAATCTCACGGGCAAGGACAATTTGTTACCAAGTGTGTCGAGTTCTTGAATCCAGCATTTTATTGTTTCAAATCTAGGGT
This sequence comes from Lolium rigidum, assembly GCF_022539505.1. NCBI lineage: Eukaryota > Viridiplantae > Streptophyta > Magnoliopsida > Poales > Poaceae > Lolium > Lolium rigidum. The sequence goes on from NC_061509.1 coordinate 279,860,847, forward strand.
TTTATTGTTTTCTTTATGTTCAATGGTGTACTTAAATTTGTGACAGATCTAAACTTGAAAGCTAATCAGCAGTTTACTCATACATGTACCATGTCTACATGTATCTACACTTTTTGGTTGGTAGACAACTTCACTGACAATTAGGTCCAAATAATATTGAAGACGATGATTTAATATTCATGAAAACTTTGCAACACACTCTAAACAAAACCCTACCTTTTATTCTTCAACTTGCAACAAAAATGGGCGCGGCGTGCCGCCGTGCCATCTCTTGCTAGTTTATGTAAGGATGAGTTGACGCTGCTGTTTTGACGCCACTTCTCTCCAATTCCCCTCTCCATTGATCTTGAGTCAGCAGAGAGAGCCCGATGCGTGGTGACTGGCGAGGCATCGCAAGGCTGCACAAAGCAAGAATGTTTCATACTAAGTATACTTTTCTAGAATCTAGAGAACTCCATGGAAGCTGTAAGCTACATGCTAACCAAAACAAAACTGCACAAATGCCTGTCTTTTTGCCCTGTTCACGGCCGCTCGTGAACGCATATTCCACGGCGCTGCTCCCTGTCTCCCCTATTTCTCGTTTCTCGGTGGGCGGCGGCTGCAGTCCAAGGCCCAAGATCCTCATAGTGGTGGCGGCAACCAAGCGGCCAGCACTCTAGATCCACGCGACGGTGACCTCAGCATGGTGCCTTGCACCGCGTGGTTTGGCCGGTGGTAGTCCGGCGCCCAAATCATTGTATGGCGGTGGTGGCGGAGCCCCTTGCGATGCCGACCGTGAAGATTTTCGCAGGCAATGGGGCGAGAAGATATTCTTTATGGAATCTGATTTGGTAGTAGTCCCGTTCGGTCTCTGCCTCTCTGGTTCGAGTTCGGGACGGGAGGCAAGGCTTTGTTGGGCAACGTACAAAATTTTGACTGGGCCTGGCCTGTCAGCGTGCTCACGTGGAAGGCCGCACGTTGACATAGTGCCAAGATGACGAAGGAGCAGAGGAATCGTTTATCTAACTTCGGGGTGGCATTGCTCGTAATTTTGGTCATAAATTAGGGGCAAAAATAGACGGACGAACAAGAAACATTATTTTCTTTATTATTAGGTATAGATTATTATTATTATTATATCTTATGGCTTATATAAAACGAGCATACGGGGACCCCATTTGAATCAAACCATAGGATCTCACTGTTCTGTCTCATGTTATTCTCTAGCTACTGCTTCATATTATATATTTTATTTCCCTACAACATCGGTCCATCATCATGTTATTGGTTTTAGCAGTTCCTGAAATTTGAATCTATAAATAGGGCAGTACGGACTAGGGATCACCTGCTTTGTGTGTGTCTTCTCTTGATTAACTGAAACTAGAAAATCTTTTCATTAAGGGGCTTGCTGACCACAAGGAAGTATCAGGTTTTACGAGGCACCAGGGAAACCGGATGTTCCAGCCTTGTGCTCTTTTTAAGCGTAGCATCCTCACGACCACGATGCAGGGGCCAGCTAGATTTTGACCTGACCTTTGCACTTTTACATTACACGCTCTACCATGCTCATCTTATTTTCACATTTTCACTGACCTAGAGATAGCAGATGTCAACTGTACTACTGTACTGTGTATGCATTAGCGTGCAAGCATGAGGCTAGCTGCTTTTTTCTTTTAGTTCTAACTACCTTAGCTTCTGTATAGACTGTATGAGGTGTCGACTTGTGGTGACAGTGGGGCATATTTTCTCAAGAGGATTAAACCAGTGTCGATGAGATTGAAGTACTCCGTCCTCAAATAAGTGGACATCTAGCCCTAAACTTTGTCCATAAAAGTGTGTACTCCTATCTTTGCAATACATTTTAATTGCTTCTCTCTCATCGCACGGAAATCAAACCCAATAATATTAAGCATATATTCTTCTTGTTTTCTACATGCACTTAGCTTATTGGTGGTGAAAGAATTAAGATGGAGAGATGCATGTTTCCAATGTATTTTTTACTCCACTTTATAATTTGTTTTGGAAAACCGGCATGTACAAGTGGATGGAGGGAGTAGGAGTGTAGGACGCGAGAATGCATATGCAGCGTGTCAAAGGGGCTTACGGCTTGTACAAATCCAGCGTACTACGTACGTGCGTGCGACGGTTACACGCACCGTACCAGCTGCCTTTTCTTTCTGGCCAGCCTTGGGGATGGCAGCTGAGCTAAAGCCTACAGGTATCCATGTCCCGGTCTTCCGAAGAGTTCAATCTCTGGGTAATTGTACAGTGTATGGTGCACTCAGTTCAGTGCACTTTGGTTCATGAAGCCCTGCTTTAGAGTTCAGACCGCTCGATGGCAAGCTGCATCCGAGGTCATTCAGTTGAGTTGGATGGCCAGGATCGCAGCAGCTGGTTTGCCTCTCCCGGTAACTTCTCCATCTCACACATCGAATTGTCAAAGTGGAATATGAGATCGAGCGCTGGCTTGCTTTGCTCGACTCCCCCCAAATTTTGTGGTAACCAACTGCAGGTTGATCCGCCACCGCCGTGTATGCAATACCGGCGTACTCTATGTCGGGCCAACCGCTCAAGTGATTTCACGATCGCTCTAACCGTATAATAGTGGTCACGCAAAGTGCACATCGTTAGTAAACCTCAAAGCAGCGTGTCTGGTGAAAAAGAGATCGTCCAGAACATCGATTTTTCACGACTTCACTGTAATCGTGTTCTGAGGGTCACATAACATGAAACCCATACCCAAAGAGCGTGACAAAGCCAATGAAACACATTTAAAATTGATCAAAACCTGATTTTTCATGACATCGTGGCGGATTGGCATAGGCGAGACGGGAGGGGAGGTCACAAACAACCAACAGCGGTGGCGGTAGATGTGGCTCGGCTAGAAAAGGGGAGGCTTCAAAATAATGGGAAGGGAAGTGAAGTGAGGTGCTTGCACGTCGTTCTGGCCAGCGGTGGCCGTAGCGGACTACGTCGAAGCAATGTGGTGCAGCAGCGATTCAGCGAGCGGAGGCCGCGAGAGAGGAGAGGTAAGGTGGGGACTTGGGAGAATGTCTGTGCAACTACCGTGTGTGGCCCGCCTGTCGGTATCCGACGTGGCACACATGTTGGCACCCCTAGGATGATCTATAAGGGTCGGTTTTGGCATGGGAGTGTAAGACAAAGTGTTGGACACACGCCATGTGCCGACAAAGATTTTGGGGCACCGGTAGGAGCCCTTTTCCAGGCGGGCGTCGATGAGAGCCCTTTTTCGAGCGGACATCCCCTACTAGGGGCATTTGGGGGCGCCTGAGGAGATGCTCTAAACCAGGCCATACTATTATTCATCGGTCCTCGAAGCCTTGATAAGAGCATCTCCACTCGTCTCCCCGATGAGGCCCCCGACCGACGTTTTTCCCATCCGGATGGCGTAATTCGGCCCAGTCGCGCCCCCGGTTCCTCGTTTTCGTCCGGATTTGGCCCTTCATCCATCCGGCGAGCCCACGCCATCCCCGGTCCCCCGGGGCGCGCTCGGGGACTCCAGACGAAAGAATTTGGCGCGAAACGTCGTGTGGACCCTCGTAGTCGGCGACAGGAAAGCCAAATCCTGTCGATTTCCCTCCAATTTGCTTGCATATCCCCGAACTCTCCCGCTGAATTTATCCATTCTCCTCCTCGTCTTCCAGTTCCAGTTCCCGTCGTCGTCTTCTCGTCCACCACCGTTCTCCTCCTCGTCTTCTCGTCCACCACCATGCCGCCGAAGGCGAGGAAGCCGCGGGCGAAGAAGGAGCGGCCGCCGGATATGTCGAATGCAGAGTGGGCGGCGGACGACATCCTCCGACCCACTTCGTCCAGTTCTTCGTCGTCTCCGGGGGTCCTACCTCGTCTTCCTCACCGTCTACGCCTGCTTCGACGTCGACTGCCGCTGCTTCAACGTCGACTGCCGCTGCTTCGTCGTCGACTGCCGCCGCTTCGACCACGGCGTGTGAGGAAACTGGTCCGTCGGACACCGCCGTGCCGACCGGGGCTCGCCGATGAGCCTGTTTCCGTGTAATTTCCCTCCTATCGCCGATCTGTGGCTGATCCTTTTGCTGGTCCTTTTGCCGATCCTTTGTAGCGCGGGACGACGGTTTGTTTGAATTTAAAATATGTCCGCCGAACTCCGGGTGGACGACTGGAAATACGGTACTCCCCACGGCTTTATTTCGTCCAATCCGGCGGTTCTTTCGTCCGGATTTCGTCGTGGGCAGGCCAAACGAGTGGAGATGCTCTAACAAGGGGCTACACCTTGCACATGATTTGGTGTGTGCACTTTGTACCGATAACATCTCTCGTGGCCCACCATGGCCCGTTCGTGTGGTTGTCTAGAGGCGCCGCATTTGTGCAGAAAATTTGGGTAATGCTGGAATGCTGGCATTGGAGGTTCAGGGTTGTTTACCTGGGAGATGTCGTTTTATTTTGTAGTTCCTGCTTGCATGGATATTATGTAGGTTTCCCTGTTGCCTTCGTCGCAGCAGGCGTTTCCCTTTGTGATGGGTGAAAGTTCCGGGTGTGGTAACCTGGAAAAATTTATAGAGGTGTTTCTCTGGGATGTTAAGTTTTCTTTTTTACTTTGCCCGTGGGCACCAAACTCTATTTCGTTTTCTTTGTATAGTAAAACCCAAAGCTCTTCTGAGTCTCGTATGGATAAAAAGAAAACAAAGCATGAATATTGTTCATGGACCCCAAGACACCGATGCCGCCAAAAATCCATGCTTTGACCGAACCAAAAAATTCATGTTTTAATGCCCTTGACAGGGTTTTTAATCTCGGGCAAAATTTCTGAGATCTCGCCTGAAACAATCTTGATAAATTTTATAAAAATTTAAAAATTTGTTTGAATAATCTCGCACGGTATTTCGACTAGTATTTCCGGTAACCGGTAATAGCGGTGCCCACCGAAATATTTTGGATAACCAAAAAAAAAAAACTGCCCTTGATTGGCTTTCGGACAAACAATCGAGTTAACTGAAACCAAAAATCCAACAAGTGCTAAATATTACAGCCTCTATTCCTGAATATAAAGACGTTATGGGAATTCAGATTGGACTCTTAAAACGTCTTTATATTCAGAAACGGTGGGAGCAGTATCATATACTGTAGTAGTGATTGCGGTGGAACCAATCTGGTAGGCTCTGGCCATGCATATTCAAATGACGCAGCAGGCAAATGCAGTGGCCTAGCTAGAAGGCTAGAACTACGTGTAGGAGGTTCTTCTGTGTGGGCTGCCGTTGGTTTGCTGCTGCTGGACGAGTGCGGCCATCTCCGTTTTAAGCTGAATCAGCATCGAGGAGAGTTTGAGTTAATCAACCACAGAGAAGCAAGGCAGGAACTGAAGAGAGATGGAAGAAGACATGGTAGTAGGACGTACCTGTTTGAACTGTCTCTTGAGTCTGAGGTTGTCGTCGGCGAGCCGGCGGACCTCCTTCTCCAGCTCCTGCACGTAGGCCCTCTTCCTGGCCCTGGAGCGCAGCGCGGACTCCCTGTTCTTCATCATCCGGACGCGGGCGGTGGTCCCCTGGCCGCTGCTGACGACCTGATCCTCCTCATGCTCCTCCCCGCCGGTGCCGATGCTGAGGGAGAGAGAGGGCGGCGGCAGGTCGAGGTGGTGGTGGTGGTTAGGATGAGGGGTGGTGGTGGAGATGGAGAAGAGGGAGCTGAACCCGCTCAGGCTCAGCTGCGGGCTTCCCGCGGCATCGTCGTCAGGCATGCTTTCTTGCTTGTTGCTTATCGATTTGGTGCTTGGGGATGCCGATGCCTTCTTATGTGAGTGGATGATAAAGACGACATACTAGCACGTTGGGCATCCACCAATGGATCACACCACCTACCCATGTGAGTAGAATTCGCTTGCTGCGAATAATTCGTACAGGAGTCGAAGACGCGTGGTCCAGCTGATTTCACAAAATTGGCTGGCTACAACGACGTCCGAAATTTGATGCTTGGTCCTGTTTGAAGCAAGAACGCATGACATACTCGCAGAATTGGCTGGCTACAACGACGTCGTACGGCGATCGTCGCGTCTGTGCCTGCTCGTGACTCACTAACCTCTACAGTGAGGTCCATCGATCCAGATAACACGTCTAATCAGGGGTGGTTCTCGAGATGGAGATGGAGATAGAGGTGAAGATGCCTTCTCCTGTCAGTGGATATAAAGATGATGTAGCTAGCTAGCACCAAGCTGCCAAGTTGGGCATCCACCGATGAATCGCAGCTTGAAATGCTCCGTATCGTTTATTCGCTTTGTTTGATGTTAGACCTTTCGTGGGGATTAATCGCCACAAAACTCATCCTCAATTATTACAACAAAAGTACCCTAAAATATATAGCCTAGTCCTTTCCAACGGTTCAGATTTTTAAAAATTTGTCTAGTGCATCAATCTAATATGGTATTAGAGCAAGTCTCAAGTTTAAACCCCAGCTAACGCACTATTTAATCTACTATGAATAGTTATAGCCTTGGATTACCCACGTCTAGTGTCTTTCCGTTTGTCTAGTGTAGACGTTTTTTTTTTCAAGAACACGCAAGATGCGTGTCTTCATATATTAAGATAGAAAGGGAAACAACATTTACAAGATTTGAGGGCTCAACCGAGAACGATTCACCCTCACCCACACCTACAGGAGCTACTCAATCTCTCCCAAAACTCCACATAATTTAGCCCTCTTCCACTGATCAAACTCAGCCCGAATCTTGCGGCACACCTCGGACGGCATAGAAGCAAACTTCTCAAAGACCCTACTATTGCGTTCTAGCCAGAGACAGCGAGCAATGAGGATTACCAACGCGTTGAGCTCCTTGCGGTCCTTCCTTGGCACTGCGTCAGAGATGTTGCTCCACCAAATATCGATACTATCAGTAGGTGAAGGAGTGAACCTGTGCAGCCGACGTGGAAGTAGCATCATATACCAGATCTGCCGCGCATAGGAGCATTGCACAGTGATGTGAGCTGCAGTCTCAGGTTCCTGACAGCACAAGGGGCATTCGGGAGGGTGTTCCATGCCTCTTCTAGCCAACCGATCCGCAGTCCAGAGCCGGCCCTTCATAGCAAACCACATATGCAGTTTATGCAACAGAGGAGCTCCCGCAGACCACAATTCCTTTGCCGCGAGGGAGCGCGTCCGACCTAGGAAGAATGCGTTGTAAGCAGAACTCGTGGAATAGACCCCTGAAGCAGCCACTTTCCAAGTGAAACTGTCATCGCCCTCTCCCAGAACAACACCTCTCATCCGCTCCCAGATGTCCATGAACTCCACAATTGCCGGAATCGACGGTGCCCCCCTAATTTCCGTCACCCATCTGTCATCCTGTAGCGCCGCAGCCACAGACAAGGATTTCGCCGCAGGTTTCACGAAGTCCATCAGGTTTGGCGCAAGCTGAACCAGGCTTCTGCCCCCAAACCACCGATCACCCCAAAAATTGAGCCACATGCCATTATTGAGCACACAATGAGTGCAAGACAGGAACATCTCATCAGCCTCAGCCGCGATCTTGAAATCCAGGCCCTGCCACGGTTTGTCGCTATCCGCCATCGCGAGCCACCTCCATCTCATCCTCAGTGCATGGTTCAGAAGCTTGAGGTTCTTCACCCCCAGACCGCCCAGCTCCTTAGGCGTGCATACGGTGTCCCAAGCAACGACACACTGGCCCCTTCTCGCCTCTGTAGTTCCCGACCAAAAGAATCCTCGAAGAAGCTTGTTGATAGTGTTGAAGAACCATGGTGGCAAATCCAGGGAGAGCATATGATAGATTGGAGTTGCGGCTAACTTTGAGTTTAAATAGACCAACCTCCCACTCTTCTTTAGCAGCGCCGCGACCCACGTCGGAACTCCCCTTGCGACCTTATCAACCAGGGGCTGAATCTCCGTCTTCGATAGCCTGACCAGGGAGAGAGGGAGGCCCAGATATTGAATTGGGAAGGGTTTAACCGGGCAGCCCAACACGCTAAGCACCGGCTGCAAATCAATCCCCTCGCACCGGATCGGAGAGACGGAGCTTTTATCCAAGTTGCAGCGCAACCCAGACGCAGCACCAAAGAGCTGCAGCAACTCAACCGCTGCCGTTGCCTCGTGAACCGTAGGTTTTATCAGCAGCACCACGTCATCGGCGAAGAAGGACAGCCTATGTCGGATCCCCATCGCAGCAAATGAGGAGAACAAGCCTGCTCCCTCAGCCACCTTGAAAATAGCATTAAGCACGTTGAATACCAGAACGAAGAACATTGGAGAGCTAGGATCTCCTCGCCGCAACCCCTGCCATGCCAAAACTGATCCCCAGCACGGACCATTTACTAGCACCCGTGTAGAAGAGGAGGATAGTAGTAGCGAGACCTTGGCGATCCACTTGGGTCCAAAACCCCGTGTCTAAGAACCTCCGAAGCAAAAAGGGCCAAGCCACCGAATCAAAAGCTTTCGCGACGTCAAGCTTCAGGCATCAACGCAGGGACACGTCGTCTATGCGGGTTCCGAACCGAGTGCTTCACCATAAAGAAGTTGTCCTGAATCGCACGTCCCTGAACAAAAGCGCTTTGGTTACAGTCCACTAAGCGCGGAAGGTGCTTCGCCAGCCTTGCCGCCATCGCCTTAGAAACAATCTTCCCAAAACTGTGTACCAAGCTTATTGGCCTGAAGTCGCCTACTCCGATAGCTCCATCCTTCTTAGGTAGCAAAGTGATGAAGGCGTCGTTAACCTTCTCGAAGTCCCTGCCGTCCGCTGAATCAAACCAGCACACTGCCTTCATGACGGCATCCTTGATCAACGGCCAACAAGTCTTGTAAAAGCTGGCAGTAAACCCATCCGGTCCGGGTGCTTTCTCCGATGGTAGGCTCTTAATCACTTCCCAGATCTCTTCTTCCGAAAAAGGAAGCTCCATCTCCGTCGCATCAATTGGCGGTAGATCCAGGTTCTGCAAGCTAATGGCATGCTCTCTCACGCCCGGCGTGCCCAACAACTCCACGAAATGCTGCGTGGCCGTGTCACACATCTCAGCCGGCTCCGTCACCAAAGTGTTCCCACGCCTGAGTCTGAAGATATGGTTTTTGCGCCGACGGGCACTCGCATGCGAATGGAAGAAAGCAGTGTTAGCATCTCCTTCCTGCAACCAAGCAATTCTGGATCGTTGACGCGCAATGGTGCGCTCCAAAGAGGCCAAACCAAGCACCTTCTTCTTGAGCTGTCCACGCAACCACCTTTCATCCTGGTTCAGCACCCTCCTATCCATGGCTCTGTCAAGTTGGAAAATGACTTCATTGGCCATCAAAATCTGCTCCTTTATGTTTCCAACCCTTCTCTGACTCCACCTCGTCAAAACCTTCGCAGTCTCCCTAAGGCGATTGCTCAGATCCACAAAGGGGTTAGAATGCTCCTCCACCGAGAACCAACCAGCAGATACCGCTTCTTGAAACCCCTCAATAGATGTCCAGAAAGATTGGAAGTGAAACCGAGACTTCCTCCTGAAGGAAACATTCGTTGACAACATAATCGCGCAGTGATCCGAGAGGGAAGATGACAGGGCTTGAAGGAGACAGTCAGGGTGCCCCTCATCCCAATCAACAGAGCAAAACCATCTGTCCAACTTTTCCAAGGTCGGCGACTGCCTTTCATTGCTCCAGGTATACCGTCGCCCCACCAGGTTTTGTTCCTTCAGCTCCACATCATTCAGAAGTCTCCGAAACCGGCCCATCATCCTCCGATGCAAAACAGAGTTGTTTTTGTCGGCTGCCTCTAGAATCAAGTTGAAGTCCCCAGCCACGGCCGAAGGCCCCGCAAGCCCAGCCCTGATAGCACGGAGCTCGTTCAGAAAATCGATCTTCAGGGGATCTTGCGTGGGACCATACACAATCGTCAGAGACCAAGGTTCTCCGCCATCAAGCTGTAAGGTAATGGTAACCGAGAAAACATCCACCTGAGAGTGTGTGACCTGAACCCTACTGGACTGCCAAGCAACAAGGATACCCCCTGCGGTGCCGACCGCCGGCAAGGCCACAAAACCATCGAACCGCTGCCCAAGAACACCCATGACTGTAAACCTATCCACCACCGCCAACTTCGACTCCACCATACACACAATTGAGGCATCCACATCATCCACCACCGTTTTGACTACCGTGCCTCTGTTGGGAGCATTGAGACCACGAGGATTCCACACAACTATAACGTGAGGGAGGTGTTAAAATATATAGCCTAACCTTTTCCAACAGTTCGAACTTTTAAAAAACTTGGCTAGTGCATTAATCTAATAATCTAGACTATTGAGTGAAACTCCTACCTTCACCCGATCTTCACAAAACTCATCTCCGATTCACTTGGTAGAGGTAAAGAATATTGGAAATCGAGAAAATACATAAAGATTTCAAGAAAAAGTGAGAACGACGATTAAGCGGTCAATACTCTAGCATCGAACATGATTTTAAAAATAAATAAAAATTTGAGGTTTGGTGGAGATTATTTCTACTAATCCTCGCAACAAACTTTAGTGTCTAAAAAAGCCTACGTGAGTGGAAGACGCGTGATCCAGCTTAAAATGGGTCTGACAAGCACTGCGTAGGTCCGGTGAAACCAAGAATGCATAACACGCTCACAAAATTGGGCTGCTTCGTTGCATGCAGCAAACAAGCATGGACCCCATGCCACTCAATTGCCCGCGACTCACTCTAGTGAGGTTCATCCATGCATATAACAGATGGAATGTTACATAAGAGCGGCGATAATTACAAAAAACGAAAATCATATTCCAAAGTTTTAAGATAATATTAGTTTCTCTTTACAAATGGCATAAACTAATTTCTCTGAAGGTGTAAACTTTTGTTACAAAAACATGATGTGTTTGGGTTTCCCAAAAAACACCAAAATGTGTTTCCAAATAGGCATTATAATATTCGCATTTGTCATATATTGTGTAACACTTGCTAACAGCGGAACACATTATCAATGAAAGGGTCGTTACTAGGGCTGGAATTCAAATCGAGCCAAGCCAGCTAGACTCAACTCAACAGAACTTGTTAAGATAGCAGTTAGCCCGTTTCAACTTCACAAACCTTTAGATTACAGCCTCCATTCCTCAATATAAGACGTTATGGGAATTCGGATTGAACTCTTAAAACGTCTTCATATTCAGAAACGGTGGGAGTAGTTCCTATAGTAGTGATTGTGGTGGAAGTAATCGTAGGCTCTGGCCATGCATATTCAAATGACGCAGCAGGCAAATGCCGTGGTCTAGCTAGAGGTCTAGAACTACATGGAGGAGTTTCTTCTGTTTGGGCTGCTGATCTGCCTACCATTGGCTGGCTGCTGCTGGACGAGTGCGGCCATCTCCGTTTTAAGCTGAATCAGCGACGAGGAGAGTTTTAATCAACCACAGAGAAGCAAAAGGCAGGAACTGAAGAGAGATGGAATAGTAGGAAGTACCTGTTTGAACTGTCTCTTGAGTCTGAGGTTGTCGTCGGCGAGCCGGCGGACCTCCTTCTCCAGCTCCTGCACGTAGGCCCTCTTCCTGGCCCTGGAGCGCAGCGCCGACTCCCTGTTCTTCATCATCCGGACACGGGCAGTGGTCCCCTGGCCGCTGCTGACGACCTGATCCTCCTCATGCTCCTCCCCGCCGGTGCCGATGCTGAGGGAGAGAGAGGGCGGCGGCAGGTCGAGGTGGTGGTGGTTAGGATGAGGGGTGGTGGTGGAGATGGAGAAGAGGGAGCTGAACCCGCTCAGGCTCAGCTGCGGGCTTCCCGCGGCATCGTCGTCAGACATGCTTTCTTGGGTGTCGATGGTGGCTGCAGCTCTGCAGGCCGGGGACGCCGATAGAAGAAGATGATGAGCCATCGCGCGCGTTGAGCAATATACCTAGCGATGCCGATGGCTACTTCCGCGACTGGATCAAGACGAGGATGTATCATCGCGCTGGGCAATCCTCCACCGGTGAATCGCACCACCCACGCACGTGCTGAATTCGCTCGCCGCGTATCATGGTACATAGATGTGTGGAAGATGCACGGTCCAGCTCGATTAGATTTAGGTGTGATCACCAGTAGAAAAACGCTCATCTGTACCGGTTCGCATAGGCGTTAGTCTTAGGTTGAGCGGCCAGTATTAATTATCCAGGCACTAAAGCCCCCCCCCCCCACTGTCGTACGGTTGCTTACGAACCGATCTTAAAGGTGCTTCCAGCGTGGGCACGGAGGAACCCGGTGGCGGGAGACCTTTGAGTACCGGTTCGTAACACGAACCGGTATTAAAGCCTATTTCGTTTAATTTTTTTCCATTTTTTCTAATTATTTTTCACACCCTTTTTTTCACGGCCTCTTTTTTTTTATTTTTTCAGAATTACTAGTATTTCCGTTAGTCTCTAACTATACTTAATCTCTAGTCAAATTACTTACCCGTAGATCAAACTTCCCGATTGGTCACCCATCCTCACACTACTCCTGCACTAAGCACGCTTAACTTGCAAGTTCCATCCCGTTCCACTTCCAAGTGCTTGCGCGCATGTATGTGATAATAGTATCATATCAATCCTATTAACATGTTGGTCGATGTCACACTTTTTATCGTTTGAATTCCAAATAATTGTTTTAATAAATAAAAGTAATGATGTAATAATAATGTTGAATAAATAAATAAAATTAACTTTTTTAATTTTTATTATTTTTAATTATTTTTAAAAAATTTAATATTTTTTGCAAAACCTAAAACTTGAAAAATTGAAAATCTTATAATTTGATAAAAGTAATAGTAATATGTTAGGACTCAAAAAATCTTACAATTAATATTTTAATTTAAAAAAATAAAAATATATAAAATTTTAAATTTCTGGAAAAAAACTAAAATCTTCCTGCTTTCATATTTTCATTTGGAATTTTGAGAATCTAAAAATTCGCTCGGCCCAAGCCTACCGGCGACGGGCCTCGCTCCGCTCGTCAGAAATTAGCCACTTCTTGGAATTTGGATCACAATATAACAAGACACCTGATCTGACGCGCCCATGTCAAGCACCATTGCCTCATTGTGGACTGTATTTGTTGATCATGGCCATATTGTATCCCTTTTGAACTCCATTTTGTGCTGTATCATGTGCACAATCTGCTGGACTTATTTGAGACCTAATTTGAGCCAATCTAATGGTCATATTTTGGTGAAATTTACTTGTTTATGTTGTTTTGGGAGAATTAAAAAAGAAAGCCTGGGCAGACAAAATCCGTCAGCCCGCTGGGATACCCCTCGGTGCAAATGGATGCCTGATTATTTTTATATGCGTAGACCGACGCAAACAAACTACTTTAAGCATCTGAAATACATTGGGCCGTTGAAAATGCCCTGAGTAAGCCAAGGTAGCTCTTCCTTCAGGGGGCTGAACCCGCTCAGGCTAAGCTCTAGGCTGCCCGCGGCTTCCTCCTCAGCCATGCTTTCTTGCTTGTCGATTTGGTGCCTGGCGATGCCGGATGCCTTCTTATGTGAGTGGATGATAAAGACGACGTAGTAGCACGTTGGGCGATCCATCAATGTATCACACCACCTACCCATGTGAGAAGAATTCGCTCGCTGCGAATGATCCGTACAGGAGTCGAAGATGCGCGGTCCAGCTGAATTCACAAAATTGGCAGGCTACAACGACGTCCGAAATTGGATGCTTGGTCCTGTGTGAAGCAAGAATGCGTGACACACTCACGGAGTTGGCTGGCTACAACGACGTCGTACGGCGATCGTCGTGTCCGTGCCACTTAACTGCTCGTCACTCGCTAAGAGCATCTCCACCGGTAGTCCCTAAATAGTCGCTTGCAGGGGCGTCGGCACTGCTGTATGAGGGCGCCGGCAGTACATCCTCCATTTGAGGACGTTGTTCCCACACCGACGCCTCCTACACGGTGGCCCCTAATTTGTTTTTCATTTTACAATATTTTGAAACAACATATCAATCACATTTTATTCATACAATCACACAAATAGAATTAAATTATTCATACAATCAATCAAACAAATAGTACTTAAATTATTCATACAACCCAACAAACAAATAGTACCTAAATTATTCGTCCAGACAAACAAATAGAAATAAAATCATGCATTGTTGTCTGCTCCTCTCCTCGCCCATAAATGCGCAGCTAGATCCGCCTTCAGCTGTGCATGGACACCTGCATCTCGAATTTCATTGTGTATATGAAGAAAAGCAGCAAATTTTTGGGGCACATGCTCTACCTCAGCTAGTCGCCCTTGATAATCAAATGGATGATCATCCTGCACAGGTGCGTCGCGCTCGCTCTCAATGATCATGTTGTGAATGATCACACATGCGTTCATCACCTCCCACATATGTGCCTCAGACCAAGTGAGAGCAGGTACCTGACAATGGTGAAACGCTGCTGAAGCACCCCAAAAGCACGCTCAACATCCTTGCGTCTTTGCTTCCTGGCATGTTGCAAAATAGGAATCCATCTCGTTTGATGGAGAGAGAATTGTCTTCACAAATGTAGCACACGTCGGGTAGATACCATCAGCTAGATAGTACCCCTTGTTGTATGCGTGGACGTTTACCTCAAAGTTCACGGCAGGAGTTTGTCCCTCAGCTAGCCTGACAAACACCGGATAGCGCTGCAGCACGTTGATATCATTGTTTGTTCCTGCCGTGCCAAAAAATGCATGCCAAATCCAAAGCTCATGGTCTGCCACCGCCTCAAAAATGACACTGCACTCACCAGTATGCCCCTTGTAGATCTCCTGCCAAGCAAAAGGGAAATTCTTCCAGCCCCAATGCATACAGTCAATGCTTCCGACCATCCGAGGAAACCTTCTTGTTGCATTCTTTTGCAGGATCCGAGCTGTATCATCTGCCCTTGGTGCTCTCAAATAGTCTTTAGCAAACACCGTAACCTGTAGAGAGTCTCTGTACATGTCGAATCTGCCCTTGGCAATTCTTCCAGCCCCAATGCATACAGTCACGATGCCGGTTGACGAAGAAAGGCTGGCGAACGCGCAGCATGTTTGTCAGAATCAGCTGCTGCTATTGCCGCCGAACAGCCTGAGCGTTCTGCTCCTCTGTGAACAGCTGCACCATCATCTCGTCGTCGTTGTCCATCGCGGCAATCAGACGACACCTTGCGGGCGGGGCGATACTATAGCGGTGGCGGCGAGCTCTGTTCCGAGCGAAACAGCGGCCGCCGGTCGAGGGGTTGGCGGCCGTGTCGATGGACGGCGGTTCCTAGACAGTCGGCGGTGTCTATTGCAAGCAGGGGGCGCGGCGGCGACGGCGATGGTGATGATCTCGAGGGGTAGGAGTCGGCTCGGGCGCGTGTAGAAGGTGGGAAATCGGTGTGTCTGGCTGTCAGGCGGAGCCCACACTCGTTTTCAGACGTGCCGCGAGGTGCCGACGCGCCCGATTCGCGCCCTTGGCGAAGGGGCCGGCACGGGGTTGCCGGCGATTCTATTGGGCTCCAAAATTGACCGGCGCCATTTGGGACGCACCGGTGCGAGCCCATTTTCACTGCCGGCCCCCAAAATGCTATCAGGAGCGCTATCAGAGGCACCGATGGAGATGCTCTAACCACTACTCTAACCACTACAGTGAGGTCCATCAATCCAGATAACACGTACGTCTAATAAGGGGTGGTTCTCGAGATGGAGATGGATATGCCGATGCCTTCTCCTGTCAGTGGATATAAAGATGATGTAGCTAGCTAGCACCAAGTTGCCAAGTTGGGCATACACCGATGAATCGCAGCTTGAAATGATCCGTATTACTTTGTTTGATGTTAGAGTTTTGGTGGGGATTAATCGTCACAAAACTCATCCCCAATCCAGACTACTGAGTGGAACCCGTACCTTCACCAGATCTTCACAAAAATCATCTCCGATTCACTGGGTAGAGGTAACGAGTATTGGGGATCGGAAGAAATACATAAAAGTTTCAATAAAAAGTGAGAATAAAGGACGATTAAGCTCAATACTCTATCATCGAACATGATTTTAGAAAATAAATAAAACTTTGATGTTTGGTGGAGATTATTTCTACTAGTCCTCGCAAAAAACTTTAGTGTCCAAAAAAGCCTACATGAGTAGTGGAACCGCGTGATACAGTTTAAAATGGGCCTGACAGGCACTGCGTAGGTCCTATGAAACCAAGAATACAAAACACGCTCACAAAATTGGGTTTGCTTCATTGCATGCGGCAGACAGGCACGGACCCGTGTCACTCAACTGCTTGTGACTCCCTCTAGTGACGTCCATCCATGCACATAACAGATCGAATGATACAGAAAAAAACAGATCGGATGATTAATAAGACGGACGATGATAATAATAAAACGAAAATATTATTCAATAGTTTTAAGATAATATTAGTTTCTCTTTACAAATGGCATAAACATGCAATTCTCTGAAGGTGTAAACTTTTGTTACAAAAACATGTTGTGTTTTGGGTTTCACAAAAAAAACACCAAAATGTGTTTCTAAATAAGCATTATAATATTCCCATTTGTCCATTATTGTGTAACACTTGCTAACAGCGGAATGCGTCATCAATGAATGGGGTCGTTACTAGGGCTGAAATTCGAGTAGAGGCAAGCCAGTTCGACTGAACTCGACAGAGCTTGTTAAGACAACAAGTTAATTAGCCCGTTTTGACTTCACAAACCTTAGATTTCAAACTCCTCTGGCTCATGTAGTTCATGGGTTATCTCGTTTAACTCGGCTCATTAAAATCAGGCTATTAGTGAGTTCAAATGAAAATTCAAGTCGGTTCGTTAATCAACGAGTTGAGCTGAGTCAGGAGCTACTCGTTTAGCTGAGTCGGGAGCTACTCGTTTAGCTACCCGGTTTCGAATTGTATTTCTGGCCCTAGTCCTCACATGAGACTTATGTGGAAAGTTATCTTATAAAAATTTATGCATGCATACCTGAAATTTATATGTACTTGGATATTAGTTGTCGGAATTTATTAAATGAAAACATGATTTTCAAAATTTAGGCTCCAAGGAGCAGATCGCCTTTTGGAGTTTCCAATGTTAAATTCATATACATGCTATCGGCTGCCCTGCCAATATTGACCGTTGGATTAGAACGCGATATTTCAGTCGTTATGTTACCTTGCAGGGACATGATCGCGGTAGCCAACCTCTGTCAGTAACTTCTACAACTTACTTCCCGATTTGTGACTTATCTTGCAAAGTTCAACGTGAGAGGGTCGGCTTGCATTGCTCAACTCGATCCCCAAAAAATTGTGGTATGAAGTTGCAGGTTCATCGGCGACAGCAGAGATACATAACACCAGCGTCTTCTGAGTTGTAACAGTACAATAAGATAGTTTATCGTTAGAGGTAAATGTGCCGTGGCTTGTATACGGCATGACACACTTGTAAATGTCTCCCTAGGTGAGTGGACGCATATGTAAATGTGTGGTGGAATCTACATGACATTTACAGTGGGTCAAGTTTCACTACTACTCATTAATTATGTTGTCCTTATAGTTAAACCGGCACTATGAAAATATTTTCACCTAGACCATAGAAACAAACGTTCATCACCTATTTGTACT
The DNA here is from genome assembly GCF_022539505.1 of Lolium rigidum. Classification (NCBI taxonomy): domain Eukaryota; kingdom Viridiplantae; phylum Streptophyta; class Magnoliopsida; order Poales; family Poaceae; genus Lolium; species Lolium rigidum. The sequence goes on from NC_061509.1 coordinate 279,878,360, forward strand.
GATCTTTTTTACCTTTTCTATTTCAGCATTCACATAAAATTTATCTAATATTGTATTTATTATATCTACCACCATTAACAACATGTATCTAAAAAAAAATACAGTGCTATTTTCATACGATTCTAACATTTATCTTATGCGAGTCCTAAAGCGGAACAATGTTAGGCATAGACATATTGCGAGTATTTCAATATTTATATTTCTATATTTATCTAGATATATGCACAACAATAAAAAAAGACGACAAAACCACATTCATACAGGTATTAATTAGTCACCCAAGTATGTTTATATGCATATTTTTCCTATTTTAAATGTGTCCTTATACCAGAGGGTTCTACAGCACATGAGACTACAAATATTGCTAATTCCCAAGGGAGGCTCGTATGTTTTAGATGTGAGGATTGTATATGACTTTTTGTAGAGAAGATTACCTATACTAAATAGTTAATTGTAGTGTGAACCGTCTCCGTATATTGGTTTTCTCGTTATTACCTCTCTTCTTTACTATTTCTTTCTTTGTTTAAATTAGTAAAACTCTTATTTTCTTATGATACATCTTAAATGTATCTACTTTTTCAAGCACTTTGCTCAATGATTTACTCCGAAATCTCACCATACTTGAATAAACACTGCTGAATCTGTTGTTGTTTTTGGCAAAGTCTTCTTTTTATGAAGTTTTTGCAGGAAATTGAAGCAGGAAAAAATACCACTGAAGCTTTTCATCAAAAGAAGGGGCCCGGAGCTTTGTATCACGAGAGGGGAGCCACGAGGCCCGAACGAGGCCACGTGGCACGGCACCTAGGCCCGTTTGGCTCTCGGTCGTCGTCTCGCCTTTCCCCTTCGCGAGGTGCCTTATATACCCTAAAAAATGCCCCTCCTGGAGCGCAGGACTCGTTGTTCTTCATCATCCGGACGAGGGCGGTGGTCCCCTAGCCACTACTGACGACCTGATCCTCCTCATGCTCCTCCTCGCCGGTGCCGATGTTGAGGGAGAGAGAGGGCGGCGGAAGGTCGAGATGGTGGTGATGAGGATGAGGGGTGGTGCCGAAGGTAGAGAAGAGGCAGCTGAACCCGCTCAGGCTACCCGCGACTTCGTCCTCAGACATGCTTTCTTGCTTGCCGATTTGGTGCCTGGGGATGCCGATGCCTTCTTATGTGAGTGGATGATAAACACGGTGTTTTTTAGGTAATAGACGCTTTATTACTCATAAAAAGCAATTACACTCGACCTCTGTATAGCTAAGATACACACAGCCGTTCAAAAAGTTTCAAAAGTCTTGAGAGCTAAAAAAGGTGAATTACATAACAGACAGAGTAAATGTAAAACGCCTAAGGTGAAGGCGGAGGCTCAATCCGTAGATTATGCTGCCACCCATGTAGGGAAAAAGTATCCATCGCCGTGTCTTTCAACTGTGTACAGACCTCCCTAAACAGGTCGCGATTCTCCACCTTCTGCAGCGCAGACCATGAACGGAGAGTAGCGATACATCTGTAGATAACCTGCAAGAGAGAATAATTCTTGTCTTTAAAAACTTTGTCATTTCTACACAGCCATAGCGACCATATAATGGCAAGAACCCGCACCCTAATAAACGTTCTAAATATGTGATTAATCCCATGAAGCCAATTACCGAAGATGTTGGCCACACTAGCCGGGGGATACAGATCAGAAGCTACTTGGATGCATGACCATATAGATCTGGCAAAGCGGCATTGGAAAAACAAGTGTTTAATCGTCTCATTGTGTTAACAAAAAACATATTGCGTATTCCCATACCAGTTGTGTTTCATAAGATTATCTTTGGTTAAGATTACTCCTCGACGCAAATACCAGCAAAAAAATCTTAATTTTGAGCGGTATGTTCATCTTCCAAATCATTTTGTTTTTATTAACTGGTATTTTCGGTTAGATAATAGCATTGTACAATAAACTTGCATAGAATCTTTCAGTAGTAGCACGTTGGGCGATCCACCAACGGATCACACCACCTACTTACATACGTGAGTGGAATTCGCTCGCTGCCAATGATCCGTACAAGAGTAGAAGATGCGCGGTCCAGCTTGATTGGATGATGGTCCTGTGTGAAGCAAGAAAGCATGACACGCTCACAGAATTGGCTGGCTAAAGCTCAAAAAATGAATTGGCTGGCTACAAGGACGTCGTACGGCGATCGTCGCGTCTGTGCCACTCAACTGCTCGTGACTCACAAACCACTATAGTGATCAGGTCCATCGATCCAGAGAGATAATAACACAGGGAGATGAATCCGCGCTCAGGCTAACCTGCGGAGACATGCTTGCTTGCTCTGCTTGGGGATGCCGATTAATTAAGGTCTTCTTCTGTCACTGGATATAAAGACGATGTAGCTAGCTAAGCTAGCACCAAGTTGCCAAGTTGGGCATCCACCGATGAATCGCGCGCACCACCCACGTGGTTGAATTCGCTAGTTCCGTACAAGAGCTCACACAATCGGGTTGCTGCACTGCATGCGGCCGACATCGCGGCCGTGCCACTCAACTGCTCGTGACTCGCTGTAGTGAGGTCCATCCATGCACACAAAAGATCGAGTGTGTACATGAGAGCGGCGATAATTATCAAAAAAAAAAATCGATAGTCTATTCAAAAGTTTCAAGATGATATTAGTTTCTCTTTACATATGCATAAACATGCATGATTGCTATGACTATGAGGGTGCAAACTTTCGTTACAAAAACATGTTGTATTTTGGGTTTCACAAAAATCACCAAAATGTGTCTCTAAATAGGCATTAAAATATTCACATTTGTCATTTATTGTGTAAGAACGGAATGCATCATGACTGAAAGGGTCAGTCAGTGAAATCAAAAGTTTCAAGATAATATTAGTTTCCCTTAAATAACCTGAGGTTGGGTGGTTAGGAGGGTGGTTGTACCTCAGACCACCGCAGTTCAAACCCTGCGTTTGACATCTCGTGTGTCTCATAAAGGCGGAATATTCATTCAGTGGGAGGCGACGTTCCCGTCGACAGCGAGGCGCCTGTGGTGACTTCGTCAATTTCAAGATCCAATCCGCCAACTCAGTCTTCCGGAGGTGCTTATAGGGGTAGGGTGTGCGTGTGTGCGTTCATAGGGGTGAGTGTATGCGCGTGTATGTGAGCGCCTGCGTTTGTACTGTGTTTCTCAAAAAAAAATATAAAAAGGTAAAAAGATCAGTATAAATCAATGGATTCCACTCAACTTGTATTGTTGTTCTGTTAGATTTCTAATCTTATACCATTTTCATCAGTGGACTCATGACGTCTACAAAGGAGTGTGGATCCTTCGACAAATTTCTAACTTTATATTTATCTCTGAGGTGTTTGGGTTTTGCAAAACTCCATAGATCTCATGCATAAGAGAAATGATATCTCAACTCTGACCAAAAGAGAACTTTAACCAAAAATTTATTGTGATCTTTTGTTTTCAAATAACAGTTAAGTTGAAACAATTGAAACAGAGTCAAGACTTATGTCTTCTTTGAAACTCAAGACTCGTTTCAGCTTTCCGACCAAGCTCAAATTTCTCTATTACTCATTGATTAGGCTTCCTCTTAATTAAACTGCACTATGATAGGTTTTCAACTAGACCATAGATTTCCGACCAAGCTCAAATTTCTCTATTACTCATTGATTGTAGTTCCTGTTAATTAAACTGCATTATGACAAAATTTTCAACTAGACCATAGAGACAAACGGGTATCACCTATTTATATTGATCTTTTTTACTTATTTTTTGATTTTATTTAAGGGAAAATATTTGGCTTCCCTTTTTTATGTCAGCATTCACATAAAATATATCTAATATTCATTTATTGTATGTAGCACCATTAACAACATATATTTGAAAATAACATATGATTCTAATTAACATTTATCCTTAGATGAGTCCTAACATGGAACAATGTTTATCATAGAAATCATGCGAGTATTTCAGTTTTGGTTTTCCATATGTATAAGATTCTTCTGCGAAATGAATTTCTTCTAGATCTAGGAAGAGCAAGAAAAGAAGATGACAAAACCACATTTCTATGGGGATTAATTAGTGTCACTCAAGTGTATTGTAGTATGTTTATATGCATATTTTCCTATTTTACTATGTGTTGATATACTAGAGGATTCTACAGCACATGAGACTAATAAATATTGCATATTCCCAAGGGAGGTTCGTACATTTTTACATGTGAGGATTTTCCATCACTTTATGTAGAGAAGATTACCTATACTAAATAGTTGATTGTAGTGCGAACCATCTTCATGTTGATTTTGTCGTCATTACCTCTCTTCTTTGCTCTTTCTTGTTCAAATTAGTAAGACTCTTATTTTCTCGTAGGTTCAATAGCTGACGGTGACACATTTGGATATCTTTATATCATCGCATGTCTAGTGTCGATACAATGTTTCTATCTTACGGTTTGAATACTTATAAGTTTGTGTGGTCATGTTTTATGGAAAATAAACAAATACCTACGAGCAAGAGCACAGAATGACTCGATTAAAGAGTAGAGGATAGTGGAAACAAGATCATACATGACATCCATGTCAAAATAGATGAATATACTATTCAAATGGGACAAAAGTAAACGAAATAAAAAATGGTATTCTCCACTGTTGTGTTCTAATTTGTGTAATGATACTAGAAAAAAGTATCTAAAATAGTAAAATTAAAGTTATCAACATTTAGTTGGTCTTTCCTATCTACAAGTATAAATTATTATATTTTCAGTTCATTAAGTAGTTAAGATATTGTTATTCCAACCAAACTATGTTCTTAATATTCAACATGTATTATAAGAACCTGAACACTTATTATATGTTTGTTTTTTATCATATTAAAAGCATAAGTGGTCATCGGAATGAACAATCGAGCTAAACAAATCACAAACTACAACTAATTAATGATGTTATTAGTTCTGCCTATTTTCATTAATTAAGCGAGAAGTTAAGATAGTTTACAACACATGGCCAAAAAGATGGCCCAAAAAGACAAAGAAATTACTCTCACAACATTATATCTCCCAAATGCTTTTCTCTTGGGGATCTCCACAGAGTTGATTTTCTTTTATGTTGGTGGAGATGGTCGCTAGCATGGGAAAATTCTTCTAAAGACCCACGTGTTCCTCGATCTCATTCTAAATTTTCCAACAAACAAGCATGAGTAGCGACCTAATCGAGCTCTTGTGGGTGCCTTCAATATTTGTGATGGGAACGAGTGGCAGAGCTCGTATAGAAGAGTTGGATTCAACTGAACCCAACGAAACTTTTCCTCGTTGAATTAGTCTTTGAAGATTTCTTATTAGTGGAAGAATACATCACAAGTAACATAGCTAACCCTAGTGAAATTCAATACTTTTTTTTAACAAGAAGAGGGGTCTAGAAGACCCCAGAGGAGCTCCATTAAATGAACATGTGGCAGATGCAATTTACATCGAGGCCCTTTAGAAGACTCGCCCTATAGAACCTATTATTTGAAGACAAAACCTCAAAATATGCGAAAAAACACAATGTCCAAAAGAGATAAAAAAAAAATTACAATCAAGGACACATGTGTCTCTGCCACTAGTCGTCGGCGATCTTCAGGTGTTGCCGCCGAAATCAGAGGGTTGGATGCTCGAAAATCCTCTCCCGACGACGAGATCCCGCCATCGGCCACTTCTAAGAATCCGGGGACGAACCACTTGGCTTCCTAGAGGCACCGAGCTCCGGTGAGGATCGAAGAAACAACCAACATAGTGGAGGTTGTAGAAGGGCCGCCATGTCGGGCGAAGATCACGACAGCAGCATCGGCCACCATGTGTTCCGATCGCGAACAGCTCCCGCGCCACCTAGATCTTGCACCAACAGTTTCTCCCTTCATCTTCCTTCCGTCACCATGCTAGCCAAGAAGAAGAAGAGGAGCAAGTCCACCAGATCGAAGCTGACCAGCAGCACCAACGACGGGCTTATTTAGAGGGTAGACCGCGAGGTCCCCGCCGCCTATCTTTGGCTCCAACCTCTGGAGCACTATAAGCAGGAAGACCACCACTGTCAGTCGTCATGAACCTCCCAAGAGGTCCGGTGACCTAATCCCCATCGGCATAACGCCATACTCCACAGAGGGAACAACACCTAAACCTAACCTACTGCTACTATGAACAAGGAGGAGCATGCCTCCTCCCCCGCCTCTCTCCGACCGGCAAGGCCACCGGAGACAAGAGGGGGGAGGAGCCAGGGAGTGGTGGTGGACTCTCAACGGATAGGGGAGAGACAAAGAGAGGAGAGAAATGGGAGCCCCCTTGAAAGCATAACCCACCAATCTTTGACGTTGAGGATGGAGATCCAGAGGTTGACGACCCATCGCTGAACTATGCCCCAAATGCGAATGGAGTATCGGCAGCCAAAAATAAGATGAACATCGATCCCTTTCTTTCATTGCAAAACTGACAAAGACCACAATTTTCAATCTGACAAAGACCACAATTTGGCCAACGCTTCTGACGTAACAACAGACGTAACAACAGTGGTTGAGATCCCGTTTTGCAAAATCAACCAAGTGAAGAAGTTACACTGTGGTGTGACTCAGTTGTCCCACACAATCGGCCTCATCGATGTTGTTGGCACACCCTCGAATGATGCATAACAGGCCGATGAGCCAAATAGTGTCGAAGGTCGAGTGGTTTCAAATAATGGGGCCAGGGATGCATCAAGGAGTTGGATATCTTGGAGCAACATCCAAAGTGAGACAAATTTCTTTAGTTGCACATTTAAACATCATGCGGTGTCAATTTTACTCACCTACTCGCTGCCCAAAAGACATAGAAGGGGCAATATCATTCCGCTTTAACCAAGGCTTCTGCCAAAATTTTGCAATGCTCCCATCTTCCGTATTTATGGTCGTGAGGTTGTAAAAAAGGGTCTATGTCAACCTCGTCGCAAGGAGTTCCAGTACCAACCATGCATGCGTCAGGGTGGCTCATTCAAGCCAGTGCCATCTTGACGAAGAGCACGTGTAAACTTTGGAAGATCCAACTCACCAAGACCACCAAAAAATTTTGCGTGCAAACGGTTGAGGGGTTGTGTACTGTGGTTACAAAGCCTCGTTGGTAAAACTATAACTGTTGTGACAAACAAAACAAAGTACTGGAAATATACTTCAGCAGCGAAAATCCAAGACAGATCCAACAAAATGGTACATCCTTTTATTGTCTATCCAGCAAGAACGCTGAAACAAATAATATACGTTCACGGACAAGAGTAGCCTATTGCGAATTATACAACTACATCCAAGCTTGTAATATCATGTGGGTTTTGTATCCGACACAACAGGGTGGTTGTGGCACAGCCAGCATTCTCATATCAAAATACATTTCAGTAGATACATTATCCAACATGGATAGAAAGAAGAAAGAATAGTGATGAAAATTATACCCCCCCAAACAAAAGAAATCGTACATATGGAAAACCCAGGTGACCAAAATACAAATGCCTGCTAAACTGTTTCCTCAAACCATCGCTGTGTAATCCACCATGTAATCTCACCTGTACCCACCATACGGCTGCTGCCCGCCATATCCAGCACCCATCTGATTGTAGCCAGCGCCAGGCATTCCACCAGGAGCCATTCCCATGGGAGGCCGCATCCCCATCCCCTGGTTCATGCCCATGTTCATCCCCATGGGTTGTTGGTTCATCCCCATCCCCATTCCCATTTGTTGTTGGTTCATCCCCATCGGTTGTTGGTTCATCCCCATCGGATGCTGGTTCATCCCCATCCCCATTCCCATGGGCTGTTGTTGGTTCATACCCATCCCCATCTGTGGGTTCATTCCCATTCCCATCCCCATTGGTCGGTTCATTCCCATTCCACCACCATAACCAGCACCAGCACCAACACCCCTGCCAGCACCCATTGGGTTGGAAGGAGGTGCAGCAGCACTTGCACCGGCCCGACCTATGCCAGAGCCAGAGCCCATGGCTTTGCCCATGGTGATCGTAGATACTACAGGTGCTTGAGAGATTTTCTTTTCAAACCTTTTGTCCTTTCGATTCATTGAATCAAAGTCCACTCCAATATCTGCATGTGGATTGGTTTTTGCTGTAACAAAAAAAAATACAATCAAATCAGATCACCACAAAAGAAGTAGAATATGGGCATTCCAGAAAAAAGAGGCCAGGATGCAGAGACAGGCCACTTACATCCAGAAATGTTAAAATCGACAAGACCCCGGGTCAATGTATCAGACCAAACTGTAGATTTAGGCTCGAATTTCTTCACTGGCTCAGTCTGCCTAACTTGCATGGCTGAAATGATTGTTTCTGGCGGAGCTGATGAACTTGACTGCAACGGAATGTTGCCACCAGAAGGCATCGAACTTGGGGCAATAAAAGGCTGAGATGCCACTCGGGAAATTGATGTTGGCTGTGGCGCTGCTGCTGCAGTTGGTGGGAGGAAGCTCTGCTGAGGCGGATATTGATTCACAGAAGCTGGAAGATGAGAAGGCTGCTGAGGCATATAGGATGGTGCTCCATTCTGTGAAGCTGCAAGATGAGAAGGCTGCTGAGGCATATAGGATGGTGCTCCATTCTGTGAAGCTGCAAGATGAGAAGGCTGCTGAGGCATATAGGATGGTGCTCCATTCTGTGAAGGAACCCCAGACAGGCCAGTGCCTGAAGCAGGTGGCATAAAGAAGTTTGACGGGTCTGATGGTTGATTGGGAGCTGCAGGTTGAGGTGCCTGTGCAGGAGCAAATGATGTCGCAGCAGGTTGCGAAAATGAAGATGGGTTGGTGGCCGCAGGATGTGCTGGTGGATGAGCAAACGTGGGAGCAGCATGAGTATTGGGCGCTGCTGCTTGAAATACAGAAGGGTTTGCATGAGAAACGCCGGAAGGTAAGGAGGATGTGCTTCCAAAAATATCCTGTTGTCCAGGTGCAGCATTGGATGGAAAACTTAGATCGCCAAGAGTATCTTCAAAACCAAAGCTAGCAGCTGAAGCAAGCTGGAAAGGATTTGCATCTGCACCAGGTCCAGTGGCCTGGAATGAACCAGCAGGTGCCGCATTTGTCTGAGGAACTCCATGATTTTCTTCATGAACTGCCTTGAAAGGAGTTGGATCACCGAAAGGATTCGAAGCATCAATTTCCTACAATGTTTAAAAGAGAAAAGGAAGATCTGAATGTTTGCTTGCATTAGCTACTACGACTATATTAGAAGGAAAACAAACTAGCCATTGCATCAATGAAAAGAAAACACTTCACATTTTAATTTGAAACAGTTCTACTGACTGAAATTTAGCCAGCATCACTCCTGATGCATGAAGACTTTTTGTTTGACAGAACTGGTGTATGAAGACTATATACATTACTAGTGCTTAATTTATCCAGATTGCTGGATCCATGGAATAGTAAGCAAGTAGGCCAGTAACAAACAAATTTAAGAATCAGTCTATTGTAAAATTGCATCACAATCCCCATAATAGGATCACTAATATGTGCAAATGAAAATAAATTTTGCAGCTCAATACCTCACTGAATCCAGTAGAAGCTGGTGGCATGCCCATGAAACTATTTGTCTCGAATCCTGAATTTGCTGGTGGCTCAACATTTGGGGTGGCAGTTGGCTGAGGCACAGAAACCAAAGCCAGCTCACCAATAGGATCTGACCCAAATAAATCCATCTCGAAGCTATTCACTGCCGGCGAGGGGTTCACTGGAGGTGAAGCATCTGAAAGGATACAGATAAGCAAAGGAAAATAGTATTTCTTTACCACAAATGGAAACTGCTAACAGATGTGCCAGTTTAGTCAAAATTCCTCCATGCAGCTGTTCTTGCATATAAAGAAACAAGAAAAAAAAAACTTGCATGCATATATTTTCCATTACTTTGGTTTATTGATGAGCACGTTGACTGCCAAAAGAGTATAAAGTATACCTGGTACTGATCCACGTGGATCAAACTCATCAAAACCATTAGGTTCAGCATGAGCAGGTGATTGTGCAGCTACAACTTCGACAGGCTTGTCATGAACACCATTAACTTGCCCTGGGGGAGAGCTTGCTATAGGAACAGATGGAGAAGGCAACTTTGGTGCAGCAGCTGGCACACTCGCTCCATTTCTGAAATTGATGGATCACACAGGTTTCAGAAGTCATTATTCAATCTATGGGTTTTACATTTAAGATAGAATCATCACCTTTCTTCATGATGATTGTCCTGGGCATCTCTTGTGACATCTTCATAGGTTGGTGGTGAAGCAATCTGCTGGTTAGAAGGCTTCCGCTCTATAGGCCTGTTGAAACGGGTAGAACTTCAGACAACTAGGTCCAGAAGGACAAGCTAAAAAGTAAGAACTTGACAAAACTCCTTTCTTACCTCTCATCCTGAGTAGGCGCGTCAGCATTGCTGCCACGGCCCCTGCAACAGAAACAGCAATATGCTTTTAAAAAAAGGGATCTATATTTTAGGGATACACAAATAACGGTGATGAAGCTGCTGGTCCTGCTAAAAATAGCAAGGGAGAGTTTTTTAGGTCAATATAAGAGATGAAACAGACCGGGATGAATAAGCCTCTTCCTCGCCATAGCTCCTGCGACCTGATCCTTCCGCATATTCAGGGTTGCTATTACTTCCTCTGTATTCATCCTCTCTGTTGCGATCATTAGAATCCCTAGAATAACGGTCTCCTTCCCTGTTGGGCGTATCTCCAGCACCACTGTATCTGTCGTCATCTCTATATCCATCTCTTTCCCTCCCATAGCCATTCCTGCTATCATATCTACCACCTTCATAGCGGTCATTGTCATATCCGCCTGGACTCCTGTGTGTTCCGCTCGTGGCAAATGAACTCCGATACCTATACAGGAACAGCAGGAGGCAAATCAGCACAATAATACATGTGTAAGAAACACTTCGCGCCGATCAGACATTTGAAGCAAACATAGTATAAGTTGCACTCACTTGTCTCTGGTAGCAAGTGCCTTCTGCCTAACTTCCTGGACTCTTTCCTTATCATTAACTAAGCTAACGAGGCTCTGGGATTTCCGTCGTACATTGCTACCCTGATCTCTCCCACTAGAATCGATATACTGGAAGTCAGCGAGCGCCTGCAATTTCAATGATATTATTAGAGCGTCAATCAAGCACGATACAGAAACCTAAGTCAGGAAGCTTATATGGCTCTCGAAACAGGTATTACGCTGAAGCATATGGTGAAAGAAGAGGATCAATAGCATTACCGAAATCTGATAAGCATGCTCCCTTATGTCATCAATAACTCGCTCGGTGCCATGCGCAACGAGGTAATCCAGCACAATCAACCCCTACATCTCAGCAGAAGATAGCGTCAGATTCGTCCGTCCAACGTGTTATTAACATGATAATTCTCTTTGGACTGATATTTGCAGATAAAACCATAATACCTTGTAAACATGGCGCCAGTTCTTGCCAGTGTCGCTGACCCTCTTCCACACAATGTTCATGATCATCTGATACTCGTGACTGCAAACACACAAAGCACGCATGTAAAAAACAGGAAAACCAGGACTCCGCTCGGCGACACGCAGATGAAACACCATCAAAACCCTGAAGAGCTTACTAGTTATTTGTCGCCTGGGCGATCTCCGCCAGGAGGGATCCATGCGGGCCCCAGGGCTCGTTGCTTGTGGCATCGAGAATCTGTTTTCAGGCCATCCAGAGCGGGCGTATGTTAAGATCATGCTTCATAGCAGCTCAGGAGTAATCGAATTCGGCAACAACATGCTGAACGCATGCTTGCAGCTGTATGGATGAGATCTCTCACCTTTTGCTCCGTGCCGGGCACCTTGAGGACCTTCTTGTTCACCCCTCTTTTCCTGCGACGGGGAAGACGAGAATCAGATGAATACTATGTGTTAAGGAGGGAGACCTCGGAATTGAGCACGGGGGATGGGAAGGTGAAGGACGTACAGGTCCCGGACCGTCTGGTCGAACACTTTCTTCATGGCGCCCCGCCGAATCTAGCTAGCTGGCTTCTCGTCGCGCGCCCAGCTCTCCCCCTCCTCCTCCTCGTCGGCCGCGGGAGACCTGCGCAATCCGTCGGTGAGATCCAGGCTGCCGTCGTCCGTGCCAAAACATTTCGACCCCGATTCCGGAATGAAGCATCGCGAAGCATCGACGTAAACCAGAGAAGCAAGCTCGAAACGAACGATCCCAACAACCAAAAACAGAGCGGAGGCAATCCGGCACGAAAAGCGGGCGCGGCGCCAACAGCAAAACAAAAAATCGAATAGGAGATTCCGGAATGAAGCATCGCGAAGCATCGAGGTACACCAGAAAAGCAAAGCTCGGAACGAACGAACGATCCCAACAACCAAAACGGAGCGGAGGCACGAAAAGCGGGCACGGCGCCAACAGCAACAAAAGCCGAATAGGAGATCCGCGTGCACAGCTCGCGGCCCAGATCTAGCGGCGGCGCCGACAAGCTCCGATGCCGCGCCCCCGGGGGGAGATCTGGCCGTTCCTCGTCCCCGGGCGATGCAGCGTGGATCGCGCGGGTCAGAAGCGAAGAAGCAAAGCAGCGGGAAGAGGAGGACGGACCTGAGGAGGCGCGCAGGACGAGCGAGCGCGGCGGGATCGGGCGGCTCCCGCTGCGCTGGCGGTCGACGCGCGGGCGCGCGCGCCGGCGAGGCGGGCGGCGACGGCGGGAGTCAAAGGGGATTCCACGCACGCGGCGGGGGCGAGGCGAGGAATGGGGGGCGGGCGGGGTGCGCTTTCCTCTCGGTCTCGTTTCTTCTTCTTCTTCCCTGAGTTGTCGCAGCCAGCCAGCCTACAATGTGCAGAAGAATAATTATCTCGTTTCTTTTGTGCTTTGCGCTTCCTCTGCCTGCCTGCTGGTGGCTGGGTTGGTTAATTCATTTTTAATTGTTTAATTGGTAAGCGGCGGGTTAAGGACGCATGATTAGTTGCGCGCTTTGAAAATGTGGTGTACGTGCTGCTCTGTATAAGGTAATTTGGGGTTGTATTTTTCTTTTTGAAATAGCAACCGAAGGGTGTATTTTTCTGTGTGCGTGATATCGAGAATGAGGTGGAGTTAACTAAAACAAGGACGGCTGAGTGAGCTGGGACTTGAGCTGGGAAAGGGAAAGGACAGGCAGGAATTGTTTATTCTTTCCTCCTTGAATAGTTATTCTTTCTTTTTTACATACTACATAATTTGCATATCGTATATTTCTTGGTGTGTAGTTAGAGCCACATTATTTTTTTCGGTAAAGAAGGTCGTATTCGATTAGATAGAAGAGAGTGATCATGTTCAGAAGAAATACCGGGTCTAAATAAAAAAACCATAACCATACAATGCCTGATTTATAAGAAAACCCTGACAAAAAAAAGGAGACTCATGGCCCGCACAACGCCAATCCACCAAACGCAACAAACATGCGCCTCTAGCTTCGAGGTTGTCGTCGCGACTTACACCGCTCGGTACCGAAGCGGCACACGAGCCACATCGCCACACGACCAACCGTCTCGTAGCCCCCTCTCCCTAGACGACCGCCCGTAGACCTCGAATGCCGCGCCAAATTTAGGCCTTAATTAGAATCGCAACACGATTGTTTCGCATTTTGAAACATGGAGCGCGATGCATACATAAGCATGCACTCCCACCACGTTTCCGGTAAAAGTTGAGTAGTGCCACGATCGAAGAAGCCATCTGCGCGTCCCCATGAATCTCGTCAATCTAAAAGGTTAGCGGATTCATTTATTTGGATTCGGATAGTTTCCTTTCTCGCTCTTTTTTAGTGCGCGTGCGTAGCCACAGCCAGCGAGGAGGATGCTAGACGGTGCACGATGATGTGCCCAACCTGATCAGCATTTTGCACTGGTAGATTGATCAACAAAGCTCGGTCATTTTTATTTCACAATTATATATATATACCCTACCCAGGCCATTATGTACATTACCTAACCATGACACTAAGGAGCTAGCGGTATAATACGTGGTACGCCTAGTACATATTTGATGATAATGATAGTTGATAGGACGCTATTTTCACATGCTTTGCCCATGGCGACAAATACATAATTATGTACACACAAACTATTTAGATGAAAAGGGCTATATCACCCATCATTGAACATCTCTGGTTACTCCCTCAGAAATGAATGCACTTTCATCCTCTTTTTATACAACCACATGTTTCGCTCTTCGCTACATACAATATATATTCATCAATCCAACTGTAGTAGTGAAGCGGCGACAACCATCGTGATAAACGAGAAGATAAAATGGTGGTGCGAAGAAGTAGTAGTCTAGCGGATGTGTCGCGGCATAAAGTTTTGTGGTGTGTACTACATAAGAATAGGAGGCATCAGGGGAAGTTTACGGGAAAAGCAAGAGAGCTATACAGGTCTCATGCTACCCATTCTTAGATCTAAATCCAAATGATGTCTATACCTCTAGTTCCGATGATCTACGCTTGTTCATCCTCGTGTGATTATCTCGGCTCTTCCGCTAGAAAGCATGTGGGGCCTTCGATTTACTCATCAGGAACCCCTTATCTCTATACATAGTCGTACCATGTTCAAACATGGAACACATCACAGACATAAGCATGCAGCCCACACAACATCTACATGTAAATGTCGAGTAGCTCCACTGTCAAGGAAGCCAGGTACGCATTCCCGTGAATATCCTCGATTGAAAAGATTAGTGGATACATTCATTTGGATTTGGAATGAGAATGAGCTCATTCAGAAATTAGTCGAATAATGAGAAGGATAGAAATTGTTAAGGTGTGCACTACCTCTGTCCTCAAATAAGTGTACTATTAACTCTGGTCCCAAGTTAAAATTTTAAAACTTTGACCAACTTTTAACTCTTGTCCCAAGTTAAAAAAATTAAACCTTGACCAACTTTATGAAAAAAGTAAAAACATATGTAAATTCAAATCGGTATGATATGAAACAGATTTTAAGACCAACCTAACGATACTAAATTGATATCATAAATATTGTCACTTTTTCCCGTAAGTTTGACGAAACTCTAAATTATTTGACTTAAAATATGATCTAGACTTACGCTTATTTGAGGATGGAGGCGGTAGGCCCAACACAAAGAAATAGGACATGCTTGTTAAGTTGACTACTTGAACAAATTGGAAGTCACATCACAAATGTCTAACGAAGCTGTGATCATCAGCTGAAATAGTCTCTCTCCGGAAAAGAAAGTTGGTTTTAACGAGACACAAGGACATGTTATACGAGTTTGACAGCCATCCAATGGTTCTAATTAACATGCGTACTAGTAGAGCCTTGGACGGTGTCAACTTTCAAACATGTCAGGCCAGCATGTCTTGTGTTCAAAAACTTCTGCTAGTTCTTCCTGGACCGTAGAATCTTCCCGGGAGAAAAAAAAATGTGTTGGTGAAAAACTGAGAAGGGAACGTCCGTCAGTTGAATTTCTGCGTAGAATTTCTGCGGAGGAGAAAGCACGAGGAGAGGTCGAAAGACAGAGCATAATAACAGAGGAGGTCGGAGAAGTGTACTTTTCAAAATTCAGTGAAAGCTGGGCTAGCCACCGAACTGAACGAACAAACAGGGAAGGGGAAAGGGGTTGGATCGCAGCTTGCAGCGGCCGGCGGGAAGGTGACAACCGACCGACAGGCCACCGCCTCTCCTCTCTCCCCACGCAGACCGCCTCTCCTCTCTCCTACCTGCCCACGTACCCAAACCATCGCACTGTCTGAACACCGGGAAATGCACCCAGCAAAGGAAGGCTGGAATGGGATCTCCCCTCGTCTTTTCCCGGTGGAAGAATAGAATAGATCCCAGCTGACGTCGGTTCACACCCGGATGCTGCAGGCAGGCATTTTATTCCTCCTCTTTTTCCGCAGTAATTAGAGCATCTCCAGTCGTTTGAGGCCCCCGGGTCAAAATTCAGACTTAACAAACGCCGGATTGGATGAAAAAAGGGTGTTGGTGGCAACATTTTCCCTGTGGCACCCAGCATTCGCCCATCAGCGGGATAGTTTCAAAAAATCGTCTCCCGCTACACAAAGCATCGCCCAATAGTTCGGCGACCGGATCAGCCATATTCCGGCGATCGAAACAGAAACTAGACGATAAAATGCACATCGGCGGTCCCTTCCAGCGGCTTGTCTGGCGCGGAATCGGGCGGCGATGCATCGTCGGCCGCCGGTGTCGCGGGAGTGGACGTCGAAGCGGAGGACGAAGCAGTCGACGGAGGCCGGAGGATATCTTGGCGATGGGCGTCGTACCAAGCCCTCGTCTCCTCATCCATCTTGCTGTCGTTGCCGCCAATCAGGAACGCCAGGTCGGTGTTCCTCTTCTTCGCCGTGGAGGTTGCCTTCAGCAAGGCGATCCAGACGCCCTGGTTGGCGAGCATCTCCTTCCAACGCATGTCGTACTTGTTGTCCCTCCCGGCGTCGTGCGCCATCGGGGGCGCCACCTAACATCAAAAAAATCGGATTGGAGATCCACGTGCACAGCTCGCGGCCCAGATCTAGCAGCGACGCCGACAAGCTCCGATGCTGCGCCCCCCGGGGGGAGACCTGTCCGTTCCTCGCCCCCGGGTGATGTAGCGTGAATCGCGCGAGACAGAAGCAGGCAAACAAGCAGCAGGACGAATCTGAGGAGGCAAGACGAGCGCGGCGGGATCGGGGTCCCGCTGCACTGGCGGTCGACGCGTGCGCGCGCCGGCTAGGCGGGGGGCGAGAGTCAAAGGGGATTCCACACGGCGGGGCGAGAGGTCGGCGAGCGAGGAATGGGGGCGATCGCTTTCCTCTCTGTCTCGTTTCTTCTTCCTCCCTGAGTTTTCGCAGCCAGCCAGCCTAGGAGGGAGGTGTGCAGAAGAATAATTATCTTGTTTCTTTTTTGCTTTGCGCTTCCTCTGCCCTGCTTGCTGGTGGCTTGGTTGGTTAATTAATTTTTAGTTGATTTAATTGGTAAGCAGCGGGTTAGCGCCACCTGTGTATAAGGTAATTTTGTAGATTTTTTTTTTGTGTGCGTGAAGGAGTTAACTAAAACAAGAACGGCTGAGTGAGCTGGGAAAGGGAAAGGACATGCATGAATTGTTTGTTCTTTCTACTTGATTAAGATAATATATACGTATTCTTTCCTTTTCTATATGCTCCTTAATTTACATGTTGTTTATATTTTTGGTGTGTAATTACAACCACATTATTTTTTAAGGCAAAGGCAGTTAAATTCGCGGTTCGGTTATACAGAAGAGAGTTAATCTTTTCTTTTCTATATGCTCCTTAATTTACATATTATATATTTTTGGTGTGTAACTAGGAGCACGTTATTTTTAAGGTAAAGATGGTTAAGTTGGTCGTTCGAGTAGGTAGAAGAGAGTTATCCTGTTTAGGAGAAAAACCAAGTCCAAAAATAAACATAAGAACCATACAATGTCTGGTTTATAAGGAAAACCGGGAAGAAAAACCATACAAGCGAGGAGATTCGAGGCCCACACGATGTCAGTGCACCAAACCCAACAAACACACGCATCTGGCTCTGGGGTTGTCGTCGCGACTTACACCACTCGGTGCCGAAGCGGCACACAAACCACATCGCCACACGACCAACTGTCTCGTAGCCCCCTCTACCTAGACGGCCGTCCATTGACCTTGAATGCCGCGCCAAATTTGGGCCTCGGCATCGCAACTCGTTTCGCATTCTGAAACATGGAGCGCAATATAGACATAAGCATGTACTCCCACAAGTCTACTGTAAATATTGACTAGTTCCACGATCAAAAAATCCATCTGCGCATCCCCATGAATCTCATCGGTCTAAAAGATTAGTGGATTCATTTATTTTGGATTTAGATTGTTTCCTTTCTCGCTCTTTTTTAGTGCGTGCGTAGCCACAGCCAGCGAGGAGGATCCTGAGGATCCGAGGGGAGACGGTGTGATGATGTGTGCAACGTGATCATCATTTTGCGCTGGTAGGCTAATCAACGAAGCTCGATCCGGTTTATTTCACAAATATATATACCATACTCATGCCATTATGTGCATTACCAACCATGGCACTAAGGAGCTAGCGGTACAATACCAGGTACGCATAGTACATATTTGCTGATAATGATAGTTGATAGGATGCTATCTTTCACATGCTTTGCCCATGTCGACAAATGCAGAAATAAGTACACACAAAATATTTAGACGAAAAGGAATACATCACCCATGATTGAACATCTAAGAGTACTCCAGTTACTCCCTTGAAAATGAATGCACTTTCGTCCTCTTTTTATACAACCACGTGTTTCGCTCTTCGATGCATACAATATATATTCATCAAATCAACTGTAGTAGTGAAGTGGCAACAACCATAGCGAGCAACGAGAAGACAAAATGGTGGTGCAAAGAAGTAGTAGTCTAGCAAATGTGTCGCGCCATAGAGTTTTGTGGTGTGTAGTGCATAAGAATAGGAGCCGTCAGGGGAAGTTTACGGGAAAAGAAAGAGAACTATAATGTTCTCATGCTAACAATTCTTAGTTCTACCATCAAGTGATGTATATACCTCAAGTTTCGATGATCTACACGTCTTCTTCTTGGTGTGCGTATCCCAGCTCTTCTGCTAGAAAGCATGTGGGGCCTTGGATTTACTCATTGAGAACCCCTTATTTCTATACATAGCCGTATCATCTTCAAACATCGGGCGTAACATAGATAAAAACATAAACTCTCACCACGTCTAATGTAATTGTTGAGTAGCTCTAGCTAGGTTCGCATCCCCCATGAATCCCATCGATTGAAAAGATCAGTGGATACATTCATTTGGATTTGGACCGAGAATGAGCTAATTTAAAAATTGGTAGAACAATGAGAAGGATAGAAATTGTTAAGGTCTACACTCTCCCCATCCTCAAATAAGTGTACTATTAACTCTTGTCCCAAGTTAAATTGTTAAAAACTTTGACCAACATTATGAAAAAAAGTAACAACGTATGTAAATTCAAATCGGTACAATATGAAAAGACTTTTAAGACGAACCTGGTGATACTAAATGTTGTCACTTTTCCTGTAAATTTGATTGAACTTTAAATTATTTGACTTAAAATGGATCTAGACTTGCGCTTATTTGAGGACTGGAGGCAGTAGGCCCCATCGCAAAGAAACATATGGGCATGCTTGTTAAGTTCACTTGTTGAACAGATTGCTATTCACGTCACAAATGTCTAACGAAGCTGTTATCATCAGCTGAGGAGAGTTGGTTTTAGCGAGGCACGAGGACGACAGGTTATATGAGTTTGACAGCCATCCAATGGCTCTAACATGCGTGCTAGTAGAGCCTTGGACGGTGTCAGCTTTCAAACATGTCAGGTCAGCATGTGTCGCATGTCATGTGCTTAGTTGTTTACAAACTTTTAGTACTGCTAGACTGTGGAATCTTCTGGAGAGAAGGAAAAAAATGGTGGTGTTTACATTTTGCTATGTATAAAGGGAACGTCGATCTGGCGAGCTTGAATTTTTTGCGTAGAACAGAAAAGGGGGTTCGTTTTGGTGTCTCACGTGCGGAGGAAGGAACACGGGGAGAAGTATAAAGACAGAGCGAGTCGGAGAAGTGTAGTTTTCAAAATTCAGTGAAAGCTGGTTCGGCTAGGCCACCGAACCGAAGGAAGAAACTGGGAAGGGGAACAGCGCCCGGCAGGTGACAACCGACAGGCCACCGCCTCTCTCCCCGACGCGGATCTGTCCTACCTGGCCACGTACCCAAACCATCGCACGGTCTGAACACCGGGAAATGCACCCAAAGGAAGGCTGCAATGGGATCTCCCCTCGTCTTTTCCGGGTGGAAGAATAGAATAGATCCCAGCTGACGTCGGTTCACACCCGGATGCTGCAGGCAGGCATTTTATTCCTCCTCTTTTTCGCAGTAATTAGAGCATCTCCACTTCTCCAGCCGTTTGAGGTCCTTTGGACCAAATCCGGACTTAACAAGCGCCAGATTGAATGAAAAAAGGGTGTTGGTGGCATCATTTTTCCTGTGGCACCTGGCATTCGCCCATCAGCGGGATAGTTTCAAAAAATCGTCTCCCGCTACACAAAAGCATCGCCCAATAGTTCGGCGACCGGACCAGCCACATTTCGGCGATCGAAACAGAAACTAGACGATAACATGCACATCGGCGGTCCCTTCCTGCGGCTTGTATGGCGCGGAATCGGGCGGCGATGCATCGTCGACCGTCGGTGTCGCGGGAGTGGACGTCGAAGGGGTGGATGAAGCAGTCGACGGAGGCCGGAGGATGTCTTGGAGATGGGCGTCGTACCAAGCCCTCGTCTCATCATCCATCTTGTCGTCGTTGCCGCCGATCAGGAACGTCAGGTCGGTGTTCCTCTTCTTCGCCGCGGAGGTTACCTTCAGCAAGGCGATCCGGACGCCTTGGTTAGCGAGCATCTCCTTCCATCGCACGTCGTACTTGTCGTCCCTCCCGGCGGCGTGCGCCATTGGGGGCGCCACCTAACAGCAAATTTTTTGGATTGGAGATCCACGTGCACAGCTCGCGGCTCAGATCTAGCAGCGACGCCGACAAGCTCCGATGACGCGCCCCCCGGGGGGAGACCTGGCCGTTCCTCGCCCCCGGATGATGTAGCGTGGATCGCGCGAGACAGAAGCAGGCAAACAAGCAGCGGGACGAACCTGAGGAGGCAAGACGAGTGCGGCGGGATCGGGGTTCCGCTGCTCTAGCGGTCGACGCGCGCGCGCCGGCAAGGCGGGGGGCGGGAGTCAAAGGGGATTCCCCACGGCGGGGGCGAGAGGTCGGCGAGCGAGGAATGG
This sequence comes from Lolium rigidum, assembly GCF_022539505.1. Lineage (NCBI taxonomy): Eukaryota > Viridiplantae > Streptophyta > Magnoliopsida > Poales > Poaceae > Lolium > Lolium rigidum. The sequence goes on from NC_061509.1 coordinate 279,899,134, forward strand.
GGTGGGCGCTTTCCTCTGGGTCTCGTTTCTTCTTCCTCTTCTCCCTGAGTTGTCGCAGCCAGCAAGCCTACGAGGGAGGTGTGCAGAAGAATAATTATGTCGTTTCTTGTGTGCTTTGCGCTTCCTCTGCCCTGCCTGTGCTTGTGGCTCGGTGGGTTAATTGATTTTTTGATTGATTTAATTGGTAAGCGGTGGGTTAGCGACGCCTGATTAGTTGCACGCTTTAAAAATCTGGTGGAGATGCTGCTCTGTATAAGGTAATTTTGTGGTGTATTTTTTCTGTGTGCGTGAAGGAGTTAACTAAAACAAGAATGGCTGAGTGAGCTGGGACTTGAGCTAGACAGAGAAAGGACAGGCAGGAGTTGTTTATTCTTTTCTCCTTGATTAAGATAATATATACTTACTCTTTTCTTTCCTATATGCTCCTTAATTTACACACTTTATATTTTTTGTGTGTAATTAGAGGCAGGTTATATTTTTAAGGTAAAGACGGTTAAGTTCGTTGTTCGATTAGATAGAGGATAGTTATATATCCAGTTTATGAGAGAAACTGAGTCCATATTCAAAAATAACATAAGAACCATACAAGGTCTGGTTTATACGGAAACCCGAGACAAAAAAAATACATAAGCGAGGAGACTCATGGCCCACACGACGCTAGTCCACCAAACGCAACAAACACACCTCTAGCTCCAGGGTTGTCATCACGACTTACATCACTCGGTACCGAAGCGGCACACAACCAACCGTCTCGTAACCACCTCTACCTAGACGGTTGCCCGTTGACCTCGAATGTCGCGCCAAATTTGGGCATCAGCATCGCAACAAGATCGTTTCGCATTTCGAGACATGGAGTGCAATATAAACATAAGCATGCACTCCCGCAACATCTACTAAATGTTGACTAGTTCCACGGTCAAAAAAGTCATGTACGCATCCCCATGAATCTCATCAATCTAAAAGATTAGTGGATTCAGATTGTTTCCTTTCTCGCTATTTTTTAGTGTGTGCGTAGCCACGACTAGCGAGGAGGATCCTGAGATCCGAGGAGAGACGGTGCGCAATGATGTGTGCAACATGATCAACATTTTACAGTGGTAGGATGTTCAACGCAGCTCGGTCTTGTTTATTTCACAAATATATATACCCTATCTAGGCCATTATACCAACCATGATACTAAGGAGCTAGCAGTACAATACCAGGTATGCCTAGTACATATTCGATGATAATGATAGTTGATAGGACGCTATTTTTCACATGCTTTGCCCATGGCGACAAATACAGAATTAAGTACACACAAAATATTTAGACGAAAAGGAATACATCACTCATCATTGAACATATAAGAGTACTCTGGTTACCCCCTCGGAAATGAATGCACTTTCGTCCTCTTTTTACATAGCCACATGTTTCGCTCTTCGCTACATACAATATATATTGATCAAACCAACTGTAATAGTGAAGCGGCGACAACCATAGCGAGCAACAAGAAGACAAGATGGTGGTGCGAAGAAGTAGTAGTCTAGCAGATGTGTCACGCCATAGAGTTTTGTGGTGTGTACTGCATAAGAATAGGAGGCATCAAGGGAAGTTTACGGGGAAAGCAAGATAACTATAACGTTCTCATGCTACCCATTCTTAGATCTACACCCACATGATGTACATACCTCTAGTTCTGATAATCTGCAGGTATTCATCTTGGTGTGCTTATCTGCTAGAAAGCATGTGGGGCCTTCGATTTACTCGTCGAGGAACCCCTTATTTGTATACATAGTTATACCATGTTCAAACATGGAGCGCAACATAGACATAAACATGCATCCCTAGAACGTCTACAGTAAATGTTGAGTAGCTCCACAGTCAAAGAAGCCAGGTTCGCATCCCTATGAATATCAACGATCCAAAAGATTAGTGGACACATTCATTTGGATTTGGACTGAGAATGAGCTAATTCAGAAATTAGTCGAATAATGAGAAGGATAGAAATTGTTAAGGCTACCCTCTCTCCGTCATCAAATAAGTGTACTATTAACTCTTGTCCTAAGTTAAATTGTTAAAACTTTGATTAATTTTATGAGAAAAAAAAGTAACAACATATGTAAATTGAAATTGGCATAATATGAAACGACTTTTAAGATGAACCTGGTGATAGTAGATTGGTATCATAAATGGTGTCACTTTTCCCGTAAAATTGATTGAACTTTAAATTATTTGACTTAAAATATGATCTAGACTTGTGCTTCTTTGAGGACTGGAGCCAGTAGGCCCCATCACAAAGAAACATATGGGATGCTTGTTAAATTTACTTCTTCAACAAATTGGAAGTCACGTCACAAATGTCTAAGTCTAACGAAGCTGTTATCATCAGGTGAGGAGAGTTGGTTTTAGCAGGACACGAGGACGACAGGTTATATGAGTTTGACAGCCCTACTAGTACAGCCTTGGACGGTGTCAAGTTCAAACATGCCAGTTCAGCATGTCAAGTGCTTAGTTGTTTACATACTTCTACTAGTAGACTATAGAATCTTCTGGAGAGGAGAAAAAAATTGCTAGTGTTTTTTACATTTAGCTGTGTAAATGGAAGGTCGGTCTGGCGAGCTTGAATTTTTTTGCGTAGAAAAGGGGCTTCGTCTTGGTGTCTCACGTGCGGAGGAAGAAGACACGAGGAGAAGTATAAATGCAGAGCATAAACAGAGTCGGAGAAGTGTACTTTTCAAAAATTCAGTGAAAGCTGGGCTGGCCACCGAACGGAAGGAAGAAACAGGGAAGGGCAACAGCGCCCGGCAGGTGACAACCGACCGACAGGCCACTGCCTCTCCTCTCGTCTCTCCCCACGCAGACCGACCGACGCGGATTTGTCCTACCTGGCCACGTACCAAACCATCGCACGGTCTGAACACCGGGAAATGCACCCAACAAAGCAAGGAAGGCTGGAATGAGAATCTGGGATCTATACTATCTGCGCTTCTGTTCCCCTGATCTTTTTCCCGGAGGAAGAATAGAATAGATCCCTGCTGATGTCAGCTCACACCCCCGGATCCGAGGAGAGACGGTTCGCGATGATGTGTGCAACGTGGCCATCATTTTTCGTTGGTAGGCTTATCAACGAAGCTCGATCCAGTTTATTTCACAAATATATATATATATACCCTGCCCAGGCCATTATGTACATTACCAACCATGATACTAAGGAGCTAGCACAATACCAGGTACGCTTAGTACATATTCGATGATAATGATAGTTGATAGGGCGCTATTTTTCACATGCTTTGCCCATGTCGACAAATACAGAATTAAGTACACACAAAATATTTAGAGGAAAAGGGATACATCACCCATCATTGAACATCTAAGTGTACTCTGGTTACTCCCTCGGAAATGAATGCAGTTTCGTCCTCTTTTTATACAACCACATGTTTCGCTCTTGGCTACATACAATATATACTCATCAAACACACTGTAATAGTGAAGCGGCGACATGCATAGCGAGCAACGAGAAGACAAAATGGTGGTGCGAAGAAGTAGTAGTCTAGTAGATGTGTCGTGCCATAGAGTTTTATGGTGTGTACTACATAAGAATAGGAGGCATCAGGGAAAGTTTACGGGAAAAGCAAGAGAACTATAGTGTTCTCATGCTACCCGTTCTTAGTTCCACACTTACCAGATGTATATACCTCTAGTTTCGATGATCTGCATGTGTTCATCATGGTGTGCTTATCCTAGCTCTTCTGCTAGAAATCATGTGGGGCCTTCGATTCAGTCATCGGGAACCCCTTATCTTTATACATAGTCATACCATGTTCAAACATGGAACACAACACATACTTAAGCATGCACCCCACACAACGTCTACATGTAAATGTCGAGTAGCTCCACGGTCAAGGAAACCAGGTTGGCATTCCCGTGAATATCCTCGATTGAAAAGATTAGTGGACACGTTCATTTGGATTTGAAATGAGAACGAGCTAATTCAGAAATTAGTAGAATAATGAGAAGGATATAGAAATTGTTAAGGTCTACCCTCTCTCCGTCCTCAAATAAGTGTACTATTAACTCTTGTTCTAAGTTAAATTGTTAAAACTTTGATCAACTTTATGAAATAAGTAATAACCTATGTAAATTCAAATCGGTATAATATGAAACGACTTTTCAGACGAACCTGGTGATACTAAATGTTGTCACTTTTCCCTAAAATTAATCAAACTTTAAATTATTTGACCTAAAATATGATTTAGACTTACGCTTATTTGAGGGCGGAGGTAGTAGTCCCCATCACAAAGAAATAGGACGTGCTTGTTGAGTTCACTTGTTGAACAAATTGGAAGTCACGTCAGAAATGTCTAACGAAGATGTTATCATCAGCTGACTAGAATTGGTTTTAGCGAGACACGAGGACATGACAGCCATCCAATGGTTCTAACATGCGTACTAGCAGAGCCTTGGACGGTGTCAAGTTCAAACATGTCAGGTCAGCATGTCATGTGCTTAGTTTTTTACATACTTGTACTAGTAGACTGTAGAATCTTTTGGAGAGAAGAAAAAAATGCTGGTGTTTACATTTTAACGTTGGTCTGGCGAGCTTGAATTTTTTGCGTAGAAAAGGGAGGTTCGTCTTGGTGTCTCACGTGCGGAGGAAGAAACACGGGGAGAAGTATGAAGACGGAGCATGAGCAGAGTGGGAGAAGTGTACTTTTCAAAATTAAGTGAAAGCTGGGCAGGCCACCGAACCGTGCGAACGGACACGGAAGGGGAAATGGGTTGGATCGCAGCTTGCAGGAACAGCGGCCGGAAGGTGACAACCCACCGACTGTTGAAATACTGGGCCCATTTTTAGTGGTCTAAATTAGATTTCAGTTTTCCCTATAAATCTCAAAGCTCACATAGTGGCAGCCTTGTGAGTTTGAGTCCAAGTTGGTGGCAGCTCACTAGGGAGTGGCAAGAGGTGGGAGTTTTAGTCCCAAATGGAAAGTTGGGAAGAAGTTAGACCACCTTATAAGGTGGATTGTTCCACCACTAGTAAGTGAGTGAGAATAGAAGTGCTACACGCGCGCTCCTCCTCCTCCTTGCTCGCTCGTCTCGTCTCGACTCGACTCGACACGTCGCGCCGCGCTCGTGGTGAGTGGATTGAGCCTCGAGCCGAGACTTTCCTTAGGGTTTTTTCGAGCCTATATAATCTCTTGCCCGGCTACCGCAGAATCATATCAAATACACGAGTTAGGGTTTCCACCTCTCTCTGCTTGCGCCGCCATCGTGGAAGCGCTCTGCGCGACTGCTCAAGCTCTTCATCACGGGTCGTCTTCCGTCCAAGTCGGGTGGTGCTGCCTACCGTCGTCTTCAACGCCGTCTACTTCGACCCGTCGTCAACAACGTTGTCATCAACAACGTTACTGACAATTGTGCCTAATTATCATGTTTTATATTCTGCCATCATGTCATCATGTTTTATATTCTAGAATTAATCATTGAAATTGTGCCTAATTATCCAACAATCCAAAAACCTAATTGTAGGCAATTTCCTGACTTAACAATGGCTGGTTTTGCTGATGCACTGAGGCCGGATAAGTTCACCGGTGTGCACTTTAAGATGTGGCAAGTTAAGGCCATGCTCTGGCTTACTCATCTGAAAGTGTTCGAAGTTAGTGATGGTTTACCTGAAGGAACTATATCTGACCAAGATCAGAACAAGTTCAAGGAAAACAATACTCTCTTCATCGGATGCGTTCGAGTATTCTTGCTCGATCGTCCGTGTGATGTTTACTTGCACATAACGAGATGGTAAAGAGCTCGGGATGCACTCGAATGCTAAATTTGGTGCAACCGATGCAGAAGTGAACTCGTACATCGTGGAGAGCTTCCATGACATCAGGATGGTGAACAATCGTTCTGTAGTCGAACAAGCTCATGAAATACAGTGCATTGAGAAAGAGCTTGAACTTCTTAAGTGTGCCTTACCTGATAAGTTTGCGGTTGGATGCATTATCGCTAAGTTGCCTCCTTCATGGAGAAACTTTGCCACAACTCTCAAACACAAGAAACATGAGATATCAGTTGAAAATCTGATAGCGTCTCTTGATGTTGACGAGAAAGCTCGGGCTAAGGATAATACCGAGAAAGGAGAGGGTCGGTCTAGCGCCAACATGGTGCGGAAGAGACCCTACGAAGCAAGAACAAAGGGAATAACAAGCCCTCCTTCAATAAGCCTATGAAGACTGCAACCTTCAAGAAGAAGATGATAAACAAAGCAGATCTGAGCTGCTTTACCTGTGGAGAGACTGGCCACTTTTCTAAGGACTGTCTAGAGAGGGCAGACCGCAAGAAAAAGGCGAGACAAGTCAACACGGTGACCGCTAGCAATGCTGATGGGTACGATAATCTCTTTACTGTTCTTTCGGTATTTCAATCTCCATGTTGGTGGATTGATACAGGTGCTAATGTTCATGTGTGTGCTGACATATCCATGTTCACTTCTTACCAGGTCGCCCGGGATTCTTCCGTCTTGATGGGGAATGGGTCACATGCTTCGTTCGTGGTGTTGGCACGGTAGATCCGAAGTTCACTTCGGGGAAGATCGTGCAGCCGAGGAACGTGCAACATGTCCCTACTATGAACAAGAATCCGGTTAGCGGCTCCCTTCTATGCGAGAGATGGGTTTAAGGTTGTTTTAGAGTCGAATAAAGTAGTTGTCTCCAAGTTTGGACAATTTATTGGTAAAGGCTATGAGTGCGGAGGCTTGTTCCGCTTTTCGCTTTCTGATTTCAGTAATAAGTCTGTGAACCATATTTGTGGCAATGTTAGTAATGATACCAGTGTTTGGCATTCTCGTTTATGTCACATTAATTTTGGTTTAATGTCTCGGCTATCCAGTTTAAGTTTAATTTCGAATTTCACCATTGCCAAAGGTTCTAAGTGCCATAGTTGTGTGCAATCAAAGCAACCTCGGAAGCCTCACAAGGCGGCCGAGGAGAGAAACTTGGCACCTCTAGAACGCATACATTCTGATCTATGCGAGATGAATGGTGTGTTGACAAAAGGTGGAAAGAGATATTTCATGACATTGATTGATGATGCGACTAGATTTTGCTATGTTTATTTGTTGCGAACTAAAGATGAAGCTTTATACTACTTTAAAATTTATAAGGCCGAAGCTGAAAATCAACTAGAGAGAAAGATCAAGCGTCTTAGGTCGGATCGTGGTGGCGAATATTTTCCTAAAATCTTTGATGAATTCTGTGAGGAACATGGCATTATTCATGAGAGGACGCCTCCCTATTCACCCCAATCAAACGGGGTTGCCGAGAGGAAAAACCGCACGCCGATCGACTTGGTGAATTCCATGTTAGCCACTCGCTGGTTTATCAAAGGCATGGTGGGGGAGGCTTTGTTGACTTCATGTCATGTCCTGAATAGAGTTCCTAACAAGAATAAAGATAAAACCCCTTACGAGGAGTGGGCTGGGAGAAAATCATCACTTTCGTATTTGCGCACATGGGGATGTTTGGCGAAAGTCAATATTCCAATTACTAAGAAGCGCAAACTTGGACCAAAGACAGTGGATTGTATCTTTCTAGGTTATGCTCCGCGGAGTGTAGGATATAGATTTTTAGTAGTTCAATCCGAGGTACCTGATATGCATGTTGATACTATTATGGAATCTCGTGATGCAACATTTTTTGAGAATATGTTTCCTATGAAAGATATGCATAGCAATGCTAGAATTTCTACCGAGATAATTCCCGAGTCTAGTACATCTAATGAGTATTTTGAACAATCACATGAGAATGTTACTGAGAAGGATGACAATGAAGCTCCTAAACGGAGCAAGAGACGAAGGATTGAAAAATCTTTTGGTGATGATTTCATTGTGTACCTTGTGGATGATACTCCCACGTCCATTGTAGAGGCATATGCATCTCCAGATGCAGATGACTGGAAAGAAGCTGTCCATAATAAGATGGACTCGATTCTTTCTAATGGAACTTGAGAGTTGTCAGAACGACCCCATGGATGCAAGCCTGTAGGCTGCAAATGGGTGTTCAAGAAGAAGCTAAGACCCGATGGTACTATTGAAAAGTACAAGGCGCGGCTTGTAGCGAAAGGCTACACACAGAGAGAAGGTGAAGATTACTTCGACACCTATTCACCTGTCGCTAGACTTACCACCATTTGAGTACTACTATCCATGGCTGCCTCCTATGGTCTTATCGTTCATCAAATGGACGTAAAGACAGCTTTCCTTAATGGAGAGTTGGAAGAGGAAATCTATATGGATCAGCCTGATGGGTTTGTAGTAAAAGATGAAGAAAGAAAGGTGTGCAAGTTGCTGAAATCTTTATATGGCCTGAAACAATCACCTAAGCAATGGCATGAGAAGTTTGACAGAACTTTGACTTCTGTAGGCTTTGTTGTCAATGAGGCTGACAAGTGCGTTTACTATCGCCATGGTGGGGGCGAAGGTGTTATACTCTGTTTGTATGTGGATGATATTCTGATCTTTGGTACAAACATGAAAGTAATACACGAGGTCAAGTCTTTCTTGTCAAAGAGCTTTGATATGAAAGATCTGGGAGAAGCTGATGTGATTCTGAACATCAAGCTGATTAAGAACGAGAGTGGGATTACTCTAACGCAATCTCATTATGTTGAGAAGATCTTGAGCCGGTTCGGCTATATTGATAGCAAGCCTTCTTCAACACCTTATGATCCCAGTGTGACACTACGCAAGAACCGGAGGATTGCCATAGATCAATTGAGATATTCTCAGATCGTTGGCTCACTCATGTACTTAGCGAGCGCGAGTAGACCCGACATCTCTTTTGTCTGTTAGCAAGTTGAGTAGGTTCATGTCAAACCCGGGTACTGATCATTGGCATGCACTTGATAGGGTCATGCGCTACCTATGTGGTACAATGAGTTATGGGATTCACTATTCAGGGCACCCAGCTGTGCTTGAAGGATATAGTGATTCGAATTGGATCTCTGATGTAGCTGATCTGTACGCCACAAGTGGGTATGTATTTACCTTTGGAGGTGGCGCAGTGTCATGGAGATCTTGCAAGCAAACCATATTGACGAGGTCAACTATGGAAGCAGAACTTACTTGCTTTAGACACAACCACCTGTTGAATCGGAATGGTTGCGTGAGCTCTTGATGGACTTGCCTCGCGGTTGAAAAACCTGTTCCGGCAATCCTTTTGAATTGTGACAATCAAAACTGTAATTGTCAAAGTGAACAATTCTAAGGATAACGCGAAGTCATCAAGACACGTCAAGAGACGTTTGAAGTCTGTCAGGAAATTGCGAAACTCCGGAGTAATAACTGTTACATATATTCAAACAGACAAAAACCTGGCAGATCCCTTTACAAAGGGACTATCACGTAATGTGATAGAAAGTGCATCGAGGGAGATGGGTTTGAGACCCGTTGATGTTATGCCATAGTGGTAACCCAACCTATATGATAGGAGATCCCGTGAATTAGGACCTGGGAAGAACAAACTAGTGGTTTAATTGAGGAGAGTATTATGTAACCCTCTCTATGTGAAGATGCACAACTCTCAATTGCTGTAAGGCAGGTTGGCAACAAGCCTTAATGTGTTTATGTTGGCTATTTTAGCAAAGATGATGTCCTACAGAGCATTCTTGAAATAACACACCTATATAAGTTCGATTGTTAAACATCGCAATCTATGAGATTTGAGTGATCTCTAGTAAACTCATGAAGAGACCACGAAGTATGACGCATATGCTTCACCCGCGGGGTAGGCTACTGGCAGCCATGTACTGGTCATGACTTTGAGTGAAATCATGTTCACGCAAAACTTGCAATTCAAGGCTTAGTCCATTGTTCAAGTGTGAATGGATGTACCTTAAGGTTCTAGGCGGAAGTTCAACTTAACAGTCTCCGCTGAAACACTGGTATATAAACAAGCAGCGAGTATTGGTAAATCTCTAAATGGGGATTTGAGATCTGGTGGGGGATTGTTGAAATATTGGGCCCATTTTTAGTGGCCCAAATTAGATTTCAGTTTTCCCTATAAATCTCAAAGCCCACATAGTGGCAGCCTTGTGAGTTTGAGCCCAAGTTGGTGGCAGCTCACTAGGGAGTGGCAAGAGGTGGGAGTTTTAGTCCCATATGGAAAGTTGGGAGGAAGTTAGACCACCTTATAAGGTGGATTGTTCCACCACTAGTAAGTGAGTGAGAATAGGAGTGCTACACGCGCGCTCCTCCTCTTCCTCGCTCGTCTCGACTCGACTCGACTCGACACGTCACGTCACGACAGGCGCGCGCCGCGCTCGTGGTGAGTGGATTGAGCCTCGAGCCGAGACTTTCCTTACTTTTTGCAGCTCAGGAAAACGAACAGGTAATGGGGTTACAAAAATAGAGGAAACAGATGTGTGCATTGCATTCATGCATAGAAAATCCGGGGAATTTTCGCGCTTAAAAGTAAAACAGTCACAGTAACTGAAGTTTCACTTGACCTTGGTGGAATTGAAGTAGCTCATCAAGTCAAGCGCTATAAACCTCAATGTGACTTTGTTAAAACTTTGTTTTTGGGTAGAGATGATTTGATCTAAGGGGTTAGATCAAATGGAACTAATAATCAACACAACAACACTTTATTCAAGGATCAATTGCTTGATCTTATAAAAGATCATAATATGGTAATCCTTGCCATAACATATGAACAACTATTCAATCTTTACTATTAAATTGCAATAGGTGATCGCCTGGTGTCACAAACGGGCCAAAACGTGTTATTTCTAGGCCCAACGTAAACTGTCGCACACAACCACCGCTCTATTTATACACGCGACCCCGTCGATCTGTTCTCCTCCTCCTTCTGTGCAGATCGGGCCCTCCCGAGCTCCTCGATGCCCGCGGAATCCATCGATCTGGAAGCCGATCAGGGCTTGGCATCCTCGCTAAAGACTCCCGATGCAACCGATCGCGTTTAATGACCGGCGACTGTGAGGCTAGACTACAGGTCACTTTCAGCGACTCACTATCCGCTCTGTCGCGCCGCGCCGCGCCTCGCCTGAAGCCCTAGAACTGAGACAGAGACGAATACTATAGCGGACGAGATACGGATTGGAGACGAGGATAAAAAAACTGTCGTCCTTGGATGGAATCATCATCGCGACGCCGGCGAAAGCTTCGTGGCGTGGCTCCCCACAACCTTCCCAGTTCCCACAGCAGCACCTGCCGCGCACGGGTGGCCTAGCTAGGCGGAATCCCACGCGGCTCCCTCCCGGTTTTGGCCATTGGGCGACACTCCCGGCGACGCTTCAAACTGGGAATTCCTAAAGATGGCGGAGAAGGTGTGAGAGAAGGAGCATTACCTGGGTCATCCACGAACTAGAGGCCCAAGGGCATGGAGGACACCGGACGCATCAGCGTGCTTGACCAGCCGCAGCCGCAGCTGCACGCTCACCTGATCCTCCAGGGTCGTGGCTTCCTCGCCGGCATCGATAAAGGCACCGTCGCTGCTGGGCAGAGCGGCCGCAATGCGATCGGGACGTACGACGCTCTGGAATTGCGCGTGGACATGCACTTGATGGAAAAAGGTGTGGACCAGATGACGGAGCGAGATTGGCGCTTCCTCCGCGAGGACTTCAGAATCTCCTACAAGGGCTCCTCAGGCGTGTCGTCGCCGATGCAGAGCTGGGTGGAGAGAGGGGGGCTGAGCTGCGATTAGGCTGGGTATGGGACGCTGAGGCTGATCCTTCAACTGCCCAAGTTCGGCATCCAGCTGCTTGATTTCTTCTCGATTCTGGCGAATGGCTATGTGCAGCAGTGTTGCCTTCATCTAGGAACTGTCCCTGGCGATTCTTGACGGTGCCCATCTGAAGAATTCGCAACGTGGATTGATGTTGGACAGTACCTCAGCATAGTGGATGAATTTTGATGAGTGCATGGCCACGATTACATTGAGCAACGTAGATAATCTGTCCGCTACATGTTATCTGTTCTTTGCAGATATATAAATTTCGATTTAGTAGTTATTATTATTCTTTTAGTGTGATATTCGGAGCCTGAATTCGGGTAACATGGAGTTGCAATGACACAGTAATTACGATGGACCTGAAAGTACTATTCATGAAGGTAATAACTTCTAAACTAATTCCATTGTAGCTACGTACACAGGGGGTAAGTTCAGGAAATACATGTTGTAGCCTATCACGGGCTATGACAATTTTGCAAGGACAAAAAAAAAACACTGAAAATACATCTTACAGACATGACTACTCCAAAGTGCCAATGTTTCTCATACTGCAGCTAGCATCAGATGAGATAAACATGCGCCCTAGACAGCCTTGTACATGTTCTCTTTCTTGAGGGGACCAAGATAAGTTTCTCTGCTGAGCCAATATTTTTTTCGTTTGGTTGACGGATTTATTTTATTTAATGATCTTCCCTGTAATTACAGGGTAACTCTAAACTCACATGTTTATTATGTTGTTTCGTTTTTTGGATATCCAAGATAAAAGTGATGTGTTTTTTATTTGTTTTGATGGATTGTCACACTGTGGGACGAGTGCGGACTACAACTGGTTTCGAACTGAAACACATATTTTTGTAGTTGTATATAACCAAAGCTAGAATGAACTTCTGATGTTTGTGGGGTATAAACTATATTATGGATTTATTTTATTTAATGATCTTCCCTGTAATTACAGGGTAACTCTAAACTCACATGTTTATTATGTTGTTTCGTCTTTTGGATATCCAAGATAAAAGTGATGTGTTTTTTATTTGTTTTGATGGATTGTCACACTGTGGGACGAGTGCGGACTACAACTGGTTTCGAACTGAAACACATATTTTTGTAGTTGTATATAACCAAAGCTAGAATGAACTTCTGATGTTTGTGGGGTATAAACTATATTATATATTTCTAAAATTATAGGCATAAATAATTTATTTTCAAATTGTTGCAACACATGGCTACGTATGTGCTAATTTCCCGTTGCAACGCACGGGCAATTTTCCTAGTTACAAATTAAGAAACCATCCTTGACTTATCTTTTCCATGTCTTTAACAAATAAATATTCCTACCATGAACCTCATGGTATTTCTTAAACTAAACTTTTGAATTTAACACCAACACAAGCTTATCATTAAACCCTAGAGATGAGAGAGGTCTATACCCATCAAAGAGATAAGAAACAAACTATAAATTATTAATGCTTAAAAGTTGAGAAACTACCTTGGGAGTATAATTTAATTCACTCTTAAACTAATTACTAAATATGGTAAAACACAAGGACCTAAGTGCATAAAAGCCACACATTATTATTTTAATCATAACTTATTAAATATGTGGAATATCACAAAACTAAATTCATTTACATTACGAATTATAGTTCAAACTATTTGAATAAAATTAACTATGAGTATTTTGAAACTCATATGATCATGCCTTGGGAAATCAAACATCACCATTCAAAATTGGGGTATAATACTTGTATTTGACATTTTGATCCCAAGTACAAAATAAATACAATCACTTATGATATAATGACTCACCCACAAGCATAAAATCCTTCACAAAACATTTAGTAACAAAAGCCACTTGGCTATCCAAAAACAAATCACATGAGAGGATAATACCATATGCCACATAGGATGAAAATATCTACATAGCTTGAATCCTAAGCTATGCCACCTCATGCTTAAAGGATTGCCATGGATGAGAGCATGACAACCAAGCACCTTACTCATCAAATTAAAACAAGAGTCACCACCTATGTGTCATGATACTATAGCAAGCCCAAGACTATAAAAGGAACCCTCTACCTCATTCATCCCATCATCTTGTACCATGATACAAGCAAACCAAAGAGTTGGGCCACTCCAAAATTTAGATAGGACCAAGATGAAGCAGCTAGGAGGTGGAGGCATACCACAAGATGCAGGTTTACCGAGTTCCTGAAGAACAAGCTACGGAAGATATGAAGGTAGAATTCTTAGGCAAACCACATGTTTAGATAATCACATCATCAGTCCTTGATTAGAACCCTAGATTATAATCCAAGTCCTTGTGGAGTGAGAGAGGTAATTGGTATAACCTTAGACAAATACTTCTAGTGATACCTTGTGAAGACATACCATGCATGATCATCACCAATGGGTAATGATCATAAACCATAAGAACTTAAAGAGAGGATCCATTAAGAATAAGTTAATCATGATAATACCATGATCATGCTTTGGAGAAATAGGAGAATAAGCCATAGTTTAAACCTAGTATAATAAGCAGATATCATCAATCACATGAAACCATAAGGAGACTACTAAGTGAGCAACCCTAGATTATTCTCCACAACTTAAGTAGTGAAACACATGAAGGATATCATGACCTTGCCTAGCCAAGCTTTGTGAGAACCTTAACAATATTTAGAGATACATATCCTCTCAATAGTGGGGGAGACTAAACCTAGCTAATTCAATATGGTGCCAATCCATATCTATAACCTAAGCCTATATCCCAATCTTAGTTTGTGCATCACTTGGGTGATTACAATTATAAAACCAGACCATAATTGAGATTTAAACCAAGTACCGTTAGGTGAATATAATTAGAACCCTAGAAATTGCTCATTACCTAAACTCTATGCTTCACTAATTAAACCTAAGAAACATCTAGTGCTTAAACTCTCAATTAAATCCATGTGTGGTGATCAACCACTTATCTTTATAATTAAGACCAACCCATAATGAGAGTAGTATCTACTTTAGGTATTTCAAGGTGTTACTATAATGTAATACTAGTGCTAACCTTGAAATAGGATTATAATAATACTTACAATACCTTAACAAATAGATGCTCACATAAAAATATGATGCAAGTAATCAAATTATCAAATAAGATAACAAGTCCTAATGATTCCTTCTAAAACACTTGGAGTAGAAATTAGCAACTCAAATAATTCAAAACAGATTTGATTCACAAGACAAGGAAATTAAATAAAAATATAAACTCATGCCCATTTGCTATTTTGAATAAGCCCACAAGTATGCAATATAATCCAATATAAAATACTTGTTTCAAATAGAATAGTGGTGTAATAATCATTACACTAAATCTTAATAAAATTAACATCATTGAGAAACCTGCAAAATAAAAGATAATTCAAATCTGAATTTAAAACAGAAAATAAAAACAGAAAATAAAAACAGAAAATAAAAACAGAAAAAGAAAAGAGTGGAGAAAAACTTACCTGGACCTTACCTGGCCGAGCAGCCCACCAGCAGCCCAGCAGCATCGGCCCAACATCAGCCCATACCTCTTCGTTGAAATATCAACGAGAGGAGGGGTCGTCCTCATCCTCTCCAGCACGCATGCTGGACAGCACGACGGCGTGCTCCCCTTCTCCTCAGCGCTGGCGCCTCCTCCTTCCTCGATGACGTGACGAGGGACCCTCCGACGCCGTATAAAAGCCCCGGGACGAGCCCTAGCCTCGGTTTTCTTCCTCCTCTACTCAATTTTCCCCAATCCGAAACCCTACCTGAGCCGGTCATCGACCATCGCCGCCGATTGGAGCCACCCCTAGCCTCGCCGTGACCACCATCGGCACCACCGTGGTCGACTTGCTCCTCCTGCGAAGGAATTGAGCTGGAGCAGCCCGTAGCGCCGTCACCAAGCTCAACTCCCTGGCGGCCGTCGCCATGAATTCCGGCGATACCGACCACCATTGACGTCGCCATCAAGCCTTGCGTGCTCCTGGTGAGCCCCCGAATCTCGCAGCATGCATAGCTCGCTCGATTACATCCTGTAGCATGCCTAGCACCGTAGACCCGTGGGCTCTGCCGCTCTGTCTCGCCGCCGGCCAAGCTCCGGCGACCATTTTGAGGCGGCGCCACCACTGCTAGGTTCGTCTAGTTGTCCTCTTTCGATTGAGCACACGCACGAGCCCGCGGGAACCCTCCAATGCCGGCGCCGTCCACAACTGGCCGCCGGTGGTGGCCATGGTTGCCACGTCGCAGCCCACCGAGGCAGCCAACGTGGCCACGGCCCCACCGGTCGGTGATCGTGTGGGTAGGTTAGCTGGGTAGGTTTAGTATTTCTTTTGTTGTATTTCAAATCCAATAATCTCTGCAACTTTAAATAAATATAGAAAATTCATAAAAGCTCAAAAAAAATATAAGATATCAAAATGCTTATAAAAGTAAACTCTATCCAATAAAAATATAAAATAAAATTTATATATTTAACAAACATTCAATTATTTAATACTTGTTATTTAAGCCTTATTTATTAATTCTAAATTCTAATAAAATTCAATAATCGGGAAAAAACTTCAAAATTTAATAAAAACCAGTAAGTAAATACAGTAAAACATTAAAACTAATTTTCTTCATTTACTATCTTATTAAATCCTTATTAAAGGGATTTAAACCATGAATAATAAATTATCCTAATTATTAATTATTTAAAAATAATAAAATGCCAAGACTAATATTATTTTTATTTCAAAGTTATTAATAACTTCAACTTTATTAATGAAGTTATTAATCCAAGAATTATAGGATAATTAGGAAACCCTAGTTCCATTATAAACAAAGTGATAACCTCATAATTTTATGTGATTCCTAAAACCCTAATCCAAATAGGAACCCTAGCTTCATTAACCAATATGAACCCTAAATTGTGTCTAAACCTAAACCTTAGGTTAGAACATGTGATAATGATACTTTGCTTTTGATCCATAGAACCATAACTAGCAATTAAATACTTGCCATGTTCACATATAATGTAGGAGAGCTCTATTATCAATAATTTAGTGTTCCATATATGAAACCCTATCCACCTAGATGATCAAATTAGGATCAACCAAGTCTAAACCCTAGTTTCTAATGCCAAAACCATCATCCTTGTTCATCAATGCTTAGCATCACATCATTATGAGGAACTCCAATAGTAACCATGCCAATATTATGCATCATATTCCATACACACTAAACCCTATTAGGGTGAGATAATTATTAATCCTCCTATTTAGGAAACCACCATTCCTTACTTAGTAGATCCAATAGGAAACTCTAGATACCCTCACCGTTAATTGAAATACTTCTTATTACTTAAGAAGTGTGTTCTTCAAAAGTTATTCTTTTGAAGTAAACGAGAGAATCATCACCAACCCCGCTTATAAGGACCTATAGACAATAGCCGACTATCACCGATAAGGTATAACCAATCTTGATAGCACCCCGTGTAATTAATTTCTTAAGATGCTTAGGCTTATCTCAACCCTTACACCTTCTAGCTTATGATAAAACCAACATGGTTGGGATCCATCTAATCCTTATTCCGAAGCTACTTGGAACCATAGTCAACTATAGAACCCCACCAACCTAATTATCATACTTGTTCTTTATTAAGAACATGCTCTTCAAAAGTTATTCTTTTGAAGTATATAACAAGTAATCATCAACCATGCACTATAGGACTTAAAATTGACAATCTGCTCTTTATTTATTATACAACTACTATTCCTTAATGTGTATAATTGTTACTATGCATTTTACCACTTGCTTATGATTCTAAAACAACACAACCCGGAATAAGAACCTTGTTTGTGAGTCACTCTAAAAGTGCAACACACCCAATAATAATCATTACAACTCACTAATCCTAAATCATCGGGGTTAGGTCACGCTTCGAGCGATCGCATCTCATACCTATGCATTATTGCATCCTTGCCAATCTTTTAAACATCGTCCTTACGGACGATGATGCTATTTCAGAATTTGGAGTTATTGCGTATCGAAGACCTTGTCCGCATAATCTTGCGATCAAGAAAGGCAAGTTCATCGCTTGCTCATGTCATTTGAGTATTTTTACCAAATTACTTGCCAAGTACTATGTTTATCACTATTGCATAAAAAGCAAAACCACTATTTTCATAATTATGAATATGACTATGTGGTGGGCAATGGAACCATGGATTGTGTTGATATGGTGGAGGTTCCATTGCAAGGGTTTATATCTGACAAAGGATTAACTTGTCAATGCCTACAGATTGTAGACTAGGGTTTTGTTAGAAGTAGAGGGCAAGTAGATCTCGAAGGTTTCAGATCGAAAAGTACTCGACGATTATGAAAACTAGGGTTATGTTGACAATAGATTCGATCCTTTCTTTGCCCCTCGACTCCCCCTTATATAGGAGGTGGAGCCGAGGGTTTCGTTTTGTACAAGTTACGTAGTCCGGGACGGTTTCTAACTCATCCCGCCGGATTACAAATAACACTTCCTATTACAACTCTAACTTTCCTTAATATATCTTGGGCTCCCGAATCTTCTTATTCTTCGGGTAGTGGGCCTTCGATAAACCCCGGGTACTATCTTCGGCAGGCCCATTTGGGATGCCTATGTCGGTAGCCCCGAGATTTTGCTTGAATCGTAGAGTCGGGAAAATCTCGACCGTTTATTTTTATTCGAGAGCTTTTATTTATACTTCTTCACATAAAATTCTATATTGTACAGGGATAACGGTAGTTGGGGCTAGTTCATCCGACGGATCGGGTACTAGTTAACCGCTCTAGTGGCAATCCGCAAAAACCTACTTCAAGATCACGTCCCCGGACATGATCTCGGGATACTCGGTGCAAACTTCGACAGGTGTCGCTTAAGGTCTTACCATTCTGTCGAGTCCCGATCAAATTTATCGAGTACCTAACGCGTCCGTTAGGATTTTTCTTCGTATCTGTTGATACGGATAAAAGTAGCGGAGCGCGAGTCTTTGGCGATGCCACGCCCAGCAGAATGGATCCGGGGTCTTACCTTCGCAAATTTGCGGCATTCGGAAATTGATCGCAACTTTGGCGTTCCGAGAATATATTGTCGAGTGCTTTTCGGCTTTGGAATAGCACATTTTATCGAGTCATATTTGATGACTTATTTTGTCTTCCCGATGGGAGTATATGTAGAGTTATCCGTGTAACTCGAAATATACTCACTTCGTTTCTTTATTTTGATAAAAATTCATCGGGCACGCGAACAGCGTTCCCGATGGGAGTAGCCCCCGAGGCTACATCCAAGGACTTGTGCTTGGGTGTAGGCTCCATAGATTAGTATCCGTTGCCGCTATATTTATAATCTTTCTCGACAGTTTTATATTTATCGGGTGCGCGACCAGCGCTCCCGATGGGAGTAGCCCCCGAGGCTATGAACAAATGTTTGCATTTGGTCATAGGCTCTCGCCATTTCTATCTTGCCATACTCGAAATTTTTATCTTTTCAAAGTAGCCCCCGAGCATTTGGGCAAAAACTTGTATTTGAACAAAGGCTCCCGAAATATCCTTGCGTGTCGATAATCTCTGCAAGCTTCATAGTCGAGCTTTTCTTTTACCTTGATGACGTCGTTGCTGATGATAGCCACGATTTCTGTTTTGGAAACATGCGAGAACCGTTTCTCTCACTGCCTTGTGGGTCCAAATTCCTTATCTTATTGACACGTCGTGCAAGTGGGGGACACATGTTCTCCACTTTTTCTGGCACACGCTCCGTAACATCGTCAATGTTAAAGTACTTTTTTACCCTTGTATACACGTGGTTATCATCTGCCACACATGTTTTCCATCCAACGGTCCGCCGCTTCACCGCACCTCTATATAAGATCCTCTTCTTCTACCTCGAGCACTTCCGCTCGCGCCGTTCTCCTGCTTTCCCCTGCAAAACTTCCTCCTGCGCCCCACAGTTCTCAGAGCTCTTCTCCTCGCAGCTTCATTCTTCCGCCATTGTTGATGCCACCGCGTCGCTTGACCAGGCACAGCACGCCCGATTCATCGATGGCTGCCGCGGATCTAGGAACCGCGGAGTGGGAGAGGTCCAAGATCACGAACCAGGATCTGAACCTCCTGAAAAAGCTGGGGATCAGCACGAAACCCCAAGCATTACGCTTCCCCAGTGAGGAGAGCTACCCAACCCCTCCAATGGGGTACCGGGTAAGTTTTGTTGATCACCTCATCCGCGGTCTTTCCGCCCCCATTCACCCTTTTCTTCGGGGATTGCTTTTTGTTTATGGTCTCCAACTTCACCACCTCACACCCAATTCTATCCTTCACATTTCCATCTTTATCTCCCTCTCGCGAAGCCTTCCTTGGTGTCCGGACCTAACCGGGCATTATGGAAGCGCATTTTCTTCCGTCGCCGTAATGGCTCCGCCAATGTCGCCTATAATATAGGCGGCGTTGTTATTTCTGTTCGCTCCTCTGTCAATTACTTCGACGTCAAACTCCCTGACTCCGTTCAAGGATGGCGCAAGAAGTGGTTGTATATTCGAGAAGAGAACCATGGGTGCGCTGAAGACAATATTACTCCTTTTGACGGTGCCGAGAAAATCCTTCGCCGCCGTTCTTGGGACGCAGAAGCCACCGAGGAAGAAAAAATTTCGACGGAAGCCCTGATGACTCGCATCCATGAGTTGCAGAATACTCGTGGAAAAGAATTATCAGGCATCCAAATTACGGCGTATTTCCTTAGGACTAGAGTGCAGCCTCTTCAGGCTCGCAAAAACCCTTTCTGGAAGTATGCTGGCGATGAAGACACAGACCGCTTGTCGACGAATCTGGAAGCCAAGGATTTGGATAAGCTTATCCGAAAAATTTCATCTCTGAAGAAGAAAGATTCTATCCCTTCCACTTGTCGTGTAAAACCATACAGCGCCACCAATGAGCTTCCTAAGGTAAACATTGTCGCTGAATTTGTTTTTACTTCGTTATTTGTATTGTTACTCCTTTTTGATATCCTTCGTTGATTTTATACAGAACCACCCAAATCTTGTTTCACTTCCTCCTCTTCCGGAAGGTGGGGAAGTCGAAGAAAGGGTCGTTATCTCCGACGATAACCAAGATGCCCCCTCTTTTGCAAATGAACCCGCAGAATCTCGAAAATCTGCGGGATCTGACGAAAAGGAGGATGCCTCTGAAGCCACTGCATCGGCACAATCTCCTCCTCCTGCTGTTTCTCCAAAGAACAAAAGGAAAAGGAATGATGCCGAAGATTCCGACACCTCCAAACCCGAAGAAGTCTGTTCCTTCTCGCCGTAAGGCAGCTTATGATCCATACCTCGAGACTCTCATCAGTTCGTAAGCACCCTCTCCCTGTTTATTTGCACTTGAAGATTTTTGTCTATCTTGCCTTTTATGTTGTCGACATTTACTCGTAGTGATGATGAAGAAGAAGTACCAAATGTTGATGTGGCTGCTCGAACGAGTACGTCACATACATTAGTCGCCTCGGAGACGCCAGTTGAAGGGGAAGAAAATTCGCCTCCTCGACAAAACGTCGGCGCTGCTACTCCTCCTTTAAGCCCCCTTGTCCCTTCACCAAAAAGGGCAAGGGTTGAATCGATCCCGGAGCCTACTCTTCAATCGAGTAGCTCTTCTAACCCTCTCTTGGATGATGTAAGTTCTGAATTCGCTTGTTACTGTCTATATTTTCTTAATTTACTTCTTCGTGTCATCATTTTTCCCATGCCGACATTTCCTTTCTTTGTCCTTCTTTGATAGCCTACGATCAAAGAGCTTCTTCGCATTGGTGCTCAATTCATTGGGTACCGTGAATATGCCAGCAAAACTGAAGGTAATGCTTCATTACTTCTTTTTTTTTTTGGTTGTGCTGTCTTGCTATCTTGTTGTCGACGTTTTTAACTTTCCTGACAGAGAAACTGGCGGAAGTCAATGAACGTGCCAATACACTTGCTCAAAAATTAGAGCAAAGTGAGGAGGCTCGTAAGAAGGTCGAGTCGGATGCTGTTGACGCTAGGCGAGAGGCTGACAAAGCTAAGGCTGATGCTGCTGGTGTTGAAGATCTTCGGAAACGTCTGCATGATGCCGAGACTTCGCTAAGCAATCACATAGCTGCCCAAATCGCTCGTGAAGAAGCGATTACTAAACGTATAAGGACGCAAAATCGTCGCTTTGTCAGTAAGTATCTGAACCACTTCATATCGTTTGAACTTTCCTATCTGCACTCTTTTGCTGATCGGGTTTTTTTATATTGACAGATAAAACCTCTCAAGAATTTGAACTTGAGGATCCCGACAATGATCCTCTTCTTGACGCCGTTTCGTTCCTTGAATTTCATGGGACGGAAGCGCGTGAGGGCATTGATGAAGCTAGGACAGGGTTGTCGAAGCTTTTCCCTTACTTCTTCCCGAAGAAAGAGGAACCCGCAACCTTCCTTGGTCTTGCGAAGTGCTTTAATCCTCCCGAAGATCTTGGGCTGAAGATGCGCCATGAGAATATGAAGGTTGCCGTTGAAAGCACTGTTGCCTTGGTTGCTGACAGCCAACAGACTGTTGATTGGATGAAAGTTGGCGACACCGATCAAATAGAGCAATCGAGGTGGAGGTCACTGATTAAGGCAGCCAAGCCCAACACGAAGAAAATCTTGGCGTATCTCGGGATCAAGCCGTCTTCGACTCCCAGCTCATCAAGGCCGGAGGTCTAGTTTCATATTCTTTTGCTTTGTTTTTAGTTTGCCTCCTCCTTTTGGTATTGTCGCCATAGTGCTCCTGGCGATGATTAGGTCTTCTAGAGGTCCTTCTTTTGTAATAGACATGTATATATTATGAGAGTGAATGGAAGTCGAACTTTGTCTCAATGATTGATGTCGACGTTTTTCTATTTTTCAGTTGATTTTTGACAACTATACGTCAATTCCTGGTCCTTCCGAAGTTTTTCCTTCGTCTCTTCCGAAGAAGTCTTCTGTCCTTGTTAATCTTGTTGATGATTCTGCGAGTAAGGATCTGACAGAAGAATTGAAAGAACTTCGAGTACAACTCCAGTCCGTGAAGAAGCAATCGCTTATGCTTATGGAGCAATCTCGAGAATCTTCTGAAAGGGAGAAAATTGCACTCCAACAAGCTCGAGATGCCATGACTGAGAAGGACGCCGCTGTTGCTGAAGTTGCTGCAGCCATCTCCCGCGAAAATGCTATGGTTCAACTGCTGATAGATGCTAGCTTGGATATGGCAGGTATGCTTCATTGTCGTGCTTTTCTTTTCCTTTTTGCTTGTCTTTTTTTTTGACGCTTGACTGTGAGGCAACAGCCCCACAGCATTTTCCATTTTATTCATAGTCCAAAGCAATAAGTACAACAT